>NC_059131.1:52850508-53153538 GCF_020740605.2 Lemur catta | reverse complement strand
AATGTATTTATCAGGGTAGACTCCAACCCAACATAACGGGCGTTCTTTTAAAAAGGGCAAATTTGGACACAGAGACAGATATGAACACAGGGAGAATGCCATTGAACATGAAGGCAGAGATTGGGGTGATGCTTCTACAAGTCAAAGAGCACCAAAGATTGCCAGCAAACTGCCAGAAGCTACAGGAAAGGCAGATTCTCCCTCACAGTCCTCAGAAGGATCCAGCCTGGCTGGACACCTCGATCTAGAACTTCTACCATCTGAAACTTCGAGACAATAAATTTCTATTGATAAGGCCTCTCAGGCTGTAATAAGTTGTCACAGCAGTCCTAAGAAAGTATTATGATGCTAAATACCATACTTCTTTTTTTTTTTTTTTTGAGACAGAGTCTCACTTTGTTGCCCGGGCTAGAGTGAGTGCGGTGGTGTCAGCCTAGCTCACAGCAACCTCAAACTCCTGGGCTGAAGCAATCCTACTGCCTCAGCCTCCCGAGTAGCTGGGACTACAGGCATGCGCCACCATGCCCGGTTAATTTTTTTTTTCCTATATGTATTTTTTAGTTGTCCAGATAATTTTTTATTTCTATTTTTAGTAGAGACGGGGTCTTGCTCAGGCTGGTCTCAAACTCCTGACCTTGAGCGATCCACCCGCCTCAGCCTCCCAGAGTGCTAGGATTACAGGCGTGAGCCACCGCGCCCGGCCTAAATACCATACTTCTTTGTTGTCTTTATTCTGTCACTAAACTTTTCCCATCTTTTACTCATTGTTTATATTTTTCTAGTCAATTTATTGACATTCTGTTATGTCGTGCACAGTTCATCCTTTGCTATACGTTATTGATGGTTTTCTCACTTTGTTGCTTATATTTTAGTTTTAAAAATAGTATGTTTTGCTACTCAAAAATTCCACATTTTTATTTAGTCAAATCTGTCAGTCTTTTCCTTTGTGGCTTCTTGGCTTTGCATATCATGCTTAGAAATAGTTCCTCCACCTCAAAATTATCAAAATGTTTTGTTGGCAAAGTAACTGTCATTTATTAGGCCTGGCCTAATAAAATAGCCAAAGGAAGAAGAAAAGATGGAACAGGAAATTGCTTTCTATTTCTATATCTTCCTAGAATGATCCTAGGCCAATGTCATACCATCTGGGCCTGGAAGAAGTTTAAAGCTTTACTTTCTCTAGTGAGTTCTTTGAAAACCTCTCAATCTGTGGCTCCTATGACCTGAATGCTGGTTGCTACTCCTTCTGCAACGTCCAGGGAACGTGCAGTGCAGCCCAGGTTCTTCTGTGCTAATGTCCCATCATGACTCTAGTCTAGCCTGTCTTGCTGGATGGGGTCCCATTATCATTACTTACCACTATGTAACAAACCATACCCAAACAGGGCTTTGAACAATAATAATCATTCACTTGGCTCATAAATCTGGGGGTTGGTTTGGCTCATCTAGGAGATTCTTCCTTGGAATCTCATACGGGCAGATGGTGGCAGTGGTGTCATCATCTCCAAGACATCTGAGTTGGGACTGCTTGGATCTCTGTCTGGTTTCTCCATGCTGTTTCTCTCCACAGGGCTACCTCAGAGTAACCAGACTTTGTGTTCAGAGGGAGAGAGGGAGAGAGAGAGATTGAGAGAAGAAGAGAGAAAGAGGCAGACTCCGTATTGCCTTTTATTATCTAACCTCAAAAGCCAGGCAGTGTCTCTTCCTCTACATCCAACGTGGTCGGAGTGAGTCACTGAGGCCAGTGCATACTCAAGCGAAGGGGAATTAAACCCCACCTGCTCATGGGAGATGTGTTGATGAATTTTCAGTCATCTTTAAAAACTCCAACAGATAGGATCCAAGAAACCTCTGAATGGAATCCCTCTCTTCTGCACACTGTCATGCAGGGTCCATGGGAAACATGCCTGTGCTCCTCGCCCTGATCAGCCCAGAGTGCAAGTCAGTCCCTGCTCAGCAATGGACCCTTTTCACTTCTCCGCCAGACTCTGTCTGTCGGCTCTCTCTTGACCTCAGACTTCCTGGTTGGGACTTGGACTTGAGTCCTCTATGCCCCGTCTCCAAACATAGGAAACACATATCAGATTCAAATGGTATCAAATGAGGGATACCATTTGAAGTAACTCTTACTGCACTCGACATGAAAGACAGGCATCCTCCTCATTCTCCTTAATTTTAACAATCAGAGTTTGGCTAAGAAAATTAAAATTCACTCAAAAGTGAATTAGTAGTCACCTAAAAATCAAGTTTTGAGGAGTATTTGTAGGCATGGTAAATATTTCGTTAATAGGATAACAATTTTTCTTAAGTCAAAACATGATAGATTTTTAAAACTTGGTGATCTAAGATGCTAAACAACGTGTTTAAGCTAAAGCTATAGGTCTTCTTCAGTTATTTTTATTTATTAGTATAATTTAAAGCTTTATTTGGAATGCTTGCTCTTTAGACAAAGGACTCAGAAAAATTATGTAACTAAAGTCATCTTATCAATCAGTGAAAGGATTAATCACGAGACCTAAATTTTCTCGGCTTCTGGTATCCGGACGCAACCTCTTGCAACCAAGATGTTTTTAGTGAAGTTTAGCCTAAGATCTGCCTCCATACTTTTTTGTTTTAATGAAGCAGAAAATAAAGAAAAAGTTCCAGATCTTACTAGACTATATTCTGCATTTTCCGAACTTTATGATACATTTGAACAAAAGCCAGATTTTGGCAAATAAATACTGCCAAGCAATGTTATTTAATAAGTAGGGATCCACGTGATGTGGTAGAATGTTATTTGCTTGAGGGGTTGCAAAGTGAGAAGCAAAGTGCTTTTGATGCAACCCAGGACATGGTGTTGAAAAGCTGCGTGTGGAGTTAAGTCAAGGTTGAAGGCAGTGTGGATTCACACAGTGCGTACAGTAACCAAGTCCCATGATCTATCACCTTTAGGTTTGTTGTTTTTTGCCATGACAACTGCTTATCTTTGGGAGATGTTTTTGGATCCACAGCTGACACTCTAGGAAGTGGCTTTCCTTAACTGGCTTGACAAACAAAGACCAAATAAGAAAAGTCAGCAACAGAACAAGAGACTCCATATGGAAGATGTTATGAGGTTTATTATAACTGCTGTTTTCATGGTCACAACATGTGATGTGAAAAAAAGACACTGAGTGGAAAATACGGATTATTCTGAACTCTGATACCAACCAAAAAGATGCAGTTAATCAACCACCTGCAGCTAATTTGAGCCTTTCAGAGATATTACTAGCACTGTTACTGGCACAATAATTTAAAATCAGTAACGGGAAGATTGATCTGTTTGCCTCTAACCCTTGTGCTCCAAGCAAGTTAGACCAACTGAAGTCCCAAGGCCAGATTACAGACTCTTCTATGCCACTCTGAGCCTATGTGGCCATCTTCTTGTTAACTGATACAACCACAGTCTCTGTCTTATTCTTAGACTACCAAAGGGTCCCAGAGTTCTAGTTGAGCTCCCTAGAGCAAGGATGGCAACCCCAGGGACCAGGCAAGTAGCATAAACAAGCGAGGTGGCCCAGGGGCTGGGGACCACTGCAGGGCTCCAGCTCCAGCTGTTGGAAGCAGCAGCTGTACAGTTCTGGACAACTGTTACCACACTGAGGTTCAAACCTGTGGGTGTCAGATCTTCCAATTTTTAAGATAAACTAGAAATATAGAATTTAAAGGTTTTTGAATTTTTCTATCTGATTTCAGAAAGTGTTTACATTCTGGGAAGTATAAATAATGCACATCTTGGAGTAAAGTTTGGCTCAGAAGCTACCTCTCTGCCCTCTTTGGCCTTGAGGTTAGTACCAACACTGGGACAATCACATTCCTCCTGTCTGGGACCCTGGCTTTTCCCACTAGGCCCACGGCTCTGCCAACAGCGTCCAGAACTCAAATCATTCCTTTTCAGGCTCATTCTCCCATTGGACTCTCACCTGCCTGTCTTGGTTAAGACTGATTAGGAGTTGGGTTGGGTGCTTCCTTGTCCCCCAGTTCTGGCTAATTTATGTCTGCTCCTTGTTGATATAGAGCCAACACCATCCTTGAAGTCCCCAGTAAGCCTGTTATGAACTGCCTTTGATCCTAGCACTGTTCCTACAGCTCAACACTAGAATGGGACTTTCTTCAACAAAGAAGTACTCTGTTTCAATGGTTTTCAAGCTAGCATCTGCATCAGAGTCATCTAAAAAGTAGTTTAAAAAATAGATTCCCTGGTTTCACCCTGGAGAATCAGACTTAGCCATATGGGTATGTTGTAGTGCGGCAGTTCTCAAATATGTTATTCTCAGATCCCGTTTATCCCCTTAAAATTAGTGGCCTCAAAGAGTTTGTATGTATGTGGGTTATATGTATTGATATTTACCATACTAGGAATCAAAACTGAAAAAATTCAAGTATACATTTATTAATTCATTTTAAAATTAACCAACTCATTGCACATTGATAAAAATAACATTTCTGTGAATATAAATATATTTTCCAAATCAAAATTGATGTTATGAGAAGACTAGCATTGCTTTACAATTTTGTAAATCTGATCAATGTCTGGCTTAATAGAAGACATCTGGATTCTCCTGTTTGGTTTTACATTTAATCCATTGTAACATTCTGTTTTGGTCAAAGTATATGAAGAAAATTTGGCCTTCTACGAATTTGTAGTTGAAAAAGGAAGACATTTTAGTAGCCTGTTCAGATAATTGTGGATATTCTTCTTTGATACTACACTAAAACTCAATGAATGATAGTTTCTTACATGTTAATTGCAAAGTGAAATCTTAAGTCCTATCAATGAATTCTTTGTATTTGGTTACATTAAAATCCATTGGTCCTCTTACACTTTTAGTGGATCTTTTACCTAAGCATGATTCTGTAACATCATATATTTGTCATTTGGAAAATATTTGTTCACAGACCTTATAAATGTTGACACATTTCATTACACAGTATCATCATATATCATGTGGCCTCTGGAAAACTCCACTGTATTCTCTGTCTTGATATTATTATCAAAATAGTTTTGACCTCTATGGACTGTGTGATCCACAGAGCCCTTTCTAAGAACTATATAAATATAGATTCAACTTCAGGCTGTGCTATTAACTAGCTAAGTGACCTTCATTTTTCTAAGGTGCTCCATTTTTCTATGACTCAGTTTTCCAATTGTAAAATGGAAGTTTTGAACTTGAGTTCATGTTTATCAATGGGAGCACGATTGGCATTTTAGGCAGAAAAAGCTGTTGTTGTGAGGTACTGTCCCTCACATTATATGATATTTAATATCCCTGCCCTTTCCCACTAAATACAAGTAGCACCCCACCCCACCCTCAACCGTTGTAAAAACCCAAAGCCCTTGAGAGAATTATTTGGAGAGTGATATTGCTTCTAGTTGATACCTATTGGACTAAATGAATTTTAAGTTCCTTTTCAATTCTGAAGCCAATTCTATTAAAAAATGGAAAAATGACCACTTCCAAAAATATGAAACATATTTGGAATTTTTTGGGGGGTGTGTATGTGCCAATGGCTGTACATCTATTTAGGTATTGTAGATGTTATTAGATATATTTGATTTGGCCAAATGTTTGTGACTATGTGGAAAGTAACAAAATTAGAAGAGCTGGGGTGGGGAAGGAAGAGAAAACAGAAATAGAAGAAAAAAAATCTTCATATTCTCCTGGACACATTTTTGCAAGTTAAGGATTCTTGAAATTTTTAGTAGTTGATAGTGTTTTGCACCTTCCCTGTTCAGCTGACCAGAGGTGTGGAAAGAAAGCGCTAAGGCAGAGGTGGGGAACCTGCGGCCTTAAGGCCACATGTCGCCTTCTAGGTCCTTAAGTTTGGCCTTTTGACTGAATCCAAATTTTATAGAACAAATCCTTTTATTTTTACTATACATTTTTGTTTGTCTTTTATATTTGTATTTTATTTTTTAAATGAACTTATATAAAATACCAAAGAATAAATAAGTTTCAGCAAAATTATCCACCCAGACTGACCAGCACAACTAGAACATTAGTAAGCCATAAGGGCTAAATTGACGGCTGCTACACTTTAATTTAGTTCTAACTTCCCCCACCTGACTGGTGCCACTAGCACACCAGGCTGGTTGGTGAGAGTTTATGGGGATTGAGTACACCGGTCTGTTATCATCTTTTGGCAATGGTGCACTGTGTTTCTGTCTGAAGTGGAATTTGTGAATAGCACAGCTCAACAGTACTTTTTAATTCTGTCTGCTTAACAGCCCTTCATGTCAAAGAAGACCAAGAGAACGCTGAAGGAAGAAAATGGATTTTTTAATGAGGATTGGGAATTGCAGTATTATCTTGTTTCTGCTAAAGAGAAGATGATTTCTTGCTTTGTGATACTGCAATATCAACATTAAAGAAATTCAATGCCCATCAGCATTATAACACTGATGAGGACCATAAATACTTTAAATTAGAGGGAGAGGCACAAAAGGTTGTATTGCAGAAATTAAAAGATGAAAAGCAAAAGCAAAGACAGTTCTTTCAAGAAGCAATAAGACCTGGAAATAATGCCATGGAAGCAAGTTATAAAGTAGCTTATATACTAGGGGAAAAAAGGAAGCCATTCAGTGTTGTAGAGATTGTGAAAGAATGCATTGTGAAAGCTGTAGGATGCTTAGACCCCGATAACGTTTCAAAGTACAAACAACTGCCTCTTTCAAGGAGACCCCTAACTGATCGGCAGCATGAATTAGCCTTCAACTTAACAGAACAACTTCATGCAATACTTCAAAAGGAAAATACATATTATTCAGTTGCTTTGGATGAATCCACTGATATTACTGACTTGGTGCAGGTTTTATACTTCAGTTGAGTCATAACAAGATTTTCTTTGCTACAAAGACTTACTCGCTTTGGACACTCTTGAGAACAGAACAGATATCTTCAACAATTTCCAAGATAAATGCTGTGAAGTTGGACTGAATTTGGTCAATTTAGTGAGTGTACGTACAGTTGGTGTACCTTCTACCATGACAGGAAAACTTGAAGGATTTATTGTGCAGGTAAAAAAAGTATTAACAGATCCAGATGTTCTCATTTCTTTTCATTGTATCTTGCATCAGCAAAATCTCTGTGCTAAAGCTACTATTTCAAGTGACACTTTACAACAAGTTGTAAGTATTTTTATTATAACTATATTCATGCAAATGCAATATGGCATGGTCAGTTTTGTAATATACTAAAGTTAAATGATGAGGGATTCAGTGTGGATTTGCCATATCCTTCTAAAGTGCATTGGCTCTCACAGGGACAGGTGTTAGTCAAAATTTTACCTCTGCAAGAACAGATAGTTAAATTTTATGAAGAACAGAATCAGCAATGTTAATTATTGACATTAGATTTCTGTAGGAATAGATTATTTCTGTGTGATATCATGTCAAATCAAAACAACTTGAATATTTCTTTGGAAAGTAAAACTAAGTCTATGTATGATATGTGGCAAAAAATCCAAGCATTTTGAAAAAAGCTAACTTTTCTTCAAAACACTTCTTCTTCAAAAGGAGATTTCAGATGAACATTTTCACCATTTAGCAAAGGTCATTGCTGAGCAGGATGATATATATGTGAATCATTTGAATAATGCACAGCTGTTATAGATCTATTAATTGGAAAATACCATGAAAGTTTCACTGACTTTGAGAATCATGACATCACACTCAAATTAGAATTTCAGCCTCACCTAGTTGGTATCACCAAGGCATCTAAAGAACTACGATAGAACTGATTGAGCTCTCTGTAGATGACATTTTAAAGTCATTGTTTGATGCTAAGAAAGATTGAATTGAAATATGGAAAAATGCAGTAGAATATCCATACCTTCAGCAACATGCCTGAAAAATGCTTTCTTGCTTTTCCACCACTTATTGCTGTGAATCTATTAATACATTCTCCTACCTAACCTAAATCAAGACACCCTTAAGGTCACAAATGATGACACCCATCTAGAGGATCAACTGAAACTGCATACCTATATGCTGCAAGCAAAAATATTCAAACGCTTTCCAACAAAAAGCAGACGCAACGTAGTCACTGAAATGTTAGTTAACTTTAAAATTAGCAAATAGTTTTCATTTTTTGAAGTTATTAGGTACATTGTAGTTAGATTTTTACAAAATAATATAGATTTTTAAGTATATCTAATTGAAGTTTCCTAAATGCAGCCTTATTTGATTACAGCTAAATTAATGCTACCTTCCAACATGAAAAGGTTCCCCACCCCTGCACGAAGGTCTCCTTAGCCCATGAAGCTTTGGGGAACTATAGATGGCCATGTACTTATCCGTCAGTCAGCCCTGCCTCCTCCCTGCTCCTGGTGTTGCTCAGTGGGTAAAAACCTGGGTGCTGGAGCCACCCTGTCTGGCTTTGAATTTCAGCTTTGCAACTTATGCCTGCGTTACCTTGGAAAGTTAATTCACCTCTCTATGCTTGAGTTGCCTCATTTGCCAAGTGAAAAGAATAAAAGCATTACCTTTACAGACTTATTTTGGGGATTAAATGTGTTGATGCATTCAAAGTACTTGGCAATAAATGTCAGCTAATAGCACTACTAAGGAAAGGCAGGAAGCTTCACTGAAACCCTCGGCCACGTTTGATGTTATGTTCACCCTTCTCTGTGACATTTTTCTATTCTTTTCTCATAAGACTGTGCATGGAGCTGATTTTATCTTTCTTTTGCGTGTACACATGAGTTGTTGGGTATAAAAGGGGGAAGCCGCATCTCATAACCCTGCCTGGCTTCAGCAAAGAGCTCTCAGGGAGCTCCCTGGTGTGTATTCCCAGTGAAGGCGAAGAAATTTCCCCAAGGCCAACAGGGCTGGCACAGCAGGGTTGGACCACACACATTGTTGAATATGGTTTGTCTGACACAGTCTCCTTTGGCAATGAAAGTTCCACAGAACAGGCCAAAATGAAATTCCCACTATTTGTAATTTTCCAGTGACCACTGAGAAGGAAATTCCAGATTAAAAGTAAGAGACCATCCTTGACAAGACTTTTCCACAGTAAGCATTTGAAAAGCTTTTGAGGTGAATCTTGGAGGAGTGCTGTCTCTTCTAAATTTGGCAGTTCACACCACAGTCATGCCTTCTTTTTTCTCCTCCTCCAGAAAGAAAGAGTTGGCTTAACATTTGTGTATTCTGCTCCTTGTGGAATCTCCCCCTTAGCTCCAGAGGATTTTCACTTTCGCATCACTAGAGAAATGAGGGTGGTAGGAAGATAAGGCAGCACAGGCACTTATTTCTAGGGTTAATTGTGGACCTATTTGTGACTTGGCTTCCAGCTGACTTGCAGATGCTGGGGAAGAATTCTGACAGATGTGTATATTCCATCAGCACTGCAGAGATAAGCGAAGGTGACCTCATGGCAAAGCTTCCGTACGCTTGTGAGTCTCTGAGTAAACACTCTCCAGTGGACCTTCTTGGTTTCTCATTTTTCTTCCTAAGTGGTCTCGACACTTGCTGCTCTTTCCTTAAGATTCTACTAATGACCAATTTAAGGGCTTGATAGGTAATTGGCAAGATAATTTTAGGGCCTCTTCCAACTTGTAAGTGTACAAATCTGTACATTTGTAGAGCTGGAAACGGCTTCAGAAGTCATATATTTTTTAATAGTTCAACACTCTTATTTTCCACATGGAGGCTGAAGCTGGAGAGGCTAAATCAACTTCTGAGATCAGAAAGTGTTTTCGATGCAGGATTGGGTTGAGAACTCCCAAACCATAACCCTTTCACTACTTACTCCAGGGTTCTTGAAATTGGGGTCCATGTGCTCCCCTGGATTGGCCATGTGCACAAGGTGCACAAAAGTTACAGGATACAACTTGAAGCATCTTCCTAGAGCTTCAGTTTTACACTAAGCCCGGTACTGAAACAACTTTCATATCGCCAACGCTGCTGTATCCCCAGCTCCTAGAACAGTGCCTGGCATAGTAGGTAATCAATAAATATTTGTTGAATGGAGGAATACATTAGTGTTAAAACTAAAATGTGACATTTCATCAAAGACTTCAGTTTGCAATTGGCCCTTTTGCCATTAGAGATGTATCAGCAGAAATATTTGAAAAAACATGGTGATGCTAAAACCAAGGATCTCCGAGAAGCAGTTACATTGTGGTCACATGAAAATCTTTCTACACATTTCTAAAGTCCAATGTATTTTGAAGTTCCTTGTTGAGAGCTAGAGAGGGAAGAAGTCCATTAAGGATGTTGATAAAAAAGCCTGGTTTGAGGCAGTGTAAGTGCTTGAGGTGGGGAGAAGATAGTTCAAGAGGTAGTTTCAGAGATAGGACTGCCTGAGTTTGGTGAGGGAGTGGACATGGTAGGAACAGGGAGCAGCACATGGGGAACACCAGATGGTTCAGTGTTTTCTAGCCCGAGTGGCTGGTGGAACGGCGACATGATGACTAACTAAGAATGGTGAGGGAGGGGAGGATGGCTGAAGGGGAAAACCAAGGGTTTCAGGTTGAAGATATTGAGTGTGAGATGCCCACCCCTGTGGTGCATGTCCCCAGCAGTTACAACTATGAATGTGGAGATGGGAGAACAGTCACAGATGAAGACCCAAACTGGGAAACTGGAAGGTGGCCCTGGTCTGCTAGTCACCACCAGAAGGCTGGCCTGCCCGCAGTCAACTACCTGTCTCTACCCCAGCCCCGGAGGTACAGACCCCTACTGAATCCACACTCTCAGTAAGAGGCCATGGAATTTGTGGCCTCTGGGTCACCATGACAAACTGGCAGTGGCTGTGGCAGCCTCAATGGGAGACGTGGGTCAAGGCACTGGAATTGTGCAGCTCCAGTGGCAGATTCACCTGAGCGTCCCAGAGGAGGCAGGAGTTCCAGCGCTGTGAGTCGTGGCTGGGCTGGGGATGCTTCGGGAGATAGAGCACATCAGTGAAAATGTGATAGAAGTACGTGCGGATTGGAAAATCTAGCTAAAAATAGAAACTTGTGAACAATTTTATAGAAACACATATGTCAAACACGGTAGACTGTGATGTGTGGCACAGGAGGACAGGAATAGCTTTATTCTGCCCTCATTTCATAAGGGATTTCGGTTGATCCATTCCTCTGGATGCTCAGCCGAGTTTCTATCCTCCTAACTCTCTCTCTGTCACTCTCGCTGACTGTACCAGTTCTGGGACTTAAAAAGACACTAGGTCCTTTGACCATTCCCTTCATTTTGTCCTAATTTACCAGCCCCTCCAAGCTCCACTCCTGTGTCTATCTGTCCCGGATCCACCGTCCATCAGTCCATCCACTCTTGGGCCTGTATTCTCAAGTCACCTCGTCTCCTTGTGCTTTCAGTTCACCCACAAGCCAAGGCTCCAAACCTGGATTTACATTACCTCCTGCTTTCTTCACTCCTGCTCTTGGACTGCTGTGGGGAAAACCACGCGGAAAAGAGATTGACGCAGACTCTCTATAGTATCACAGTCTCCAGACCACTCGACTGTCCCAAAATCCTTTCAAGTGTCACCAGCCGTCTCCATGTTCTGTTTGGTTCAAGAGTGTTCCAAATTCCTAACTCTCCTTCCATGCTCTGGGCCCCGTGTCCTGCCTGTGGATCTCACCCATCTGCAGCTTCACCCATGGAAATCAGGTCCCTTTGTTTATGTAGCATAAACAAAGAAGAAACTATTAATAAGACTTGAAGAAGGTGAGTGACTTTGCCCTTAAGGCTGATCAGTGAGGAAGGAGTCTCTGTGTTGCCTAGAGCACAGGTGTATACACCTAAGCGTGAACATGAAATGGCTACACATAAGACTCCAGGCTGCCACAACAAGGGGTGATGAGACAGGATCAAAAATGATTAAGATAAAAACAAAAAATAGTAGCTCACACTTACTAAACCCTTACTAAGTGCCAGGCAGTGCTCCAAGGGTGTCACCTCATCTAATCCTCATGACAACATCATGAAGTGGGTAGAAACAGATCCCTGTTTACTCATGCTTCTTTGCTAAGAGAAGCCCAATTTAGTCCCCTCCCTAAACCGGCGTGGCTCACGACTGATCTGAGCAGACCACAGTGTTCCGCCCTGCTTTGCCAGGTACGCGCACCCTCCTGCCTTCCCAGCACGGACGGCCACATGCCTGTGTTCCGAGCAATGGGAAGCCAGGGCCAGTTTCCTGGGGACGCTTCCTTTTCCAGAGGCAAGGACAGTGCCTCAACAGGAGCAAGGCTTTTGTCCTCTACTCCTTGACTTTGAATGTGGTCAAGCGGCCTGGAGCGGAGGGGTCATCTTACAAACGTGAGGTGACCAGCATGAGACGAGCCAGAAGGATGGGGAGGTGCAGGAGGGGAAGCGGGGGAAGAGCCCAAGCCCGTTAGATGATGTGGACCTGCCCTACCACATCCATACCCCTCTCCAGGCCTCTCATTAGGAGAGAGAATTACCTGTCTTCATGGTCCGGATCTTTCTTAGTTGAGTGTGCTGCTATTTGCAGTCAAATGCTCTTAACTGAATCAGGTCATCACCATCATTAGCCCCCTCTTGGGGAAGACACCAAGACGGGAAGAAGGCAGGTGACTTTGCCCTTAAGGCTGGTCAGTGAGGAGGGAGTCTCACTTCCAGGGCCTGCTTTCTGGTTCTCTCTCCAGCTGCTGGGTTCCTAGTCTTCTGTGATGCAGAGTTGGATGATGGGCAAAGAAAGAGAACCAGATAAAGTGGAGTAACAAGGAGAGGACGAAGCGAGAGAAGTTAGACAGAGAGGCTGATGAAGAGATGGCACAGAGAAGTGGTAGGAAAATGAAGGTCAAACACATGGATGGGCAGATCCTCTGGGGTGAGGGTGGAGAAAGTGATTTTGCGACTCCGGTGAGGGTGGAATTCGAAAGATTGGAGGTAGGAAAAGTTACTGCTGGAGGTGTTTCAAAAGATACAAGTAAAATATAAGAATTCCTCTCTTTAAGAAAAAGTTCTGATTTCTCCACTCTGTCTTCAATCCGATACGGAGACGAGAGAAGCTGTACAGAGTGGCCGATGTGGGCTCAGAGCTGCTGACTAGGTCCAAAGTTCCCAAGCCTTCTCAGTTCACGGTGTCCTTAGTTTCTCAATAAGCCTTTCCCGGTGCTCCTGGGACAAAAGAAATACCTAACTGTGCCATTTGTTTAGTAAAGTCCAATTTAGTAAGCATTTATGTCTTAATAGCTTAGTATAGTAGCTGTTTGGAAAAAAAATATGCGTAAATTGAAAGAAAACCAATACTATTTTTTATTTAATTTGTAAATAAACCACAATTGCTGATGGAATATGTGCTTTTGTTGGGTACTGCGCGGTTTCTCAAACCTGGGAGTCAGATGGGACTCTGCCACCCTCGTTTCCTCTTCCACACTGACTTTTGTGCTGCGCTTGCATTTTGCCACAGCAACAACCAAAAGCCCAGCTTCAAAACACTTGATGTGATTGAAAGGAATGCAGGCAAACTAATGTTGACGCTGTGAACTACCTGAAGCTTACAGTTGCCTCTGGCTTCCAGGATATTAAAGATTGCTGTGTTTCCCTCAAAAAATATAAAATGTCATGGTGCCCTCGTGAATATGCTGCAATTCCTGGTGTGGGGTGCCTCGGCACACAGTTTGGAAACCACCAGACTAGTCAACTACTGTGTGCCAAGAACTCTGTGAAGCGTGGGGTCTAATGCAGCAAAGCAGGCAGACACCGTCTCTGCTCCAGGAGCCTTACAGGTTAGTGGATGGGACCAACATGAATAAAATAACCTTACCAATAAATGCATTATCACAAACTATGATAAGTGCAGTGAAGTCAAGCCAGGGTGTTGCCAGATGGGCCTTGTTCTCAGGCCTGAGGGAACAATCATCTAGCCTCATTTTGTTCTCAGCAGGTGTTTCCATTGGCAGAAGCAAACATCCAATTGTACTCAGCATCACCCTTCCTAAAATAATGGCTTGGATGGGGAAGAAAACTGGTATGTACAGAATTGTCAACTTAAAAATAACAGTGTCCATCTTAAAGAAAACTGGTATGTACGGAATTGTCAAATTAAAAATAACAGTGTCCACACTAATGAGGTGTGTCTGGCTGGGGAGGAGGATGCCCATATCCTATATAAGCTTCCTCTCGTTCCCCCTGGGTTTCAGGGAAGATATTTAGAGGGGGCTCTCCATGAAAGAGCATTTCATTGTTTCAACAAGGCTTTTGCTACAAATCCCAGGAGTAGGGTCAAGCTGAGCCCCTGGGGCCTTTAGGATGGGTGCCTTTTGTCCATGTCCCAGGCTGGCTGAAGCCTGCAGCTGAGAAGTGGGCGGTCTGGCCTCCTGGGCCTCTGTGCCTTGGGCCCCCGTCTTCATCTCTAGATCTCTGTTTGTCAAACTCACGATGTTTAAGGGATTGAAGAGGTGGGGGAAGGCCCCAGGCCTCTTTTGGCAAACTAGTCTTGTGGGGTAACAGGACTCCCAAAAGGTAACATCATAGGGGAGAGTTTTGACTTCATCCTTTTACCCCTAGCTCCAGGCCCCCTCAAAATATCCTCTCCCTTTATTCTAGCCCGTCCTTGGGTTGATGGAGAGGCATGAACCTAGAGTGCCTACTAGTGGCAGGAGTGGGTCACCAACATTTCTCAGTTTTCCTTGCCTTATATTGGGTTTAACAGCCAGGCCTGTGGTCTACCAGAAGCATCCAGAAATGCCCTCTCCACCTTTATGGGGACATTTCTCCAAACACTGGCAGTTTTCTGTGGACTTTCAGGGAGCAATGGATGCCTCCAGGCCTTTAGAAAGGTCTTTTCATTGTTGACTCCAAAAATCTCAGTTAGTAGGAGGGAAGTTTGTTAGCTCACTCCTACTACCATCTTTCCCCTTCCTCCTCCTACTTTCTTTTTCTGAGGGTTGTTCAGAATCAAATGTTGTAATTTTTTTACACACACATACACACACACAGATTTATGTTATCCCTTCCTCCCACCATCAGGGAGACAGGTAAGGTGGCTGGGGAGGTCTGGAGCGAGTGACTCAGAAAAGCTGTACCCAGGGGTGAAGACGGTGTTTGAGATTGGGGGGGCCCAACATGAACGGGGGAGCAAGGCCACTCAGCCTGCCCGGAGTGTAGGTGGCAGATCCACCCCAAGCCCACGAGCAAGGGGCCCCTGTGCTACCTCGAGGTCCAGTCCAAGTCCCTGAAGGATCACACCAGTTTGCGCAGAGTATTGATAGTAATGAGGAACAAGCCTGTCTGGCATAGCCCTACAAACCTGTCACAGTAATAGCTGGGTGAGTGTTGAATCAGACATTCAGGGTTCCTGGGTCAGGTTACAAACTGCCTCATTACACCAAACTAATAAAAAGTAGCTTAATAAAAAAATCTCATAATAAAAAATGCTGAATGTTACAGTTAAAAGCCAGGCTTCCTGACCCCCATCCAGTGCCTTTCTCACGACATTGGTGGGTCAGCAAGACATTAGAGTTCTGATCTTATTCTTCTCCTGTGAGAAAAGATTTAAAACAAAATGAAACAACTACCTGTGGTTTTATTTATGAAGATATTAAGACTTTGCCTGATTTGCAGAGGAAATTCTAAAAGATAGGGATCCCTATTCATTGGAGAACTAATAGTACTAAAATGGTTACCAAATATTATGGGCCAAATTGCATCCCTCCAAATGTTGGTGTCTGAACCCCAAGTGCCTCAGAATGTGACTGTATTTGGACACGGAGCATTAAAGAGGTAATTAAGGTAAAAGGTCATTGTCTCATTAGTGGCCCGAATCCAGTGTGGCTGGTATCCTTATAAGGAAGAGATCAGGAGTCACACGAACACAGAGGGAAGACCAGGTGAAGACACAAGGAGAAGCTGGCCGGCTACGAGCCGAGGAGAGAGGCCTCAGAAGAAAGCAACCGTGCCCACACCTTGATCTTGGACTTCTAACCTTCAGAATTGTGAGAAAAGAAATATCTGTTGCTTAAGCCACCAAGTCTATGACACTTCGTTATGGCAGCCCTAGAAAACTAATACACTAATGTTGGGGGTTTTTCTGACGATTTCAAGGATGATGAGGAATTCAAAATGATCCCATGAAATAAGGTAGAACTGGGATTCCAATTCAGGTGATTCTTCCTCCAGAGTCTCTAAGGAAATGGCAGATATTAGTTGTTCACCACTTTAGGCTGTTTTGAAACAATGGCTTTCAAAAGGCTTTTAAAGAACACTTTGGAGGAAAATTGTGTTTTTTTTAGTGAAGAATGCTTTCTAAATGCTTTAGGGTCACTTCACCCCTGTGTTGTGGCACACTAGGCTTCTGGCTGAGGGCGTAAGTCTGGCTTCTGCATCCTTTCCAGGTGTTTCCTCTGCACCAAGTGCTCTGGTGTGAACATGGGAGCAAAATGGAGGGTCCAGGTCCTCAGGCTGCCTCAGTCCTGTCGGTGCTGCACGGGAAGCTCGTCATGTGCACATCGGGTCAAGGACCTGAAACTTCCCATTGTGGCTTTGTGGGCAGCCACAGCCCATTTTCTCAGCTGCATGAGGGGCCCAGATACTCTCACGGTGGCATGGGCCCTCATACTCGAACCCCACATACGCAGAGGAGCTGGGAAGAATTTGTACCCTGCTGGGAGATGACTGCCTGGTGGCAGGTCTCACTGTGAGAGCAGCTTGATGACGGGGAAATGGAGTGGAAAGCCTGCTTTCAGGAGAGCTCCTCACTGCAGGGGCTGGGAAATGCAATACACCCAAACACTCATGGCAACAGTGAGCACCGGGGCAGTGCGGTCCTTAAACACGTGCTGGCCTATGTTGTCCTAAAGATCACCTTGTGCAGTGAGTAGGCCAGGTCTCACCTTTATCCTAGTTTTACAGGTGAGGACAGTGATGTCTCACAGCATGACCGTGACTGACACTTACACTGCCAGTCAAGTAATGGCACAAAAATGTGCACAGGAGAGACACCCTGTGAAGCAGCTGGTGCCGACTCCTGCTACAGCATTGTCATGACATTTGTCCTGGGGTTTTACGGGAAGAAAGGAAAGCTTGGGCCAAGGGACACGCTGAGCTAACACAGCAGCTCCCACGGGGACAAAGGGTATAGTAGATGTGCATGTGGTAGGAGCACAGGTCCCATAGAAGGGCCCCCAGACTGATCATTCTATAAGAACTCACTACACCCAGGGAGGGTATCTGAGCAGGCAAAGGTTTACGAGGCAGAGAGTAGTGTGATAGTTCTATTACACGTATAGTACATTTTGAAGTAGAATAATAATTAAAAACTTGGAGCAGTGTTTCTGAGATAATACCCATGTTTAACTTAATCAACATCACCCACCACCTAGATTAGAGAAAGGAAGTTATTTTAGAAGTGGAAGTCTGTGCTTCTAAATTTGCAGCCTATTGGTTCTCTGCGTTACCAAATCTTTTTGATGTTGAGTTCTTTATCTACAAAAAGATCTTCTTATCTACTAAGTAATCATCATCATCATCATGGCTCCATTTACTAATCAAGAGCTATCTTAAGATCAGCTTCTTGGAAAATGTCTGGAGAGCTAAGAATCTCCTAATCCCCTCTTGTCTCTGAGCTTTTACGTAGTTACTATTAATAACTGTGGTGTGCCTGAAATTCCTCGTTCTCCATGTGCTGCACTGTCATTTCTACTCCAGTGGGACATCTGTGGGAGAGTCATCCAGCCGCCTACATGGCTCCTGGGTGTGCGATGAAAACTGCCCCCCTGGGCGATGCAGCCCTGCAGGCTCTGGCTTAGCGAGCTGACTGCTCCCCTGGGCGAGCCGTCAGGGTGCACGGCTTGGAGAGGGCAGTGCAGGCTGGCCTGGGATGGCCTCCTGCCTCTAGTAGTACAATTGTACCTGGCACACAGAGGCCCTCATCCCCATGGGGTTCCAAATGGCATGCTCCCTCCGCCTTCAGCCTCTCTCTGACCCTCTCTGTGGGGTTTCTAGCCGCTGGGCCACCCTACCTCACTGCTGGCTGTGCCCTTCAGCTGAGTGATCCTGGAAGTGCCTCTGCCTTGCCCAGTCTTCTTTCTTTTCCTGTCAGGTACGAACTTCAGTTATGCTCTTGTCTCTCTCCTTATTTCACTGTGGTTTCCAGTATATCTCTATGTTTCAAGTTGGCCGACCTTAGCTATTCATATGTGTAAACACACTAATTTGCCTAAAAGCCAGAAGTTCACCTAACTACTGGAGATTTTTTTGAAGTTTTCACTTTGCCCTAAATCTGTTCTAGTTCCATCCCCAACCCCAGAAGCTGTCAGAAAAATGTTTTCCTCTGGGTGCAGGACAGTTTGCAGAGTCATTGCATTACCAAAGGCAGGAGCAAAAGCAGAAGCAAGTTACTTTGCTATAAAAAGGGAATATAGTATCTAGCCCTGGGGATTTTCGTAGAGTTAACTCAGTTCATACAAATTAAGTGCTTAGAGGAGTCTGGCAACCAATAGTCAGCTCCCAATAAGTGTTAGTGATTATTATTGTTAATTATTACTTTTAACTTCAAATATGGATTTAAATTCTATAAATCAAACTGTACACTAGATGAAAAAATAAAAATAACAATTTAAATTGGGATGCCAGGAAAAGAAAACACCCATCACTAGGGCCAACTCAGGGGTCCATATTCTTGGTCTCATTTACCTTGCTTTATAGTTATACCTCAGTGACCAGGGTGTACACATAGAGCTATAAATTATGGCCCTTATAAGTAATTCTTATTGATTTTCAAGGGTAATTTTGGCAATAGGGGATTTCATTTTATAGAATTAAGAATCAGGCTACAAATATGACATGGCTGCCCTGCCTTGTGAATGTTTGAGGGGGTGCCAGACTTCACAAACTTACTTGAGCATGGAATCCATTGTTGGAAGAGTGTATTATGTAAAGAAAAGCCTTCCGAGGACAAGCTTTGGGAAACACTTCTATAAGGAATACAAGGAGATCATCAGAGGGTAGAAAATCTCACGCTAGAACATGCTGTCATTACCAAAAACATGTATGGAGAGTCTCTCCCCAGTCACACAAGAGCCAAGGCAACTGATTTGACTGCTCTCTCCTTGCAAGCGTGGTAGGAGCCATAGTCCTGTGCACGCAAAGTTCAGTGATTGTCAGACCCTCCTGCATGTGGATATACTGATGTCTCAGCTCTCAACTATCTAAATATGCTGTGAAAAAACCTTCACTGGAGAATGGAAAAGCCTCAGGCTTTCTAAATGATTCCAGGTTTAACTGATGATTTTCTACAAAGAATAAATACATCAATCTCATTGAACTGACCAAACTGGTTAGTGGTTCTAATAGAGTAATAGTATCAAATATGGAGGAACACAATGTGTCATCCTCCTCTATTCAAATGTGGGCTAGTTATTATTTTTATGGTCATTACTCACACACAGGCTGAATGTTTCCTTTGGCACTCATGCCATTGTGATTGGGTAATCCAGTGATAGAATCAGGTAGATGTTTCAGTGTTCGCTTCTGTCACTTATTATATTTTCTTAGTTCTAAGTAGCCACTGTTTTTTAAGATGTTCCACTTTAAATGGACCAATTAATTATAAAATACATACTGAATTTCAAAAGTAAATGAAAATAATAGTCTCTTAGAAATAGCATACTCACCATGAACCTGGGTAAATTATTTAACCTCTCTAAGCCTCAGTTTCCTTATCTGTAAAATGGGAATGATACTAGCAACTATCTCATAGTTTTCTGTGAGAATTAATTAAGACATTGAAGGTAAAGGAGAGAACACCATGCTTAAGGAATAGAAAGTGCTTAATAATTAAATTATTTTAAAAAATGTCTACCCAAGGCAGAACAGTAAAAATAAAAAAATAAAATAAAATAAATAAAAATGGCTTTAGTCAAGTGTAGCTCTTCTAAAATGCCTTTAACTGTAGGAGGAAGAATCAGTGTTGTAACATTTTGCTATACCTTGGTGCAATCTATCTGTACTAAGTAAAAATAACATTGGAAACACAACTACCCAGGTTATGAGTGTGTATAGGGATCAACCATGTCAAGACTGGCGTGGCAGCTGTTGGATAGCATATGGTTTTTATGTATTTCATTTCTCCAATAACCCTCGAATTCTTTGGGAGTTGTATCCTAATGTATCTGAATGTAATCTGAAATGTGTTCTAATACTTTCAGAAGAGCCACAGAGACACACACGAGTAACTGTCACTGAGTAAATAAGGGGCATGAATAGCAAGCCAAACCATTGGTGTGCACACAATTAGGCCCAGTGCTATGACATCCTACATGAGAAACTTGAAGGTGATAGCTGGAATTCTGAGGGTATTAGTTTTGGTTAATAACCAGCATTTCAATAGTTGAGTAAACTCAGCATTACGGAGTGTGGTGTTGGCTTTTTTGTGATTGGGATTGGTTGTTCACGGAAGGTAACATTTAGCCCTAAAATAGACACACTGCCTAATCCTGATCACCTGCTTCCTGGTGATCTGGTTCAAGTTCCCACAGACTCTGTCTGTATCTGGCCCCAGGCCAGCTGGGCCACGTGCTCACCCAGCTCTTTCCCTAACAGGGGACTGACAGGCAAACCACTGCCCTCTTTTGCAGGCAGGGAAGGAGTGACTTCTATGAGAAATAGGGCTTTTTATCCTCACCCAAAGTCAGCAATGATAAAACGCAAGCAGCCGAGGGCAAGTCCATGTCAGTGCATCCTTAGATGGGCCTTGTTTGCCAAGCTGTCACGTGGCGACTCTTCCTCTGCTGGCTGACCCACCAGAAGTGCTTTGGAAACAGCTGGACCATGTAAAAGAGGCTGAAGATACTCCAGTGCCCTCTGCTCAGAAGCTGCAAGCCCCCAGTCAGGACAGCTGTCTTAGGCTGTCAACTCCCACAGGGCCAGAGCCTATATTTAACCTATGACACATCTTAAGATGAGGAAGGGATGGGGAATGCATGACTCTATTGCCACCCACCAACACCGGGCTCTTCACACAGAGTCCTTTATGTGGACTCTCTCTTAAAGGTCTCCCTGGCAAAACATCCTTCAAACTTACCCACTTGAGAACCAGAGACTCTGAGGACACCTCAGTCTCCGAGGAATTTTTCCCAAGAGGTCTTTTGAGGGCGGAGCTGATGACATGGGACCCTGAATGGACTGCAGGCAAGGACCTGGAGATAGGTGGCCTGCCAGCCACCCCAGGGCAAGCAGGGGGGTGTAACCTGGTGCTGTGGGGAAGGCGTCTGCCTGTAGATCTTTCTCCACCTTGATGATGAGCCAGAAAAGGCACAATTAGTGCTTTTCTTGCCCGAACCCCCACAAGGCTTCTCTATTTACAAAAAAAAAAAAAAAGGTTCTTGGAAATTTTGTTTTAGTCCATCTCTACTAAGAGGTTGTTTTCTATGTTCCTTGCACTCCTTCCCTGCGTGAGGGCAAGGCCAACATAGCCTTGGACAAGCAGGACAGATGCACTTCAGTTCCGAACTCTGCTGCATCGAGACCTCAGCAAAATAGGTTTGACTGTGATTGGAAAGGAGTTGATTCGAGATTTAATGGAGATGACAGGTGCAAAAGGCTTAGCAGAGTGTTTGCCAGAAAATAAATGGTATTTGTTGCTTATTAATGGTAGTTATTGTTTCTCCAGCAGGATAAAGGGCTTCAGGTGATTCTTGTAAATGCAGCCCATTTTAATTGCAGCAGCAGCCTCCAAGGGTTCTCTCCGCTCCCTGGCCAGCACGTGGCCTAACCACTGCTGGTATCTGCAAAGGAAGTGGTGGAATGTGGAAGTTTACAGGACGTTAGCGTACACTCATCTTCCAGTCCTGAGCCTGTGGAGCCCAGCCAGCGGTCGCCGTGCCACTGTGCTCCTTGTCCTCCCCTTCTCAGCAGCCTGGGGCGGCCTCAGAACTCTCCTACTTCGTGCTTTTCTGAGGGGATGGACCTCTGAGCAAAGCTTAAGGAAGTTGGATAGAACAACAGCAAACATTTATTGCTCACATTCTGTGCAGTAGTCTCTGTCCTAGGAATGCCACACTTGGTCTCTCCAGGCCACAGACTTCGATCAAAATCCAATAGAAGGGATCATCCCAGCCAGGCCCCTAATACAAATTGTCCTGTCTGGTACACAAACTTATCAGAAAACCATCCATCTGCCTCAAACTTAAGAGTGCCCTGATATATGCTAGGCTTGAGGCCATGAGGGAAAAGGAGCTTGGTAGGGAAGGGGGAAAGGGGTTTGGAAGTGCACATGGCAGAACTTTTGAGGTTCTCAGCCTGTGAGCGATAGAAGAGGGGGTGAGGGAGAGGAGGGGATGGGGGTGTGGCAGGGAAAAGGCAGATTTAGTAGAGTCCTGTCCATGGAAGGGAGCCCCAGGGTCCAACAGCACACCTGACAGGTCAGTCTCCAGGTACTCCCTTCCAGAAACTGGCCACTTGGTCCAGGTGAGGCCTGGAGCTACCCTGCCATGCATTTCACACGTGCCCTTTGGGGGCACTGAGGACAGTGGCATCATACCCCAGATCGTCTTCCCTAGCCCTCCTTTGGACTCTTGAGGATGGAGGGCCCTAGAAAAACTCTGTTTCTTGTGTTCTGCTTATATACAGGGTGGCACAGGACTGAGCAGTAGCAGTTTAAGCAACCCAGACTCTTCTCTTGATTGTGGAGAGGAACAGACACTCCCAGGCTGCCGAGTGCTTCTGAAGCTGGAACAGCTGCTCTGCTCCCTCGTAATCCTGGTGGCAGGGACAGAAGGAGAGGCATGGCCAGACCAGGAGGGGGTGGGGATCCAAACGTGGCATGTCCACTTATCCTGAGCTCTGGCTTCCAGACCCAGCAAGATCCTGTAACGTGGGCCTCAAAGCAAACAGACTTCAAGGCCTCCTCTTTGTACCTTCTGACAAGCGTTTCCTTTGGAATCGTGATGGCAGCCACTTCCATTCTCAACTCTGTTTTAGCAGCCAAAGAATCAGTGTGAGGAATCCACGGGAATCTACGCCCGGCAGAACTGCAGGGATGAATCAGGTGGCCAACAAGTGCTTCCATGTTTGCTACTCTGTAATTAAAATATAAGTAACCCCAGGAAATCAAATATTTTATTGCTTTTCTTAATAATGTTCCAGATCAATTCCGCCCCCCCACTCTTCTGCAAACAGGCCTGGGAAAGGACCCATCAATCCTGTCCTCCCAGGGCTGGGGTTGGCAGGGCAAGGCCTGAGTAGCAGGACCAAGAAACACTGACCCTCCTGTCTGTCCCTGTCACACTGTGGGTAATAAGTCATGGCCACAGGCAAGGGGCTAACCAGAGTGAAGAAGACAAAGAGAGAAAAGGGAAGAACAGAGGAGGCCCATGTGCTGGGGAAGGTTAAACTCTCACTGTGGAAACCACAGATTTCAAACCGCTAACTAAGCCACGGGGCTTCGGGTAAATGTACGGGAGAGATGGGCTAAAAGATGTAAACTCGGCACGGGTGACACCTGCTGGGAAATTGGGCCAGGGGTCTCCAGAGCTGAGAGCACATTTGGGAACACCATTGATCTTTGTTTTTGACTTATCATTATTCTGTTTCTGTCCCATGTATGTTTTACAAAATACACAATGTAGTAATATAGTAGTACCTGTATATAATTTATAAATAAATAAATATACTTATATTGGGGGGGGTGTATGCACAAACATTTCCTACTGATGAGGTACACAGTCAAGAGAGCTTAGAGACCACCTAATTAGAATGGTAAAAGCAAACAAACAAACAAAAACCATGAAAGAGCCAACCAGCCCACCTAGGGGCTTGGGGCCTGACCAGGGGCCTCTCCCAGTAGACTTTGAGGAGGAATAGTCAGCCATCCTCTAGGAAGGCCCTTCTCCCAGCTGTCGTCTAGTGCCTGATGTCCCTTTAAAGGGTGAAATCACTTACATTATGGTTAAACAGAAAAACAAATGCTGTGATCATGACTACTACTATCTACACCCACGACTAGTCTCTGAGGAGGTCATAGCATAGTAGGAAGCCTTTGTTCCCAGCCCCACCACACACAGCTGTGGCCACTGAAAGGCAAGTCGGGGACTGGAATCCAGCCTGTACGCTGCTCACTAAGCCATGTGCCCAGAGATGGATGCATCTGCCCCAAGGAAGGGGTGTCTTTTACTAATTCTCACAAAGGTGCTGTGTGGATTAGCAATAGCCTTGGATTTTTTTTTTTTGCTTTATTTGAATATAATTTTCTATCAATTTTCTTTTTATAAATACAGTTTATTGTTTGGTGTGTCTTAGTCTAAAAATGTTTGAGAACCCCTGGAGAATGTGCACTGTGGTGGGGGCGGCAGAATGGGGTTCTGGCTTCAGCAGGTGCAGCCCCTCAAAACAGAGCACTCCACGCTTGAGCACTCTTAAGTTGAAAATCCTTTTCTGCCCTGTGTCTCAGTGATGCCCCGAGGCTGTCTGACAAGGTGAGTTGTTCCATACAGAAAACAAAGAACTAGCACCTCAGCCCAGCCTCTGCTGAGGCCGGCCTGTTGCCTGGGTCCCGAGATGTGGCCTACTTCAATGTCTCCATTGGACATAGCCATCCAGCCACGGAAGGTTCCATCTCATTCCGCCTGAGACCACAGTGCAATAATGCAATCCCTTTGAATACAGCAATATGCAGTCACAGATGTCCACACCTGTCTGTGCTCACCCCATCTTCCTGCACTCCATTGATTCATTTACGGGGAAATGTGATGTTTTCCCCCAAAATGTCCTTTCCCTCTTAGAGAGTAATTTTGCTTCCCAGTTGTCAGGCAGCACCGAGAAAGGCAGCAGAGTTGGGCCTCTCTCGGGCTGTCCCTGCAGTATTCCTGGGACTCTCAAGCCTCAGGCTTGGGTTCCTTCATTGATTTGACAAATGCCTTGACTTCTTCTTCCAAGGCCTTGTTCCTCCTCTCAACGTCCTCCCGGGAGCGCTCCACGTTGCGGAGGCTGATCTCCAAGGCTGCAAACTTCTTCTTTTCCTTCTCCAGTTCTTCATTGAGCCTCACCACCTTAGCCCAGATGTCGTAATTTTCCTTTTCGAGGCTAGAGGAAGGAAAGAACAGAATGAAAGACAGGGCATTAATTCCAGACACTTCCTTCACCCTGGCTCACAACTTCCAGTCTAATATATATATTTTCACCCATGCAGCACCTGGTACCAGCCCTGCTCAATGGAAACTGTGGCAGCTCCACCCATATTCCAGACCCCTCACACCTCTGTGCACACAAGTGCCTGCTCATCCTGCTTCAGTGGCGAGAACAGACCAGCACCCCCTCTTAGTAAGGGCCTCCTGGGGATCGAGATCTGGAGAAGCAAAGGGAACTGCCCTTTGGGGAACAGTGGTCCTGGCAGTCCCACCCTCACTTCTGAATTCCACTCTACGTGAAAGACTTGCACGTCTGCGGGACTCCTGAATTCCCAGGCTTTTCATTGCTATTGGCCAAAATCCTAACGTAGTCCCAGCTGTCTCCCCACCAGGCCAGGCAGAATTAACCCTTAGAAATGAGTGTACATACCATATGACACTTTTTAAGACAAACAATGGGATTTTAGGCCTGTAGGGGATATTGTGTCATTGGAAATTTGCTTTAGAATTTTATTCTGTGGGGTGCTCTCTCCCTTCTCCCCAGATGGCCTGCCCAATTCCACATGGAGACTTGCGCTCCCATTTGGGCCTGTGCCTTGGGTTCTATCTTCAAGGCCTTGGCCCATTTTGCAGGTAATGGCCCCTCTGCAGAGCCTTGCCTACCCCTGCCTATCTCTTCTTAAAGCTAAACTGGTCTCATGCCTTCTGACCTTCTCATTACAAATCGAGTTTTCTTCTCCAAGTTTTCCATACCCCTCTGGCTCTGGGGGAAATCCCGAGTGAGACAGTGTGCTAGACCCTGACCACCAGTTCTAGTTGGGGGTAGGCTCTGTGGGCTGTGAGCCCGGCATGGGAGGCTTCCCTGACAGGTGGATTCTGTGCCATTCGGGAGGGGCAGCCACCTCTGCAGTGGCCTGTCTTTTCCTCCTCTGTCAATAGTACTCTTTGTTAGAGTGCTGCATGGCCTTCTTTGGGCCTGCTTGGGTCATTGCCAAGATGCCACAGATGCCTTGTAATTCTACAGATGATTGATATCAGGTTCTTAGACAAAGCAGCTACATCGTGCTTCTAGATGGCAGCCCTCTGTAGGGAACACTGGATGAAGACTCACAGAAGTCTTTTGTTCAGGTACCTGAGTCTTAATGAACCAAGCCCTATCCATAAATAGGAAAGCCCCACAAATTCACGTTTCACTGCTTCATGACTAATGTTGGTATGGGCATGGCTGGACCGATCACTAGTGTGAAAAAGATTTCAAGGAAATACTTTACCTACCCAACAGAACAAATTGTGTCTAAGTATCTAGGGAATTTGCATGTGATTGTGGTAATGGCTGCCCAACCAGCCTCCCACCTCTGTTTGCCTCCTGTAGCCAGGGGTCCCATGAAGCATAAGCCAGGTTGAAAGAGTCCAGAAGCTTCCATTTCACTCAGGCTTTCCAGTGGCTGACAAAACCCTACTGTGCGCTGGCCTCCTGCACTTCTCTGCCCTCATCTCCTACCAGTTACTCTCCCCTGCGCCAGCTGCTCCCATGCTCCCTGTGCAGGACCCTGGTGGTCCTGCCCCTTCTCCTGGCCTTGGCCTTGCACTTCTGCTCTGCCCTGCCATGCTCTTCCCCTGGCCACACACCTGTTCCCTCATCTCCTGCAGGCCTTTCCTTACATGCTACCTTCTCAGGAAGGCCTTCCCTGCCCTCCTACTTGACATTAGAGTCCCCTCCTTGAACTTTCCAACCTCTTGACTCACAATATTTTTCTCCACCAGCTGACATAACATATATTTTATGTTATATATATATATATATATATATATTATTGTCTATCTGTCCCCACTAGAATAAAAGCTCTGTATATGCAGGGACTTTTGTCTCTTTTGTTCAGTACTATTCCCTAAAACCTGGAGGGGTGCCTGGCTCAGAGCAGGGGCTTGAGAAATATTTGCAGAATCGATGAATGACATTTCTATGAAAAATTTTTAAAGTTCCTTTAAATGCATGAAAGCATATTGATCCTTAAAGAACCATTCTTTGGGAATTGTTGATTAAGCTACTTAAGCTAGATATTTAAATCTTCATAAACATAATCAAATATAAAGCACTCACTAATTTAGCCACCTCATCATCCCCTTTACCCATGGTGGGGCTGACTGCTGTAGATTACCGTCTTCCCAAATTGAAGTTCTATAATGTGATTTCTTTGGCAGATGAAAACAATCCCTATTGTTTCTAAAGATGGAAGCCAAGTGCTGCCCAGTGCTTCTCTGTATGTGACTTACTTTTTAATCTGTTCCTCATACATTTGCTTCTGTGTTTCTATCTCTTTTCGGAGCTCCTGGACCATCCTCTGCAAAGAATCAAGTTCCTCTTCTTCAGAGTTCTTTTTTCCAGGCCCAGTTTCAGAGTTTGGGCTGGGAAGAGTCTCTCTCTTGGAGTCACAGGCCTGGGAAGAAAGTGCACCTGCTTCGGCCCCAGGGGACCCTGGTGAGGCAGGGACATTATCGTAGGTGGAAGTCCGCTGGGAGTCAGCAAAGTGGCGCAAATCTTGAGACATTGCTCTCCTGTGCCCTTCTCCTGCCTTTGACTCTGAGGAAGGCGACCAGAACTCATTTTTAAAGATCTCCATTTTGCTGCTGTTGGCACCTTGAAAAGCTGATGTCAAGAAGCATTTCCGGTTAGGGAGCGTTTGCGTCCTTTTTCGAGATTCCACCTTCCAATCTCCTGGCTTTTCCTTGGGGCCTTTGCTGCTGTCCTCCAGATTCCCGTCACTCGGCTGTTGTCCAGTGGGGCTGGTTGCATCTGAGTCGCTTGTCTAGAAAAAAAATGTACATGGATGTTTTAACCCATGGGCTTCGCCCCACCCCAATGTAAGACAGGAAATGTTTCCTGGTTGTACACCTATGAAACTCTTAATTAGAACAGATCTCTTAATTTATCACATTAGTTGATTATCTGCATGTCATTTTTCCCCAAAGGATATTGCACTTAAAGGAACTCACACTCTAGAGATGAAGTGCTCACTAAAATCAATAGTTTGTTTGTGGTAAAGAGTCCTAAACTAGGATTCTTATATAACCTTAGAAGGGGAGGTCTTTCTATGACTCAATATCTGGAAGCCATCAAAGAAAAGTTTGGAAAATTCAACCTATGTGAATTCCCATTACCTAAAAAATTAAAAAGAACAAAAATAAAACAAAGAAACAAATCACCATATGCCAAATCAAAAAACAAATGACAAACTGGCAAAAATATTTGCATACATATCTCAGACAATAGGCTACTCTCCCTAGTATATAAACTTCATAAAAATTGAGAAGAAAAAAACCAACAACCAGTATAATTATGGGCAAAGAACAAGATCAGACCATTCACAGAGGAAAAAATGCAACTGGCCCTTGCACATAAGAAAAGATGTTCAGCCTCTCTCATAACATGAGAAACTCAAGTCAAAATTAAAATTACTGAAATGCCAGTTCTCACCTATCAGATGGGCAAACCCCCAGAATTTGACAACACTCTCTTGTTGATGAAACTGCGGGGAAACAAGTTCCTTCATGCATTGTTTTTGGAAGTATACAAAGCACAAATTCCAAGAATTTTTATCAAAATGACACATTCAAATATATTTACCCTCTGACCCAGAAATTCCTCTTCTGGAAACTTATCCCAGAAATACATCTGCCTGAGTACAAAAGGTCTGATCAAGGTTACTCATTGCAGCCTTGTTTGTAATGTAAAGGACTGAAAACAACCTGCTCATCTATAGAGGCTGGCTGAGTAGGTTATGGTACAGCTGCAGAATGGAACACTATACACACACCTGCCAAAAACATTAGGTCATGGGAGGAAGTTGTCTATGTATTGACATGAAAAAGTCTCCAGGGTATACCGTTAAGTACAAAAATGCAATATACAGAGGTAGGGGTGTGTGTATGTATGTATGTGTGTATGTGTAGGGAGAAGAAAGGAGAGAGAGAGAAATTCTACTACATTTTGTGTAAAAAGGGAGGTAAATAATTTACATTCATGTCTTCTTATATTTGCATAAAGAACACTGGAAGGACAAATAAGAAACTAATAAGGACAGGAGGGTTGGAGTGGGTGAGAATGAAGAGGGAGCAGGGCCTCTCCATGTATATCTTTTCTATCGTCCTGATTTTTTTCAACCATGTGTATATATTATATATCTTAAAATTAAATTATAAAGAAAAAGAAAAAATAAAGAAAGTGAGAGAGTGCAAGAGATCAAGCGTGAGCCTTATACGTAGCACTAGAAAATCAGGGCTCAAGCTCACCCTCCAACCTTGTCTGGAGTCAGAAGCACCTGGGCCTGAAGTGAGAACCAGATCTGAGTCCTACTTGAGAACATGCTGCCACCTTGGGCCAGCTGGTCAACCTCTCTGAGCCTCAGCTCCTCAGTCATAAAATGTGGATGAGAAATTCTGCCCAGAAATGTAACGGTGAGGACTCGAGGAGTGATCTACTTAAACACCCCCGTGCAGAGCCTGCCCATAACAAACAATAAACAGCAGAAACCTGGTGAATGAGTGTAACGATGGCTATTCTCAAGGTCTGCTGGGATGATATTAGTACATGAAGTGTGAGCATGTCAAAATTTTAATTTAGTTTTAGAGTGTTAGTAAGATGCATTGTGTCCAGATGGACCTCACCTAAGAAGAAAATCACAACCATCACCACTGCCTACCTTTTTTTTTCACCTTTAACAGTATTCTAGGTAAATGATCTGGTCAACCAGAAGTCTTAAATTTATTTCTTGGCCACATATAAAGGTCAAGCTGCTATGTAAGGTTCACACATTCTTTTTAAAAATATTTGTCACTATAAATATCTTTGACCCTTATAAATTATTGCCCTCACATAGTCTACATTTCGGAAACAGCAGAGTTTTTGGACATTGGGAACGTGAGCTCCGACTCTTCAGTACAAACAAGGGGGCTGACATTGCTGAGATGGCTTATCAGGGAACGGGAAATATTACACAAACATATCACATACTCTGAGGAAGGAATCACGTTTCACGGATTAGCGGGAAGCCAGTTCTCTCCAGACTTTCATGAGGAATTTTTCAACAACTCTCACCAGAACATTTACAATGTGGTCTATACTTTTTCCACTGAACTTCCCCAGACTGTATTTGAAAAGTGGGCTTTGGAGGGGTCCTCATTGCTCAGTCATTGGGTGACTGACACATATGTCACTAACCCCCCTCCAGAATGCTAATAGGGACTAGATTTTGAAAGAGGCCAGGCTTTCAAGATGTGTTCAAATGTGTGTGTACCAGCTGTGCCCACTGCCACTGCACCATCCAAAGCTCCCCAAATTGTCACCCCAGAGCAGCTGTTACATGGAATGGCTCAGACTCATCTTACCACGCTACTGAAGCTGTCTGTTCTAGAAATTGGGGGGTCTTCAGTGGCATCCCAGCCCACAGAGCTTCGGGGCACTGGAGGTTTCTTGGGGTCGTTTTTTGGGGCAGGGGGTGACAAGGGTGCATCTTTGGACTTGGGGAAGAGGACTTCATGGTCTCTGATCATCATAGTCATCACTCTTTGGATCTGAGGAGTCCCTGAAAGAAAGAAGAAAGAGATCTGTAGCTCTGAAACACAGGATGAGAGGCAGGTAGTCCTCAAGGGTCTCCACCCAGGGGGTGTCTCCAAACTTGGCTCTAAAACCACATGGCCCAAAGGGGGCCTCATTTTGCTACTCACAGGACCCTATTTAATCGCTTGGGGTAGGAGATTATGGTGAAAGGGATGGAATAGAAGAAAGTTATGTGAGTGGGGTAAAAGAAGGAGCTGTTGAGGTTGTTTTCCGCCTATAGTCCACTGGATTAGTTTTTGATCAGGAAAGTAAGCAATATAATAGGAGAGAAAATGAAAACATCTTTCTCTACTGATGTGGTCCCCAATATGACATCTGCTTTCTTATCAGACACATAGCAAATACCTACCAGGCTTACTGGCTTCCCCATGGCAGATGTTAGTCTTCTCTGCCAGGACTTTTGCCCACTGAGCTAAGACACAGCCTCAGAAGCCTGCTCAACACAGCTTTACAAAGCAGACTTTTTGTGAACTTGCTTATAAAATGAAACCCCTTTGCTCTATCTGGCTAAGGGTTATTTAAAAGTGATAAAAGGCTAAGAAACACCTGCTGTTTCCGTGTTATCCTACTGTACTGTGTGACCATTGGGCAAATCCTTGACCTCTCCCCGCTGTCATGATCTGAAAATAGGACGTAATTCCTGCCCTGCCTACCTCACAGGGCTATTGTAGGATTCAGATGAGATAGTCAGCTGAAAATGCTTGGCAGACTGCAGAGCAGTGCACACACGTCAAGGGGAGTGTTGTCATTGTTCCTTCATCTGCACCTGCCTTCACCACAGGACCAGCCATACCTCTCATGATCACAGCAGGGTCTTCGACCTTCGACCTGATGAGATTCACACCAATCACGGTAGCCAGGTTGTCCACACTCATCTTGTTAACCGCACAGTTCAGCTGGATTTCATGTAGGAACCTGCAGGTAGCCAAGAAACCCCACCGTAGAAAACAGGAAGTTGTCAGGAGGAAGCACTTCAAGGTACCCACAAGCACTCAGGGATGGATCCTAACTCTGTCCTCCTGGTCTCAGGAATGGGGCCAGACTGCTCTGCCCACAAGAGTTTAGCTTTGTCCTGAAAGACCCAAGGCCAAGAAAGGGAGAGAAACCAAGAGGGGCCTGCACAGCTGCTGGGAGCAAGGTGGAAACTCACATAAGTAGGAGGCAGGATCCAGTTCCCAGAGCCAAGAGGAGACCGGAAGGACAAAGCAGGTATCTGGCTCCCCCTTGTCTTGCCTTTGTAGGTGTGTCTCCCAGCTCTCAGAACCCACCCTGCCAAGTCTCCAGGGAGGAAAACTTTATTGGTAAGAAGGTCCCAGAGACAAGGAATCCATGGTGCCTCCTGGCTCTCATCCTCTGATTAGAGCACCAAGCATCGCTAATTCTCAGCAGGTGCTCAATAACTAACATGGAATTTTTACTACAATTCTACCCATTTGAGGCAAGATGCTCTCAGATTCACTGCAAACAACAACAATAACAACAACAAAATCCAAACAGATCAATAGGGAATTTCTAAATACTCTCTCTAAAAACCATTTTTAAGTGAATAGATTGAAACAACATAAAATTCCAAATACTGAGAAATTGTTAAATGGTGATGTGTCCAAATGATGAAATATTATGAAATAATATGGAGCCATTTATAATCCTACTTTATAACATAGGGAAATGCTCACAATATAATATTACACCAAAAAAGGCAGGATATGACCCTTTCTATATATATTATAATTTCATTTTGGTATTAAAAAGTTGTTCTCTTATATTTATGCTGATGAATGAAAAGCTCTATCACAGAGAGAAAACATCCAGAAAGGGAAATGCCTGAGTGTTGATAGCAATTATTGCTGGATGAGGGAATTGTAGGGATTGTAGGTAATTTTTATTTTTTATTTGCAGTTTGCTGTATCTTTCTGGTTTCCAAATCAAGTAAAGTATCACCTTTATAATCTGGAAACTATGACAAATTATTTTTTAAAAACAAAAGACAAAACTCAGGTTTGTCTGGAATGAAGATCCGGATTCCCAGCCCAGCCAGACTGGGGTCTACCTGCATCCAGATGTTGCCATAGGGAAGGTCAGAGCAGGGCCTCAGAAAGCGCTGAAGGAAGAAGAAAAGGGTGGCCCAGAAGGAATATCTCCCAGGTGCTAAATTATGGTCTAGAGTCAGGAAGATGGGCAAGAAGTCTAGAAACATTATGAGGATTCTGGGTTCTCCTGCATGTCCCAGGCCTCTGGGCATCGCTGGGGCAGGGCTGAAGGAGGCAGCATGTTTGTTCTGTGTGCCAACCAGGTTTTCCCGGATCCTTGAAATTGTCTTGTGGAAACAGGAAGCTACCTCAGTGCTACATGAATAGAGTTGATCTTCCAATGTGCTGGACCAGAATCTCTGAGTTCACAGAAATGGTCCCTCCTCCTCTAACTAGAGGCTTTTTCTGAGGTGGCTGAAAGCTGTAGTGTTGATGCCAGGGGACTCTCACCTGCAGATGTAGCTCAGGAGACTATAGTTGTCACGAGGAAGGACGGAGAGCTGCTTCATCAACTCCTGCTGAGCCTGGGAAGAGATTTTTAATACCAGTAAATGAGCCTGCCCACTTGCCAGCTAGGAGACCCTGCAACAGAATTGGTGTATCTGTGCAGAAACGCTTCAGCAGTCACTCCTGATCCAGTAGTTTTGTGGGTTCAAAACCAAAATTTATTTGGAAATAACTGTAAATTCTCAGAAAATTATAAAAAGTAGCATAGAGAGGGTCATAGTTTTTGGTAAAGTGTATTTTTTATTTGTCTTTAATTATGTCACCCTGCCCCACTTCTGACCCCAAGCTACTCTAAGTCCAGGGCTAAGTCCAGGGCTATTTGACAGCTCATACACTAATTGTTTGCTTAATGAATGCTTGAGACGTAGCAATCCAATAAAGAATTGGGCCATAATCAAATATCTCAGAATCACTTTAAGACTAGCAATAAAAGGAGGATTTTTTTTTTTTTTTTAAGACAGGGTCTTGCTCTGTTGTGTGGGCTAGAATGCAGTGGTGTCATCATAGCTCACTGCAACCTCAAATTCCTGGGCTCAAGCGATTCTCCTGCCTCAGCCTTCTGGGTAGCTGGGACTACCGGTGTGTGCCATCATGCCTGGCTAATTTTTCTATTTTTAGTAGAGACAGGGTCTTCCTCTTGCTGGTTTCAAACTTCTGTCCTCAAGCAATCCTTCCGCCTTGGTGTCCCAAGTGCTAGGATTACAAGCTTAAGCCAGGGGGTCTGGCCGGAGGAAGTAGGGAAGTTCAGAAGTGGAGTCTTATGGTCAGAACAGCATCTCAGTGCCGCCACCTCCTTTACTTTCCCTAGCGCTGAGGGCTGACCTACTATAATATCTGAAACACTCGTCTTTTTAGCTGATTTTAAAAATTTCTTCCATAAATTTTTGTTACTTTTACAAAGGTGAGCTGATATACTTTGTGTAAATTGACTTTTCATGCCCCCTTCTCCCTCCCCAGCACATTAATAAATCATGTACAAAATAGTCTACATCAGATCATGCAATCCAATTTTTGTTTGGAAAATAGCTACAATAGCTGTAGCATAGCTGCATTGTCATTGTTCTCTTCCTTTCCTACTTTTGGAAAAAATTTCTTCATTCATTTTTAAAATGAATATTCTGGGGAGCAGAACGTATAACAAATTCTGAAGTACAGAAAAGAATAAACTTTCCCTTATTCCAATAGTTTTAAAAAGTCACTCACCTGTGTCATACTCCTTGGTCCTCAAAACAATCCTGGGCATAGCTGATATTATTAAGAAAATTGTCTAAGTTTGTGCTGTCCAATACAGCAGCTACTTGCCACACATGGCTATTTAAATTTAAATAAATTAAAATAAAATTAAGGATTCAGCTCCTCAGGTGCACTAGCTACATTTCGAGTGCCAAATAGCCATCTGTAGCTGGTGGTTACCACATTGGACAGTCCAGATATATAAAAGTTCCATGACTGTAGAAAGTTCTGTTGGTCTAAGCAAATAAATGGAATTTCATAGAAGATGCATAATTTGCCTAATGGCAAAATCCACATTCAATCTAGTTCTATAAATAACTATAAAGAATTTTTTTTCTGTATACCACTTAGCCAGAAAGAGCTTTTAATATAGTTGCGATAAAAACCAACCTATGTAAGGGGGATAGAGCCCCCAATATTAGCAGCATAACACAAATGTATTCATGGATCATGTAATTTTGAAAATCTTAGTGAAAAACTATGAAGGTTTTATTGTTGTTAGTTGATTTTTAACAGTTTCTTTCTTTGGTTAGTTGGTTTATCATCATGACTCCAGTGTGGTGGTTGTTGACCATAAGGCTCCTCTAGAAACAATTTATACATGATCAAAAACATTGCTGGTGAACTTGTTTACTCTCATAAGCATGACATTGCAGAGTGTTATTACAGACACTACAGACCGAAAAGAACAGAGAAAATCTCCCTGTCTTTCCTTTTCCCAGCACATGCATTCCTTGAACGACCATACCTGACACTCTTGGCCACCTGTAGAGCTTGAACAATTTGACCTTGCACCTGCCCTCCAGTTTGGTCAGCTTGTCTTAGCACCTTAGTAGGTCTCCGCAAGGCCATAGTGCTTGAAACTCTTCTCAGAAGTATCCTTCTTTTCTTACTATGTTTAATGTGACTCAGGGGTATTTGATTATAGTCCACATTTTTATTGTATTATTAAGTTCCATGAAGGCTATGGTTTGTCAGTCACCACAACTGACTTCATCTGCCTTTTATTGCTGAGGAAGTCTCAGTTTGACAAAGTATCTCACCAAAAGATATGGTGCACCTTGACCTCCTGTTGCCTACCAGAATAGTGTTCAGAAAACCCATCACTTTCTGCTACAGCAGGACAACCAACGCCGATGAGATACATACCTTTGCCTCGTCTGCATTCGTGAGCTGCCCGCAGAGCAGGAACCCTTCATACTGGCTCCAGGGAACCACTGGCTCCGGGAGGTCTCGGAGGTAGAGCTTCAACAGGGAGGCCACGGTGTGCACATCTGTGTCTCTGGAAGAAAATAAGCCACGCTCTTTGAAAGGGAAACTCTGAAAACTCCCTACTTCCCCTCGGGTGATCCATTGAGCAGAACCATAAGTTACACAGGAGAGTTTTGTAGAGGAGTCAAGTCTATAAAGAAGAATCAGATCAAAACATTTTTGCTAATTCCCCCTTCTGGAATAACAACCCTGAACGCTTTTTCCTCTATGTCTTCCACCCAACTACCTCAAAGGTAAGTTCAAGGTCCACGTTTTAATTAAATCTTCTTTAATTATTTTAGTCTTTATTGCTTTCTTCTTTCTTCAAGTCATTGTCTCACAATTAGCACTGTCTAATTAGTCCCTAATTTTGCATGTGTTAACTCCTTTATGTCCTTGGTCCATGGATCTCTTTAGTCTCCCAGAGTGTTTAAAATAGTTCTGAGATTCATTGATATATTTACTCAATAACTCATTCAACCAATAAGCATTGAGAGAGCCTACTAGGTGGAAGATACTCTGCCAAGCACTGAGACCCCAGTACCCAACCCGAGGGACACCCAGGACTCCTGGCCTCCCTGAGCCACAGAGCTGTGAGGATTCAAGTTACCAGGTCTAGACAATCTGGGAATCTGGGTTTCAGCAAGAAAGAACATAGAGTAGGCTGGGCAGATACTCTTCCTGGTCCTGGGAGGGAAGGCAGGGGTGGATTTGAACAGGAGGAGGAGAACAGAGGCTCTTAAAGCAACAGAAAGAAGAGCACCGGGCCTGATTGAAAGCTCTGCCTTAGCACTTTGTGTACATTTTTGTTTTGTTTGTTCTTTTGACAGCCAGTTGCTGGAGCTGTCATCTGAAAAGTCTCCCCCTTTGCAGCCTGAGAACTCTCTACCTCAAAACGAGAAATGGCTGGCACAGAGCCCTGTCTGTGCTCCACGGCTGCCCTCAGGAAATCTAGGGTGGGGGCCATTCACAACATGGGGATTCTAGAAAATCCTTCCCTGCTGAGTCACTATCTAAAAATATACCCAGGCAAAGCCAGGCTGGGAAAAGTACTCATGTCAAAATATGATGAGAAGTTCCCAAGGAAGTGGCAGAAAAACAATCAGCTTGACAATTTGCAGGAATGGCATTTTCCTGAAGTCCCCACGTCATAGTCCATCCAGTTGTCTCTGTCACAATCCTGGGGCTCCCGTTTGATCGGGGCCCCTCCTTCACCCTGCACCCAATCAGTCTCCCAAATCCCCTCAGTTCTGTTATCTCAAAGTTGGGTGGAGCCTTCTAAGCCTCTCCCCTCCTGTCATTGCCCTCTCTCAGGAGGTCATTGTCCTTGGCCAGGACTCTGCCCAGCCTGCCCCGCCTCGTGTCCAGTCTATTCACCATGCATTGCCGGGTGCAGAGCTCCTGCACTCAGAACACACCCAGAGAATGAATCCAGAAAATCAATTTGAAATGAGAAAAACAGCATAAATGATAAGTCAAGAAATGGAATCTTTTGAAGAGAAACAACAACAAGAAAAGAAAAAACAACTAGACAGTGCAATCTGGATAAATTAAAACAGCAAAAATATCTAATATTAGAAAAGAAGCAGGGTTACAACCACAGATATAGTATGGATACTTCAAAGTCATAATAAAAGAACACAATTAGCTCTACAAATCATCTTAGAACACTGAAACCTACCCAATTCATTTTACCAAAGATAATGCTGATCAAACATGTCTATGAGGCCTGGCTAACTCCTCATTCTTGTTTATTGGGTCTCTGCTGAAATGTCATTTTCTTGGGGACATCCGTAAATCCACCAGACAATGTCAAAAGCCCCCTGTTCTAAGTTGTCATAGTGCCATGTTTCATTTTTAGCACTTAACATAATGGAACTTATACAATTATTTCTGTAAAGTTTTGTTTTGATGTTGGTGCCCCTGTACTAGAGCTGACTCAGATGCCAATTTTATGTTGTAAGTTTCCAGCATTTTTATTTCTGAGTTTGCTGTTCCTCCAACACAACGGAACATCCTTAAATGAATTTTTTTTTTAAATCAAGGGCTGAGAGCAAGTCAGGAGCCAGGTGGCTTCTGAGCTCCACAGATGATGCACCAGAGATTACCCAGGGCCCCTCAGATGGCCCTGCCAGCCCTTCCTTGGGGCACCGATGCTTGCAACGTGACATGTCTGTAAGTCCGTTTCTCACAGAAATACAGGTGTGGGAAGTGTGTGGGCTGTGTGGCCAGGCAGTATCCATCCTAGCAGAAACTTGACAAGGAGATTTAAAAATTCATATTTATATATTTAATATGATTTTATATAATTTAATATAAATTATATTTATATAGTTTAATATTTAATATTTAATGATACCAGATACACCCACACTAAAATCTCATCAAACAAACGCTCCTTTGTTTTCCTTTATTTTAAGGAGGCAACGAGGGGCTCTTGGGGTGGAACTGTGCATGTGACCAGCATAGAGGGTCTAGGTGCCCACAAGTGTGATGTCAGGGCACCAGACATCACTTCCCAGACCCCCTTCTTCCACTCACTGACTCCTAGAATTTCTTTTACAAGGGGCAAAAATTCTACAGCCACAGTAAAGGTTCATGAAGCCAAAACCCAAGAGAGGTCAACAAAACTGGCAAATTAACTCTGAAGTGAAAGTGACCAGCATTAGATGATTTCCCGAGAGTGAGTCTGGCTTGGGGGTGGGAGGGGAAGAGATCCGCCTTGAGACTGCGTCACCCGAATTGTGTGGGGGGAGGTGGGAGGGAGGAGAGTAGATGGGGGTGCCAAGGACAAAGAAGGGGAGGGGGCGATTTGGAGTCGTGAGCGGCCCAGGGGTGAGAAGACCTTCGGCCTACTCTTCAGGGCCCAGGAACAGGCTGCCTGACCCTGTTAATCGCTTACTCTTGCCAAGCCTGCTTCATCACCTGTAGAATGGCAATAACCCTGTTCTCCAGCTTTGTCTTGAGGGTCAAATCAGAAATGTGTATGAAAGTCATTTAAAAATTCTGTAGTTCAATGCGATCTTAGGCATTCATATCCCATCACAGAAGACAAAGAAATGGAAAGTTGGGTGCTGGGACGGGCTCTGCTGACTCTACTGCCCTGCCCGGGAAAAGGCCCGCGGGATGCTCTGTCCTGATAATCTACAGGTGGAAAAGAAGCTTCTCTTAAATCCGAGACATGCTCTGAGAGGAGGCATTGGCTCCTAAATATGTTCAAATGCAACTAAATAACAAGAATCCAATAAGAACCAGTCACACCTCCCACATCAGACTTGTTCTCTCAAGAGTCCTGTGAACCCAAGAGTCAGCCCTGGGCGGACCCTGAAGAGCGATCCGACTCAGGTGATCCTTCCTATTTCTGTGTAAGCTCTACCCCTCAGTTCTAGGGGTGAAGATGTCATGACAAGGTGTGGTAACTCTCCTCTTTCCAGCCCCCAATATTTCACAGGAATCAAAGACTCCCACCACCACCCATGCTGACTTTATAGGCGTGTAAGCTAAGGCCTAAGGCAGTTGTTTGGCAAATCCCAGCAATCACCTCTGCTCCTTTTGCCACACTGTTTGCATGGCTTTAACAACAACCCACCTGTATCTTTTGATCAAGTCAAAGCTAATTAAAAACGTAAGAAGAAAACTGAATATAAAGGTGGTGAGCGTAATGCAACAGGTGCCTGATAATAAAATGCAATTTATGGTGCTGCTGAAAGGTCCCTAAATTTGTTGCCCATATCCTGGTATAGTTCCAGTAACAACTCCACACCCCTTGCTTCCCTAGGAGACCCTAGGGTGCTAAAACATAGCACCCTTGGTAAATTAACTTACTACATGACAAGGGCAGGAAAAACACACATGTGGTGGCCCGCACTAAGACTGGTTATGAGCACGGAGAGAAAGAGATGGAGCTCAGACGTGCTTCAGGGGAAGAATGGGCAGAGTTGGTGATTAGAGCGGGAGGTGAGCGAGAGACCACACAAGCATGATGCTTAGGTACTCACAATTTTCCCAGAATCAGCCCTACCCCTTTTGCCTAAATAAGCTCTGGAGAATTTCAACTTTTGGAAACTGGGTAGAGTTCAGGCCCATCTTACTAAACCTTGGTAATTTGGAAAGAACGGTCTGTCTTATGCCAGTAGGACAAGCACACACAGGCACCCTGGGTAAATATTGCACAACAGGCGGGGGGTGCACATTGGGGACTGTACTGGCAGAGCACAGCAGAGAAGGGAGCCTCAGCTGAGTGGCTGGAGGAGGTCGGGGCGGGGGGCGGGGAAAGGATGGTGGGAAGAAATGTCACTACACCTCATATGCCCCAGATAAGGCTGGGCAACCTCAACAGAGGAGACTTGGGGACACTAGGCTGCCAAGATATCAGTATGTGCTCCCTCCAAAAGGGCTCAGAACTGAGTCAGAGTCACACAGTACTGTGGTCTTGGAAACTAATGAGAAGTTCTGGTTCTTGCCACTTCTAGAACCCCAAGGAAGACCACTGGTGTCCTTGGATTAGATCTGGTGCATTCTCTACCACACCGAGTGTTTGTATAGCCAGCTCGGCACTTCCATGTTCCTCATCTGCCCTGAAGGGTGGGCCTTAGGCTGGGTCCCATCTTCTGTACATCCCCTTCCCCAATATCCTAAACCTCACCCGAATCTCCCCAGCAAGGCTCTAGTGCCGGTTCACACTGTCTGTCTCCTAACTGTGCTCCAGGCTCCCAGATTCAGAAGTATAAGCAAAACAAAAGCTCTTTCTGTTGCAAGCCAGGGCTCTCAGAAGTGTCTGTGCAAGTCCCGTAGCTCAACTGCAATGGAGAGGTCCTCTCGCCCACGCCAGGCAGAGGGGAAGGCACAGGCAGGACCCTGCAGGCGAGGACGGCGTACCTGTCGAAGGAGGGCCGCTCCCCGGCATCGAAAGCATCTCTCAGCTGCTTCACCAGGTTGTCCTGCCCAGGCAGTCGGAAGATGCCCTCTTCATTCAGGCCGTGTTCAAGGATGAACTCTGCACACTTCTCCACCAGGATGGGCACCAGATGAGGGCCAAATTTCTGCTCATAGGCCACAGTCTCATCCAAGCGCTGGCCAAACACCGCTGGGAAGAGGAGACACAGGACCCGCCCATCATTCTCACCTTCCCTGGATGAACTGATGGGTCAAAGGGTTTGCCTATTTCTGGGTTTTCTGTGTCACCTGTAACTTCAAAGGTTTTAGTGCAATGATATGAAACAAAACATGGGAGACAAGTCACTCATAATATTTCCTGGGGCTATAAATTTGGGGCTGTAAATTTGGGGCAGTCTCTGTCAGTCTTTTTCTATTGACCCACAGCTTTTACATATTTAAAATAACAGTTGGCTTTTACTGAGTACTTTTGTGCTAGGAATTGTGCCAAGCACTTCGTACACTTTTTCTCATTTAATCTTGACAACAACCCCATGAGGCGGTAGTAACGTTATACCCACCTTACTGTTAAAGACACTGAGCCTCAGAAACGCTGGGGAACTTTCCAAGGTCAGGCAGCTTAGGGCCTGGCACAGTGGAAATCCAAGCCCAGCAGTATACAAACTCCCGAGAATGCGCATTTAACCACAGTAGCAAGCAGGCTGCTTTGAATTCTGCTTGTGCCCAGGAGCATGAAGGCATAATACAGTAAGTACATGCTCCCCCTTATCTGAGGGTTTGCTGTACATGGTTTCAGTTACCCACGGTCAACCGTGGTCTGAAAATATTACGTGGAAAATTCATAAGTTTTAAATTACATGCCATTCTAAGTAGTGTGATGAAATCTCACACCATTCCACTCTGGCCCACCTGGGACATGAATCATCCCTTTGTCTAGTGTATCCACGCTGTATACACTGCCTGGTATTCACTTAGATGCAGTCTTGGTTACAAGAGCCAACAAACAGTATATACAGGGTTTAGTACTACATACGGGTTCAGTACTATACACAGTTTCAGACATCCACTGGGGTCTTGGAACGTATCTGCCCCGCCCCTGCATAAAGGGAACTGCTGTAGTCTATCCCATGGAGGTCTCATACTGTACTGAACCCTTGTGGCATTTTAAATAATTTAGGTTGTTTACTATGTTCTAATTATAAACATTGCCACAGCAAACATGTCCATTCGTCTAGCAGAGTTCCTGGAATGTATATAGGACAATACATAATTTCTAATTGCTTAATTAATTAACATTTGGATGGATGAACATAGACATTTTGTTCTTCTGTACTATTTCCTTAAGACAAAATCCCACATGTAGGATTGCTGGGTCAAGTCGTTTGAACAATTTTGTTACTCAATGGTATGCAAATTTCTTTCCAAAAATATTTTCCCAAATTACGCTGCCTCCAGCAAAGCAAGTGTGGACCAGCTCCACCCCAGCCCCGTCAGCCTTGGCTCTATAGTTTCCCCACCCCGGCCGTGTAACAGGACTAATTCACAGATCAGGACAATCATTTCCTACCCATTCTCCCACCCAGCCCTTGGTGTCCTGGAGGTTCAAGACAGACGTGGCTTCAGTCCTGTCCTGCCTGACTTTCCCTCTGTCACAATCAGGGCCCTGCTGCATCCTGCACTTCAATCCCAAGGACACTGGTCTGCAAAGTCCCTTTCTCCCATGATTCCCTCTCTCTGGTTGGCACCTTACTGCCAGTCTCTTAACTCGTATTCCTTCTGTAAAGAGCTGTACCAGGCTCTTGAATCCTCTGCATCCTCTCTGTTCCCACCCACTGCTCGGGCCTAGGCTGGCCTCCTCTCTCACCTGTAACTGCTGCAGTCTCTTCTCTCAACCTGTTCAAACCCTCCCAGGGACTCCCCTTTCTAAACCACTGCTCTGCCTGAGCACCTTTTCCCTGGTTTTCAACAGTCATCCACTTCTTCCCCAATTGCCACTGTGATGTTTTTCAAATTGCCCCTCAAAGCCCTGGGAGTTCCTCAGAGCCCCCTCCCTCATCACACCTGGTGCTGGGAGGTGAGGGTATCGGATCTAGCAGGAGCTGGGTAGGTGGGCCTCCGTCCTCCCTAACCAGACCTGCTGGGCTCTTGTCTGTTTCACTGTTGCATCTCAATGAAACTATTGGATTAAATATTTCTGTGGCTAAAGTTTGAGAACCAAGGCTGGCATTCCCCAGGTTGGCAATGGGCCTGGCACCCACCTGCCTTTCTGGCCTGACATCCTGCCATGGCCCCAAAGGCACCTCACCCTCATGTTTCTAAAGCACAGCGCTCTGCACTCTCCGTGCCCTCCAACAGTCTGTTCAGTCTGTTCTCTCCTCCCCATCTGCTGGAATTCTGTGTGTCCTCCTTGGCCCTCTCAAATACCATCACCTCACCACGCCTTCCCTGACCCCAAGATGGACAGACTACATGTCTGTGCACCCACATTCCTTCTCAAATATTCCAATCCCTTGCCACACTGTGCCGTAACGATTTGTATGCACCCTGCCTGATACGGGGAACAGGAGGAGGAGCTCTTTTCATCCCCATTGTTTAGCATAATGCCTGGCACAAAGTAGATAGTTAATGAATCTCTCTTTAAGCAAGTATTTTCCATGACTGGTGGTTATTTTGGCATTTCTTTAGTTTAAACACTGGTCAGGGTCAGCTCAGTAAATGAATTCAGCTTCATGCCAACATTGACCCAGTGCCCTGCCACGTGCCAGCAGCAGGCCGTGTGGAATGGGCTAGACAGACAAGGGACATGGATGACATGGTCCTTGCTCTCAATGAGTTCACCATCAAGTTATGAAAATAAAAGGACCACACACAAAAAATGTTGAGAAGCAATTAGAAAATGTCAATAACCGTATAGAACCAGGTTTCTACGTGTCTGTAAAAGGAGCTGGGTAGATATTTTCACCATATTGGAATGACACAATTGAAGTTATCTGACTGAAAACATAAACATGGCATTTGGAAAACTCCCTTTGCGGGTCCAGGGAGAGGCCCCTTAAACAGAAAGGCAGATGAAACTTGGGCCCCAGGAGCCTGCCCGATCCTGATGGGCAAAGACAGCCCAGACACATTGTGAGGATGTGCACAGAGAAGTCGGAGCTTTCAAATGTGAGCTCCATGTCCGAAGGCCCGAGGCTGATGTTCCACCTTGCAGGTGATTTGGAACCGAGTTCCTTCTTACACCACTCTGTGTGGCTAGTCTTCTTCTTATTGAGGTTATCAACCCAATCCTGCATTCATCCTTTTCCTCCCATGTGCCACACACCACCCTTTCCATGTCAATCTCACCAGGACACTCATTTCCCTGCACTCTTTCCCTCCAACATTCCCCACCCTGCCAGTTCCCACGACCCTCTCCACGCCTTCATCACGCCTCTGGGAGCTGTGAGGGAACATGCACAACCACATCGTGGAAATGCATCATTCCAGTCTTCGCAAGGGCTTGGCTCCAAATCTTCACCAGACCCCTGAGCCCCACCGTGCCCTCCCTTCCTGTCTCAGTGGGTGACCTGGGCTCCTCTTTCTCCTATGTCCCTAAATAGTGGGTTCTGTCCCCTCCACCTCTCCCAGGACTTATCTTTCTCTTTGTTTCTTAAGTTTTTCTCTTTCAACTGAAAGACCCCATGTGAATCTTTGCCACTTTATGAAAGAATAATCTCCCACATCAGCTCTTATTTAAATGATCAATTATTTGCCTTTTTCCTCTTTACCGGTGTACTCTAGAAAAATGTGACTACTCCTAAAATGTCATCCGCCCTCAAAGCCCCCACTTCCTCACTTTTCACTCGCTTTCCAGCCTCTCGACCACCATAGTCTGGTTTCATTACCCTGCACCTCTCCTCTGAATCTGCCCACAAAGATTTCTGGTGCTCTCCTAATGCTCACGCCACACCCTGCTTACTGGTCTTCTCTGAAGGCTCTGATGGTGCTACTTCTCCTTCCTCCTCAAGACTTTCTCCCTGCGTGGATACAAATCCCTCTATTCTCATTTTGTCCTGTCTCCCCAACGATGCCTTTCAGTCTCCTTCACTGTACTCTGTCCCCTACCTGCTCCTTTGGTGTCATTCCCTGGGACTCCAACCCAGACTTCTTTTCTTCTACTCTAGGCATCCTCCTTGGGATTGTTCATATGATTCCACACATTTGGATATCACCTAGAAACTGATAACTCATTAATCTGCATATAAGGTCAAGATCTCTCTCCCCCCTCCTCTGTTATATTCCTATAAATTCAACATCTAATGGCAATTCTCCCAGTATCTTCTCTAATTTCACTCTCACTCCGCCCCTAAATCACTGCTTCTTCCTTGCAAGCAATAGCATTCAGTCAACCAGTCAAGTACCAGTTGCTCTCCTAGGCACTGAGAATACAAAGCCATTAACACAAGGTACCTGCACAGAACTAAGCCAATTAGCAAAGTTGTGAGCATGAGAATTATCCACAACACCTTCTCTTCCTCCAAATGGATTGGGACATTTTAAACATGCTTTACATCAGCTCTCTATCCTCCTCACCTCTGCTGCCTACATTATTGTCATGGCTTCTTTTGCAACTCTGTTTCTTGAAAATTCCTTTCACCAGAATTCACAAAATCCTTCAGAATGTAGACTGAGCATCTGCTGTGGGCCAGGCTCTTTGGTAGCTGGAGAGTATGATGGAAAGAATGAAAAATGGTCTTTGCTCTTAAAAACTCTCAAGCTAATGCCCTCCCTCCTACTCCCCACCTGGAAACCCAGTCTTTCTGAGTTTAGATGTCTTAGAGGGAATTGGTCACAGTCATCTCCATGCCCATAGAGCTCCCTGGGTGCACCTCTATTTTATCACTTTTCATGTAACTTTATGATGATTCATTGAAACATCCCTCTCTTCCACTGGACTGTGGACTCCTCAAAGGCAGACAGCCTGTCTGGCTCACCATCTATTTTCATCTCCTGGCACAGAGCCTGGCACATGATGGACTGGCCATCACAGAGCTGTCACTACCTGCTGTCTCCTAGTCCTCCCCTCCTCTGCTCCTCCTCTCTGCCCAGCACTTCTCCAAACCTGATTTTGTCAAGGAGATCAATGGCCTTCACATTTTAAATCTCAGTCTTCATCTTAGCTCTCTACCAGCAGCATGCGACACAGAGAACCACCCTCTTTTCTGAGACACTTGCTCACATGGCTTTTGACCCACTATTCTCTCGGTTCTCCATTTATCTCATTAGCTGCTTCTACTTAGCCTCTGATGATTCTTCCTCTTCTTACTATGCTCAAAATTTTGGGGGGTTCCAGGGCCTCCCTTCTTCATCCGCACATACTTTCTCATAACCTCATGGCCTTAAATATCACCCATAAGATGAAGACTCTGAACTTTACATCTCCAGCCTAACTATCAGTCACAACTGTTCCCTCCAACAAGAGCTAACCACTGCATGCTCTGGAGACATTAAGACAAACAGGATCCCTTCTTACATGAGAGAAAGAGCATCCTTGTTTTCATTAGCACGTCTAGGTCAAGTTTTTTTGCTCTTCATCTCAGATCACATACGAGGAGTCCAAAACATCCCTGTAAATCCAAAGACCTGATCCTGAGTTCCACTGATCTCTGACCTCTGGGTCCTTACTGCCACCCCCTTGATTCTGGAGGGACATGAAAAAGCCTAGATGTGGGGAAAGAGATGAACAGAGAAATCCCCAGGGAACTAGGGATGGGGGCCAGTGAAGGAAGAAGACTGGGGCTGGAGCTACTTGAAGAACATTCTCCATCTGAATGACAAGGGGCAAACCCAGGCTCCCCTTCTGTGCCTTGCCCTCTTAGGTTGCACCCACTCCCTCAGGAAACTGGGGCTCCATGGCTCTTTCTACCCTTGGGCAGCAGGATAGGGTCTAATCAACTCCGTTGCTTGGAACTCATCACACCTTGGGCCAGTCACCATTAAAGCATTTACATCTTAATAGGTCTAAATTTTAATTAATTTTAATTATTATATATCATAATTATAATGTGATTTGATTTAATTATAATATATAATATAATTATCACTATTAACCAATTTAATTAATGAAGTTAATTTTATGCTGAGAACTGACCTAGATGCTTTCACATGTGCTATCTTGTTTAGTCCTCATGAGAACCTCACAAAGTAAATACTATTGTTCCCTTTTCAGGTAAGAAAACTGAGACCATAACTGGGAATTTGTCCAAGGTCACATTTACCCCGTGATTCTATATTCAGTGCTCTAATTTCTTTTGTTTAAAGTCAATGAAATAAAATTTCAGACAGCATCAAGTCTCAAGGTGAGGGACTAAGGGGTGGGGGCTGTTGGTGCTTCTTACATAGTCCTCGCATGCCAGCCCATGCCATCCCCACCTCCCCTCCTACCACGTCCACCTGTTCTTCTCCAGCCCCCAGACCTAATGCTTTGGCGACAAGCCCCGTCCTGAGCAACCACAGAAGACTTCATTCCCAGACTGGGTAACTGCCTGGCTCTGCTCACCAACCGTCCTTCACCCTTTGTCCCACAAGTCCCCTCCCTAGATTGGCTAGGAAATCCCAGGACACTGGATTGGTTTGGGGAAGTGAAAATGGAAGGCTCAGCTGTCACCTCCTTCCCCTTCTTGCTCCTCCTTTGTCATCACTCAATCACTCCTGGGATCAGAACAGGAGCCCCTCCCCACCCCACCTCCCGCCCAGCCCAGGCGCTCAGGAGAGCACCGTCCACCTGCCCAGCACTGGTACCTGCCTCCCAGAGCTTGGTTCCAGGAGTGTCCCCATCCCTGACAGGAGAGGGAAGAGCAGCTGGGAAAAGTGTCCTTTAGTAGAAGAATTGCAAAAATAGGGAAGAAATACCTTTCTTTTGGAGCTTGGGGGTTTTCCTCCTGAAATCCCAGCAGAGGAGCAGTGCCAGGGCAGGAAAGCCGCAGCCCAGCTCCCACCGCGGCATCCTGGGGAGATGAGGCATGGCGGGGCGAGGACGCACCGCCTCCCGGAGCCGGTCTCAGACCTTCCCTCCTCCCCAGGCCCTCTTCTCTTGCTTCCAGATCAGCACATGCTTGTAAATACTCAGGTTCTGACTCCAGAACGGAAACCATGGGATCTGTCAGCACCTGCCCTGGCGCTCCCGGGCCTCCTTCCCATGCCACGTCCTCTCCCCACTCACCTTTACACACAGGGCTCTTGGCTTTTAAAGAGTGAACATAAAGCTGTCAGGGCTGGCAATAAAAATAAGTGCCTCCTTTTACTTAGCAGCTAATTGTCAACTGCCATTCAGAGGATACCTTGGAGGTGGGTTAAAAAAAAAAAATCCCACACGCAAGCCCTTACCAGCACTGCTCCATATATCAAAGTGTCTGGCAGGAACACAGAATCTCACTTAGTGTTTATGAAGTCAGCCCACCCTTCCTTGGAAATGCTTTCAGAGCCACACGTGGTTCAGCCGGGGCCTTTAGAGATAATGATCTTGGAGGTGGGTTGTGGGGTAGACCGAGATGATGTCCCCCTCCCGTTGAGAAGATTTAGCAAACAGCACAGCTACTCTTCCAGACGTACGGAGGAGAAGTGAAATGAACTCCCAGCATCACAGGGGGACAAGCAAGAGCAGGGTTGTCAGGAAGGGCCCCGGGGCAGTCTCATGCTGCCAACGTAGCGCTCGGCTCTCCATTTATTCAGAGGCAGGAATCTCAGACTCATCTTTGATGCCACACTCTAGCTCCATGTCGAATTCACTCCCACATTCTGGCAATGTTACCTCCAAAACGTTGTGCAGAGCTGTTTACTTCTCTCCGTCTCCACTGCCAGCGCCTTATCCAACCCACCATCCCTCCTCTGTTGCCTGGGTGACAGCTTGAGTTTCATGTCTGGTCTCCTGCCTTTACTCGGATCTGCTACCTCCAGCCCAATCCATTCTCCACACAGCAACGAGAATGATCTTCTAAATATAATATGATTTTATCACCTTTCTTGAAACCCTCAAATGGCTACCTATTGGTGTCAGAATGAAGACCAACATCCTCAACCAAGCTACATCTACAGTTGCCACCTTCCCCTCGCTCTGGAGTCTATTGTTCTTTCTGTGACAGGACCTTTGCACAAGCTGTTCCCTGTAACAGAGACACCATTCCTCTCCCCCCTTCTCTGTCTAGTTAGCTTCTGCTGACCCTTCAGAGTTATGCTAAATCATCACTAACTCAGGGAAGCCTTCATTGACCTTGACAAAGACATTGTTTTTCCACATGGCATGTGTCTTTCCTTCATGACTCTTTTCAAAATTGTAGCTTTATGTTTTTCCTTGGTATTTTTGTTTAATTTCTGTGTCTTCTACTAGCCTGTGAGTTCCTTGAGAGAACGGACTTTGTCTTTTCTTTTCTCTCTCTCTCTCTCTCTCTCTCTCTCTCTCTCTCACTGTTGTACCCCCAGTGCTAGCATGGTGTTTGGCACATGGCACATATTCAGGAAATAGTTGTGGAGTAAATGAATAAATATCTATCTGGTGTTAGGGACTGTGGGAAGGAGAGATGAGGGAATTAGTGGAAATAAGTAAAAATCATCCCTCTTAATGTTGCATTTAGGTAGTGAGAAAGAACCAGAACACATGGAATAACAATGGATCAAAGACACAACACACCCCACCGAGCTGAACTGTGCTGTGGGTTGTAAAATCATGCTCTGAAGGATGCAGAGGACTTAAAAGAATGAGAGGAAGGAAAGGAACCCAAGATGTAGAAAAATTTAATATTTACATACTATGTGCCTTCCGCTTGCTGGCAAACACACAAAGATGCTTAAAACATAGCACCTGCCCCAGGGCCTTACAGTTGGGTTGGGCAGAGCAGAACTATGCACAGTTTAATGCACTCTTACGTGCCCAGCAGTGGCCAGAGCAAAACCTCAGAGGGCTAGCCTCAGGAGGAAGAGGGAGAAAGCAAGTCTGGACTGAATGACAATTTGTGACTTGGATTGCCTTCCTCCTGGGGATGGGACAGAGATCAAGCTTCAATGTGGGAACCCAGAGAAAGCCTGGCTCTCTTACTAAAAAGAGGGAGTGGTTTAGAGAAAAGAGGCAGGAGTCAGCCTGGGAAGGAGTTGTTAGAAGTTGAGATGTGATTGTCTCTGTTCTTTTTCTTAAATCAGGAAAACATGAACTTCTGGGGAAAAGAGGTGGTCTAACCTTTCCAGCCAAGCCCTTAAGATAGAGTTGTGAAAAATTAGCCTGCTGAGAAGAAAAAGGCTGAAAGGCTGAAGTGCTGCTCTCCAAGGTGAGAGGAAGGTTCAGAGCCAGCTATGGGCAGGAGGAGCCCAGAGCAGGGAGCCGGGAGTGCCATGGAGACTATGTGGGGCACTTCTCCAGTCGGTGGGACAGAGGGGCCAGAAAGGGGACCGGGAGCAGGAAAGGTGTCAGCTCTGCAGAACTGTCACCAGAGAGCCTTTCAGCATTTAAACTTGGGTTTCATTACCCAGGGTGTACGGATGGACTACAGGTCTGAAAACATCCTGCAGCTGAAAGAAAAATTGATTGTGTCTAGATATTTTTCTGGAGAGAGTTTCCATAGCTTTTGTCGGATTCTCTAAGGGGTCTTTGAACCATAAAGAGCTTCACCAAGGCTCACCACTGACATGCTTGGAGGGAGATAATTCTAGCAAGAACAACCCATTTACTGAATCATTTCTCAGATAAGCTGAACATCATTTAAGGATGAGGAGAAGCTGGGAAGGGAGAACGTAGTATGGGACCATGCTATGGGCAAGGAGGTCATTCCTTCACCCATTCACTCAGCGAATGTGTATTGAGCACCCTTTAGATCCTGGGATATGGTACTGACCAAAACAGAGAAAAATAATTTCTGCCAAGTATAATAAAACTTTCATTCTAGGGAGGGGAGACTAATATGAACAAAACAAATGAGTAGAATATTGAGTATATTTGAAGGAAGCACATGCTAAAGAGAAAAATGAAGGAGCACAGAGGAACGGGAAGGGCTGGGCTGGGGTCAGGAAGGGATTTAGTTCAACAGAATGATCAGGGGAAGTCTTTACCAAGGTTACATTTGAGCAAAGACCTGAAGAAATCGAGGCACCAAGCCATGCAGCTGCCTGGGGAAAGAGAATCCCAGGCAGAGGGAACAGCAGGTGCGAGGGCCCTGAGGCAGAGTGTGCCTAGGGCATTTGAAGAGGCTGGTGAAGCTGGATTGAAATGAGCGTGGCAGAAGCTTCTAGAGAATAAAGTCAGAGAGGTGATGGGGGGCAGATTGTGCACTATACGTCATTCTAAGTCTTTTGACTTTTACTCTGCATGAGAAAGGGAGGCTATTGGAGAATGTTGAGCAGAGAAGAGTCTTGATAGGACAGGCGAACAGGCTCATTCTGGCTGCTCTGTTGGAAACAGACTGGAAGAAGGCAGGGGGGAAAGCATGGGGATGAGTTTAGAGGCTGCTACTGTAATTTGGACAAGAAAGGATTCCATTTCAACCATGGTGGTAGTGAAGGCAGTGAGAAGGGGGCAGGTTCTGGGAGGAAAAAAGCCATAGAAAGTTTCATAAGAAGCTAGAAAGAGGCAGCAGCAACATATCTCAGTGACTTCACAATATTGGGGGGCCATGCCCTGCCCCTCTAATAGACCCGCGTTAGAGGTGCTTTGCAAGTGGTAATGTGCCGTGGCGAAGGAGCCCTGGCCCTGCCCTGTACCCGCTGGGCCCCATGAACAGGTCATTTTTTCCTTCAGGACTAAAGCTCCTTGACTTACAAATAGGAAGAACAAATTTCTGATTTTCTTAAGTGGCCTTAGATGGGACTCTCTGCTGTCTTAAAATGTCTTCTTATTTTGGGATCTATGATTTTGGTTCAATGAGGAACTTTAAAAACATCTGAGATGCCACATCAGAACCAACACTGTTCTTTGAATAAATAACTGGTGTCACACTCTGATTTTCCCTTCCCTGGACTTTCCACCACCTACAGGACTTACGCTTGACTTGCTTCTCGGGGTGGGGTGAGGGAGAAATCCCCATGTGGGTTATGACAGATACAGCAGTTCACCACGAGAGGCTCAGCCAAGCATCACGGGAGGCTCAGATCCTAGTGAAAGTACATAAACAGCACTTTGAACCAGAGCAGGTGCATAACTAGGCAGCACCCACTAGCCTTGTCTATGTAGACAGCCTAAAGCACCGGACTGGGGAAGGCAGAAAAGGGCGGCTCACAATCTCATGATCCAGGGCAGGAAGGAAGGTCACAGCTAAGATGACCCAGGCTGACACAGTGTGTAACCAAGTTTTAACAAACATCTCATCTCAGCCCAATTAGCACAGTGTTCAGGGATTGGGAGATGGTTAATGAAACTATGCCACTCTCTTTGGAACAGGATGCAGATGTTGAGGATGACTGTGGCAGGCACTCCTGAGTTTGCCTGTCCCCTTCAGGTCACTTCTTTTCCTGAACCCCCTGCTGTGTAGGTCACACAACTGCTTCCCCACCCTAGGTCCTGGGTTCACAGGTGGCATCCTGACCTCAGCTGGGCCAGGTAGAGAAACTTTGTCAGGAGTGTGGGATGGGCTGTGGAGGCTGAGCTCATTTTCCATAAGCGGGGAGCAGAGGAAAGCTGGGGCAGGCACAGTGATATCTGAAACAAGCGCATACCCGAGGGGCTGCTGACTAGACAAAAGCAGGCAGGCATGGGGAGAAAAGCAGACCGAGAAATGGTGTGGCCAGAGCAATGCTGCTGTCCCGTTTCTTGGCCTCAGTCCCTGGTGAGGCCTTGGGCAGTTCCTGCCCTTGGTTTCTTTGAGTAGTAGCTCCTATATCTACCCAGTAAATCTCTCTTTGTTGTTTAACATCATTGGATTTCTATTTCTTGTATTCAAATAATCCCTGAAATGTGTCAAGTAAGATTCTATTGCAATGTGGGGAAAGGCTATAAAAGCTATTAAATTGCCTATATATTCTATGTTTGTTGTTCTGGAAAAAGTATGTAGAAGAGAACACTCGCTGGAAGGAAAACATAAAAATATCTCTGGTGGTTTAAGGGATTTTGTTTCCAAATTTCCACAAAATTATTGTGGTATTCTTATAATCTTTGAAAGAAGCTGTTGGGCAAATACATATTTGATATTTGAACTATGAAAGCCTCCATAAGTGATTTCCAAAATAACAGGCAGCACATAAATAGTTACATCTTTATACAGTTATACTGGAGTTGACACAAGTAGGTGTGTTCCTAAAAAGTGGAAGGAAAATGTTAACTTGAGAACTCAGGTCAGTTCTTTCATATTTTTATAAAAGGAGGGAAACATACTAGATTCATATGTTTGTTAATTTCAGATTTTTTTTTTGTATCAGTTTTCTGCAGTCAGGTCCCTCCCCAGGTGTGAAAACATCACCAGGATTCCCAGAGAACTCAAACACTTGAGTATGTGACCCAGGAGCGTGTCTAAAAAGCTGAATTCACTGCATACCTGCAAGACTCCAGACACCACCCCTGAACCTTTCCCCAGTCTTGACTGCCCCTCTTCTGGACAGAAGTTTTATTGTCCTGTGCTGACCAGCCTCACTTGTGCTTTCAGCATAGCTCTTGCCATGAGTCCTCGCAGGTCCCACAAAGCCCGTGACTGGGCAGACCCATGGTGCTGTGTGAGTTAGTGCCGCGGGATCTGGGCTCAGCTGGTCCAACTGGTTCATTTTGCAGATGAAAACACTTTGGCCCAGAGAGGAGAAAGGACTGCTTTGGGGTATCATATGCATTTGCTGATCCGTGCAAAGGACTTGCCCTCCCTCTAGTTACTCTCGGGTTGGCTCTTTGAGATGACCCAGGGAAGGAAGCTAAAATCTCTGAACCCACTTTTCCTCCACATTTGACAGAGGACTTGGCCATGACCATGCAGAGTTTGTCTTCTGGTTGTCTCCCTTAAACACTGTTCAAGGAAGTATCACACCTGGAGCTACTTCCTTCTCATCCCTGAGATGTCACAGACACCTGCCCAGGACAGCCTGCAGGGGTCCTTACCTCCAGAGGGTGTGCCAGCAACTCTCCTGAGGAATTTCACCCACTCCTCCATCTCCGTCTGCGAGCTGGCCATGAGGACGTACGAGTCCTGTCCCATGCGATTCTGGTCCCATGAGGCTGGAGGAAGAAGTTGTACTTATGAAGGTCTTAGAGTGGCAAACGGTCCAGAGCAAGAGGAAGGGAAGGGAAGCCAAACCTGAGTTGAGTCCCTGGTTCATTGAAGCACTACCCGTCAAACAATGTAAAAGCCTTATCTAATCATTCTCAGTGGAACCAGACATCCACGCAGTCTCATTGTTTGTGCTGAAGCTCTAATTCTATGGACAAACCATTGGACACAGTGGTTTGCAATTGGGATAGGCTGAGAGCTGCTTCCACAGAGGACAGAAGCCATTTCCTACCAAAAGGAAGAGAAGTTCATGGTGCAGGTTCAGCATTAGAGGAGACAGGATCAGCCCATACAAGCTGAAAGACCTCAGATCATCGTGCCAATCATGGGCATTTTCCTAAGCTAGCCCTGAGCTCAGCTGTAGGGGAGGGAAGGGGATGACAACCTCAGAGGGAGGACAATGAGCACATAGGTGAGCCTTTCTGACAAAATTGGTGCTTCCTGTTCAGATTACTGTTCTCCTGACCACATAAGCCCTTGCAAATGGTAGGTTCTCAATTCCCCATTAATGGACACATAAAACTTGTTAGGACTTTCTTTACCATTTTTGCTTTAAACCTAAAATTATAGACATGCAGTGTTTCCTGGGTTGATGTTCTCGAATGGACAAAATGTGAAATAAATGAGAAGGAGGGATCTGGGGGGAGAGTGGAAAGAGAGGAGGAGGCTGAGAGAAAGAATAAGGGGAAGTGACCAAAAAAAAAAAAAAAAAAACAAAAACCCAAAACCAAGCCAAAACAAAACAAAACAAAAAACAAAAATGAAGGCGCGAGAAGCAAGAGAAGAAAAAGAGTATCAAACATTGGTCTTAGACCACAGAGTTAACCCATTGCTTTCACAATGGCAGGGCACCTCCTTCGGAGAGAACCTGCCTGCTCTAGCTGGCCAGTTGTGCCCAAACTTATATATTTTCTGCAGGGCAAGAAAAGACTTCAAATCTGGTCTCTTGCACCTATCTTAATATCACTGAGCTTCACCTTCTTTCATCCTATGGGACAACCTGATTCTAAATCCATCTTGTCATTGGGTTATCAGCTCCCCTGACCAGAAGGGTCAGTCCATGAAAGCCCTGGCCATTCAGGAACATCCCAAGAGCTGGGTGTGTTTAGAAGTAAAATGGGAAGTAAAAAGTACTCAGGACAGAACTACAAGATCCCCTAGGAATTACAATATTCTTTTGAAGTAGAATGGGAAAGTTAGTATTTTCATTTTACAGATAATAGAACTGAACCCCAGAGCTGTGAAAGTACCTGCCCATTGTTATCCAGTGAGTTACTGCCAAAGGCAGGGCAGGGCCACTTGTTTCCTTGCTCCCAAAGGACATTTCACTAGCCCATATTGCTTCCAAATTTGACCTTGGGCAAAATTTACCTGGAATCCTTTCCCATAATGCCTACACTCCAGTCTACTATGTTGTCAAAACATGCTTTCTTAGTTTTCCCTGTTTCCTGGAAGATGCTCTTGTTCTGTCACGAGCAACCCACTGGGAAACACCCAGCTCTCAGGATGTCCTTGAATGGCCAGGGCTTCCATGGACTGATCTTTCTGGTCAGGAGAGCCGATGACCTGGTGACCAGATGGACTCAGAATCAGCTTGCCCCAAAGGGTGAAAGAAGGTGATAGTTACATAGGTACAAGAGACCAGAACCAAAGGGGATATGACCGTCTTCTGTTGTCCTACAAAAAAGTAAACATTTGAGCATAATTGGGGTGCTAGGATAGGCTTTCTCTGAGGGAAAGTGCCTGACATTGATACAAAGCCCACGGACAGGAACTCTGCCCTTGAGCACATGCTTTCTTTCTCTGACTTTAACACAGCCTGTGCAACATGTGTTACCTATGAGGCTGTTTCCCTAGTCAGAAATGGACCTCCCTTCTTTTCTTAATCTGCCTAAGGAACTCCTACCCATTCTTTAAAACCTGGCTCAAATGTTATCTTCTCTAGGAACCTTTTCTTTACATCTCCTTCCCCTACTCCAAGTTGAATGCGGAGTCCCTATTCTATAATCCCTTATATCCTGTCTTTACCTCTATCACAGCAGTAGTTAAATTATCTTGAACATCAGTTTCCTTATATTACAATTGAGATAATTGCTTGATATGTCCACAACTGAAGACCTAATCCTCACCCCTAGAAAAACAAAACAAAACAAAACAAAAAAACTTGCTACATGAACAGATCTTAGGAAATACCAGTAAATTTGCCTTTCCCATTGTTTAGGCTAAAACATTGGAGTCGACCTTGATGTCTCTCTCCCACATCCAATCCATCAGCAAATGAAGTCCTCTCTATCTTCAAAATGTGATCAGAAATTGCTTATTTCTCAGCCCCTTCTCATTGCCATCTCTGACTTGCATTCTTGCAAGAGCCTCCTCACTAGTCTCCCTGCCCTGCCCTTGTTCTCACTACTTACTTTTTATTCTGAACTCCAAAGACTTTTAAAACATGAGTCAAATCATGTTATTTCTCTGCTCAAAACCTTAGATGACACCTCATCCTTCTAGCATAAAAGCTAAAGTTCTTACAACTGCCTACAAGTGCTGACAACCTGTGCGCACCCCTGACCAAAGCCCCCACTCTTGTCCCCACATCACTCCGCTCCAACCACACTGGCCTCATTGACGTGTAAAATAGGCCCTGGGGCTTTGCACTGGCTGTTCCCCCTTCCTGGAACACTCTTCCTCCAGATGTGCCCTTAGCTCACTCTGTCAGCGCCTTCAGATCTTTGCCCAAAGGTCACCTTGTCAACGACACATACTCTGCTGGCTCTGTTTGAAATGACAAATCAATCACCTCAGCCGGCACTTTTTCTCTCTTTGCTTTAATTTTTTCCATGGTACTTATCCCATAAGAAAAACTATGTGATTTACTCATTTATTTGGTTTGTTGCCTGTCTCTCTGCACCTCCCCGCAACTAGGTTGTAAGCCGCATGCGATCTCCCGTCCTACAAGAGTACCTGGCTCAGAGCAGGTGCTCAATAAGTTTGCTGTATACATGAGTGACAACAGGTGCTATGAGAATTAAATGAGATCATGTATGTAACAGAAGGAACAACCCCATCCCTGGTGACTCCCTGGGGTAGGAGGAGAACAGATAGTTATTCTGCTAGAGATCAGGAGGGAGAGGGAAGCCTGTCCTAAATTGTTGCCTGTCCCAAAGGAAAAGAAAAACCTAGCATAACTACAATTAAAGGTTTCTATGTGGCCTTTCTGCAACTAAAACCGGTGATCACAGAGAAAGGACCCTGACTAAGAAGCCCATTTCTTGCACCAGCGGTGGCCCCTGAGAATCATCTTGCACAAGAGAATGACAAAAGGGGAACTAACAATTCTCTACATCATCACATAAAGGGTGTCTCACTTTAGGCTGAGCAGAGCCTTGGAAGATGATGGTGACTTTAGGAAAATGGTTTCCTATCTTACTGTTGCTTTAGATTTGTCCTTATGAGATGTGTGTGTGTGTGTGTGTGTGTGTGTGTGTGTGTGTGTGTGTGTGTGTGAGAGAGAGAGAGAGAGAGAGAGAGGGAGAGAGAGAGAGAGAGAGAGAGAGAGAGAGAGAGAGAGAGAGAGACAGAATCTGTTCAAGAATTCCCCCTGTAGCCCAGGAGACTGCTGCAACCATTAGTGATAACAAGAGGACAAATTTTCCTCCCACCCTGGCACAGCAGTGTGGGAGGGTTGTGTACTTTTGGTGAAAGCCCACAGTGAATTTTCAGCTGCAGCTCTCAGTAGGGTTATCCTAGATTGAAAACCCAGGATTTAGGATACGTGTTGCCATGGATGGTCGTGTCCCATAAATGGCACTGGGAGAGGGATCCTAAGACTAGAAGAACCTTTATAGGAAAGGAGTAGGATTTTCCCAGAGGGAAGAGATTGAAAAAGCAGGCTCTTCCTCTTTTATCTTACATTCAGATACAAAAGCAAAGGGTAAAAAAGATAAAAAAGGTCCTCATGAGGGGACCACCTAGGAATTAAAAAAGTTTCACTTCTTGGTTTTCTATAAATAGTCATAGCCAAGTTTAGGATTTTTTTTCTGCATTATAATTCTCTCTAGTTATCCCCAAGATATCCAACACTTATATGGTACTCACTATATAGTAAGCACTGTACCAAATGTTTCATATAGATTTCTTTATTTAACTCTCACTATTATCATCATTGTCCCCACTTTACAGACAAAGAAACAGAGGCAGGGAGAAATTAAGTAAACTGTTACACAAACAGTAAGTGGCTGGGTCAGGATATGGACCAAGGCAGGCTGGCTATAGACTGAGCACTTGTAACCTCTACGCTATGCTGCCTTCTCCATCAACTTTCTTATGCACACAGACAGCTTGTGTGGGTGGGAAGGAGGGATTTAAGGGAAGGGGCACTCAGGGGAGTTGTGGCCTCCCCTGCCGTGGTCAATAAGGCAACAGCACCAAGGCTGCACAGCTAAATAGGCAGTCCTGGAGTTCTTGGCCTAATTTTGGTAGGGTTAGGGCTGGGGTAGGAGCAAGAGACGGGGACGCTGGGAAAAGTGGCTCAGTGTGGCAGATTCAGGAGCATGAGCCAAACTTCCCTTCTCCAAATGCACTGGAGAAAGGTAAACTCTTGATTGGGAATAAGTGTCCTCAGTGTGGCGCTCGAATGTGCGGTAGACGACATGCAGCACCTGACACCTGCTAAGTGCTCAGGAAGCTGGAGCTGTCATTTCTCATTATGTCACATTGAACCACATGAGATGGCTGACTTTTCACCATTTTTGACCCACCCAAATGGCAATTTCATGTCGTTCAATTTATATTTTAACAGCTAATATTAATGTCCGACCCAATCACCCTCTAGACAGAGCTCATTTTAGTGAGTAGAGAGGATGTACTTTTTCTTTGTTATCAGTGGCCCAGTGCCTAGTGCATTATTACCTCGGTCCAAGCATGCACTCGTGAAATGCTTACAGAGTTGAACTGAATACCCACTTAGTTCATGGGTATTATTCAAGCACTTGATACTATTTAATGAACTAGGATAGGTTCATTAGCTATATACAGAAACACTGCGTTCTTAATAGATTGGTTGGTTAGTTGGTCGAAGGAATCACTGAAGATAGCTTAATGTCTAGGATCCAGAAGTAAATCAGGACTGTAATGCACTTCCGTGCCACCTTTTGTCACCTACCTGGAATGATTTCAAAGACAAACTTCCCAGCTTCGTCTGGGTTTGTGGCGATCTCCTTGATTGTACTTCCTGGTAGATACAGGCAGCCCTGAAAGATCAGAAGTCAAGCCTTTAGAAAAGCAGCCATTTTACCACCTATGAACTAAAATTAAGTTGGAGAACAGATAGGATAAAGATGGGATGGGGAAGAGGGTAGGTGGAGAGGAACACAGGAAGCTAGCAACCCAGGCCCTGGGAAAGCTGAGTGGCAGCTCTCTGAGAGCAAGCTAGGTGCTGAGAGAGAGAAGGTCCAGGTCCCAGCACGGGAATGGGCTGACAGAGCACCGTCACCAACACTTGCCTCTTCCCACTTCTCTAGGGACCTGACTTCATGGGCAAAGCAGACAGTTGGCCTTTGTGAAGCTGGGGAGACTCTACTACCTGCCTGGCTGCAGGCAGCCATTTGAGGGTACAGGGCACTCAGTAGCAGCAAGAGCCTGCCCCTTGGCTAACCACCTTGAACGTATTATTCATGTAGTCCTTCCTGCAACCCTCCTTTCCTTCCACCACCTTTAGCTGAGGTAGCGGGAAATGTCACCTTAACCCCACCCCTACCCCCAATCCACAGAGGGGTGTGCGGGTTCACTGGGATATGTGACCTCTTACATACAAATACGTTATCGGAAAAACAAGCCACTTGCAGTCTGTGCTCACAGGTGCTTTGCAACTCGCTGTGCACTTTCACATGCGGTAGCTCATCAGGCCCCACAACAGCTCCGTAGAGAGAGCTCAGCAAGATTTGTCACTGCCACTGTGCGGAGGAGGAAACTGGCACTTCGAAAGGCTAAGTGCACAAAGTGACATAGTTAATTTGCACTGCAGTTAGTTACTGCTCATTTACATCTCACTGGATGGCGACGGTGGCAACTTCTGGGCTGAGTAAACGCGTGTGTCTTCATTGCAGAATAAAATGTGGACAAAGGGGGTTGGTGACAGAGAGCACTGCAAAGGCAGAGGGTCCTAAGGAATTCTCAGAAGTAAGATCTGCCCAGGAGCCTGAAACAATAAATGTTTCTTGAAGGTCTAGAAATAAAAATGTCTAAGATGGAGGGAGGAGAAGACAAGGAGGAGGAGGAGGAGGAACAGGAGAAAGGACAAAAGGAGGAGGAGAATGAGGATGAGGAGAAAGGTGGGGATGGAGAGAAGGGGAGGGGAAAGGAGGAAAACAAGAAGAGAAGGAAAAAAAAGAACCTAAGAAACGGCATTCTGGAATTCCTTTATATCCCTCTAATTTTATTACTTAAAGATACCATTTACCTGCATGGTCCTCACCATCTTTAGTAAATCACATCAATGCCTTCAGAAGAAATGATTCTGGGTTTGTGCTGCTAAGCTACTTTGGATGAGCTGTGGCACCAGAATCAAAGGCCATGTTACTTTCAGACAGGAAGGAGAGCTACCTCATAGGAAGAGAAGGAAGGTGTAATTTCCAAGGTGCCTGCTTCCCCTAAGTATTTCTCTAAACTGCCATTTGAGACCCCAAATCATTTCATCAGAAGGTAGTAAAAATAAAATACTATATATATATACATATATATATATATGCCATTTATTGAGCAGTTACTGGGTGTCAGACTCCATGCTAATTGCCCTGAATGTACCAGCATATCTAATCTTCCTAAAAACTCTATGAGAGAAGGACTGTTATTTTTGCCATTGGAGAGATGAGGAAGTAAGGCTCAGAGAGGTGAATTAGCTGACCCAACATCACAAAGCTAGTTATTAACTATTAGGAAAGCTATGATTCAAACCTCAGTCAGTGTGATTCCAGAATTACAAATAAGGGCTTGACTGACAAGTCCCACTTGCTGGAAGAAGTAACAGTCAGAGTTAAACTTATTCACACCAAGGCATACATGACTAGCTGCAGGCACTTTCCTCGCATTGACTGTGAGAGCCTTGAACTTCATAAATGAATAAAGGAAGGGAGGTGAGAGGAACAGACACCAGTCAGAGTGAGGATGGGGATGCTGACAGGGAAGGAAGAATTGTCCCAGAAAGGGAAGGGCCCAAGTTGCTCAGAGCCACTTCCATCCACTTCGCAGGTTGACAAGGGTGGGTTCTGTGTAAAGACGGAAGGAGAGAGAGGTTTACACTGGAGGCCACGAGTGCTACAGCAACAGAGCAGGGGAGGCACCCATGGCAGTGGTGTGCTGGAATATCTAGAATTCTCTAGATACAACTTTCAAATCCAATTATAAGTTCCTCTAGAACTCAGTTACAGCCCAGCTCCTAATTAAAGCGTTTTTCAGAATGCATATATTGGCTTGTGAGAACTAACTTTTACATTTTTGGGAGCTCTGTGAGCCAGTTGTTTCACATGGCCATTGCTAAAATTTAAATTCTATAAACTTATGATCAAATATTTTATATTTGGAAAGGTAATGATACTCAAAATGTATAACTTCCTAATTACTTACTACATTTTCCTATTACTTCTGCTGTTGTGGTTATTTACATTTATTCTGTACGTGTGGTGGAAATTTTGTATCATGTTGTGCTATTTCGCATCTCTTCTCAGCTCTGGGTTCAGTGACAGGACATTGGTAGCTTTGCGTCAGCCACAATGGAGTATCTGCACTGCAGAAATTAGCAAATGCTGCACTTGAATCAGCTCTCCCACCAGAGAGCTGGTTGTTAAACATTTATCAGCACAGCACACTGGTAGACAACCACCTGGGGTAACTTTTCAGAAAGCAGGGAGATGAGATAGTGGGACAGTGGGTTTACCCTACTAAGCTAGGATTGTCTGAAACTGTTATTATAGCAGAAACTTGAGGGCAATTTTCTGAGATTCTATTTTAAACAACTTCCCTGACAAAGAACCTTGTGGACTGGGTTATATAAAACTAGTTCACAGAGTTACAGAGCATTATACCATTAGAGCTAGATAGAATCTTTCTGAGAACTTGGAGAAAAAAATGCACAGATTGCTTTCTATAAAGAGAGCCACAAGATTCCCTAAAAGCACATACAGAAAAGTCTATAATGTAGGATTCCATAATTTGTTTAGTCATTCTCCTTTGTGGGACACTAGTTCCAGGGTTTCTTGTCATAAATAGCAGTGCATATCTCTTACTATTTCTTTTGGATAGCACCTTAGAACCAGAATGACTGAGTCAAACGGTATGATAACTATTTGGCTCTTAGCAAATCTGGCCAATTGACTTTCTAGAAAGGTTGTACCAACTTACACACACATTGTAAGTGTATGCGAGGGCTCTCTTCATCTGATTGCTCCAAGATTATTGGCATATTTCTGTTTTTTGGTTTCTTGAGGGATAGGATGTGTGTGTGTTCTTTTTAAATTTACAAAGTATTATAATCGTAAAAATATTAGAAAATAAACAAAAAAGAAGAAAATTAAAAATTGTATATATAACCCCGATACTCAAAGATAACCAGTTAACATCTCTGTGTATTTCTTTCCAGGCCTTTTTCCATAATACAGATTCATAATTTTTTTCAAGAATGGGATTAATATATACAACATCTTCTGTTGTAAACGTTTTTTTTAAAAGACAATAATATTATGGACATCTTTCCATTTCAAGAAGTATTAATTTAGAACATCAATGTCTGAATTGTATTCTATTGCATAGATATAGAATGTACCCTAATAGAAGTTCACCCCGACTACTGGGCATTGTTTTCATATCACTAATACAGACAATGCTGTGGTGTAAACCCATTATCTACATCATCCTTAACCATCCACTTAGGTAAAATTCCTAGAATTAGAAATATGGGTTTGTATTTTTAAAAAGGCATTATTGCCCTCCAGAAAGGTTGTATGAATTTTCATTTCCACCAGCTGTGCACGAGAATTCCTGTTTCCTAGTCCTCACCCACCAAAATTTCTAGAAAACGTTTGCCATTTGATAAGGGGACAATGATGTCTCATTAGCTCATACTGTATTCCTTAATTATAACTGAGATTGAACTTTGTTTTATATGCTTATTGGCCATTACATTTCTTTGATAAATTGCTCATTTGTATCATAGTTTACTTTTCTATTGAGCTGTTTGAACATTTCTTAAGGATTTGAAAGACTACTTTAAACATTAAGAATACTTGTTCACTATATGAACATACACAATTTTTTTCTGTTTATTATTTGCCTTTTAGTTTATTATATTGGTTTTTAAAGTACATTTTTATTTATGAAATTAAATTAATCTTTCCTTTGTGCTACCTTTGTTGTTATGCTTAATTCCACTTCCCAGAGATCATGCAGATGTCTACATTTTCTTCTAGTATTTTTATGAATTCACTTTTTACATTTAAGTATTTAATCCAACCAGAATAATGAATGGTGTAAAATGTAATGTATAAATGTACCTTTACTCTTTCCCAAGAATTTAGCTCATGTCTGTAACTTTCATTTTATTTCTAGATATTTGCAATGTCTAGGAATTCCCCAACAAGGTTAAATTATGGTATAATAACAGTATTTTATTTTAAATAGATTTTCCTTTATCTTAATTAAATAATTATGAGTGTAGGAAAAATCTATAAGGCTGTCCACTTAATTCTTATTTGTGATAATAATACATAAATATCAGCTCAAATTTCTAACAGTAGAAAATTAATTAAATAAATTATAGACTGTACACACAATAGTTTATTTTATCACCATTAAGAATTATATTGTAGAATCATATTTACTGCTAAGGGGCAATATTCTTGACATATTGTTAATTTTTTAATTAAATAATGTTATTATACAAAATTTTCACTTGCAATAGATGAATTTCTAAATATATATGTATATGGAAGGGTGGAAGGGGTGGGGATTTAGGTGGCAATTTCTTGCTGAGGGAAATGTAAATAATTTTTATTTTCTACTATGTGCTTTTCTGCATCTTCCAAATTTCCTACCATTCACAGGTACAGCTTTTTTTGTAATCGATATTTACATATCAACATACAGTAAAATATGCTTATTGTTTATAATTAATTATCATCTTATTCCTAAAAGATTGATTTTTTATATCTGAAATGATAATTGAATTTTATCAAACGCTTTTTTCAGTTATCTGTTGAGGGTTGTGTGTTTTTTCTTATTTGACCTACTGATCTGATGTGTGACATTAATAGATGTGCTAAAAATAAACTATCCTTGTCATCCTAGAAGAAGCTTTACCTAATTATCCCAGGCTAATTTAATCCTGAGAAGGCCTTGAGTTTCTTCTTCCCAGAAGTACGGGGTAGAAGCAAAGCCCTTCAAATATTTATTTCACCCTTTGACATTAGTTTGTTTTTACAAAGCAGTTTTTTACACATGCTTCCTATCATTTGATCCTGTGACAAGTTCAGGCCAGGTAGTATTGCCTCATTTTATAAAAGAAGAAAGAGGAGTTCAGAAAAATTAAATAATTATATGGCCAGACAGTGGCAGAGCCAGGAAAAGAACATGATCTTTGATCTCAAGTACCTGTCACCCTCTATACTTCATGGAAACAAACACAGCCCAGCTGCCCTTTCCGTAGATTCGGGATGGGCAAAGCCTCATTGCCATCTCCCTTACCCTCTACAGATGTCATGCACCAACCAGTACTGCCGTAGCCTGAAACTGCTTGAAACGGCTCTGATAAGGACTGGGTTGTTCAAAAAGAGAAGGAAGTCGGGTTACCACGCACAGGACACTGGTGGGGTCTCTGTGGTCCTTCCCTCTGCAGTGAAGACACTCAGAACCCTCAAATGGAGGACCTGTCTAACCCAGTGCTGCTGCCATGTAACAGACCCTCAAGCCTGCCCTTAAACTGTCCTCTTCCAAAATGACCATTTCATGTGAGTTCCTCCCACCTGCCCATCCACCCCTAACACCCATATACTTCTTATCCTCACCAGAATCTGTCTTCTTTAATAAATTCCTTCTGGCCCAGCCCACCTTTCCATCTCCACAGATGTGAGCCCAGGTAGGTGACCAGCTGTGCTGGCTGACCTGAGACTTCCGGTTTATACCTGGTGTCCCAGGGTAATTGTTCATAGTGCCCTCTTTCACTCTCCACAGTGGCTGTGGAGAATCAGCGAGGTGGGGAGAAGAGACCTGGGCCCAGCTCTCACAGCCTCATGCACTGCCTCAGGAAGTCCTGCTTGCTCTACTTTCAAAGTCTATCTGGAAGCTGACCATTTTGCTGCAGCCCACTGCTCCCACTGAGATTCTAAACATCATACTCCTTGCCTAGCTTACCCCTGCATCACCCCCCGCCAGCCCTGGTCTGCTTTTGAGCACAGTAGCCAGAGCCATCTTTTTATGATATAAGCCAAAGAGCGTCCCCTCTCTGCTTGGAACCCTGCAATGCCTTTCTGTGGTCCTTAGTGTAAATGCTCAAGCCCTTACAGGGGCCAACAATGCCCCTGGCAATCTGGCCCCTGCGCCTTGACACCCCCTTCACTTCTCTGACCTCATCCCCTCTGATCCTCAAACTCTCTAGCTCTGCTCCCACCACTGATCTCCTTGCGGCTCCCCTCACAGGCCAGACGTGCTGCCCTTGGGGCCTTTGCACTGGCTGGTCCCTCTGCCTGGAACTCTCTTTCCTAGGGATCCTCCTGGCTAATTCCTTCTCTGCTTTAGTCTTGGCTCCGATGTCATCCTCTTCCTCAGGTCACCTGGACCGCCCTATTTAAAGCTGCAACACCTCCCCAAATTCTTGATCCCCCCTTAACTCATTCTATTTTTTCCCTCATAGCTCTAATCTTTTTCTAACAAACCACGTACTTCCCTTATTTATCATGCTTATTTTCTGTCTTTTCCCCCATATACTAAGCTCCACACGGCAGAGATTTTTATCTATTTTCCTCACTGACTTATTTCAAGTACATAGAACAGTACCGACATGTAGTAAATGCTCTATAAATATTTTTGAACAAACAAATCAATGAGCCACCAAGTCAATTTTCCTGCAGCCAGATCACCACCATCACTGCCGTGCCAGGAGCCTTGAACTAGAGCTGCCGGCAAGACACTCCCCAGTGCCCATCTCGCGCTTCCTGGAGGGCCAGTCTGTCATCTCTGCAACTCCATTTATCTAGCTAGAAAATCGTGAAAAGGCAAAAGTGGCCTCTCTCCATTGGATGTGTCTAGTCCTATTGAGAAGGCCCATGCGAGTTTAAATGCAGTCTGAGTGGGCTTCGCGGCCGCCTCCTCCGTGCCTGGAGAGGGACAGCCTTATTATCAATGGGGACAAACAGCCAGGCTGGTACCTGTGGCTTCACGTCCTCTTCATCCTTGTAGTAGTAGAGTTGCTGCGCCCTCAGCACAAAGTACCTCTGCTGCCAGTTTTTCACAATGGATCTCTGCTTCTTCAGCCAGCCCATCTTGATGGGCCTCTCCAGCGGGTTGGGAGTGGACGACAGGTGAGAGGCGGCCATCTGCTCGCCGGTCATCACGCTCCTTGACCGAGCTGTAGAGAGGAACAGACAGGCAGCCTGACTGAGGGACATGGGGCAGCAAGCACAGAGTGGGTGGAGAGACGACAGGGGAAGCCCCGGGGGGGCCGAGAGGCGGGTGAGGCCACAGCCAGGTCCAGTTCAGGGGTGCAGATCTGTATCAGAGAGAATCCCCCGAGAGCCAGAGAGGCAGCCAGGGGTCAGCTCCCGGTCAGGGCCGGGCCAAGACCCCAAGCGAGGGGGACGCCAGCGGCCCCGTGCCCACGCGGTCCAGCGCTGCAGGCTGCCCTCTCATTCTGCAAAGCGAAAGGTTGGCTGGAGCCTTCTGAAGAGGAAGTGGCCGCAGCATCTGACACAAGGTGCTTCCTTTTTCCTGCGTGGGAGTCAGCATCTGACAAGAGAGAGGAGAAAATAATGCCTTGCTCTGAGGGTTCAGGGTGAGTCCCACGCAGCTGCAGAGGCCGCCGGAAGTGGCCTGGGCATTCTTCCACAGCGGCCGCGTCTGAGGAGGAGCTGGTTGTGTTAGCTCTGACCTTGCTGTCGAATTGAGTCCTAAACAGACCCCACTAAACCCTGTTCCCCAGCCCCATGACCAGCCTGCAGGGAGTCAGTACCTCCTGAATTTTCCTGCCGAGTGCCATCGAGTGCCATCCTGTCCCCTGTTTGCTGAGAGTGCTTACAGCACTTTATGTTGGATAAGGACTTCCCATTACCTTTCTAGGCAGGTCGTTGCTGCCCACAGAATTCAGAAGCAGCATTTGAAGCAAGACCTCTCAGCCCCCTGCAGGAAATGGCTTTTGTTGTCAGACACAAGTTCTGCCTGTCATTGGATTAGACCTAGGCCTGTGCGTCCACACCTTGTCTCCATGGTAACTCCCACCCAGGACAACTGTCTCCTTTCCTTGCCCCTACAGGGCTCCATTGGTCATCCTGTCCCTATTCCACACTTCCTTCTGAGCCTCACCTTCCTACTTTGCCAGCCAGTTCAACAGTGACCTTAAACCCACGTTAGAACTCCTTGTCCCCTTGGCCTTGTGCCACCCTCCACCGTTGCTAGTACTCAGTGTCTGCATTCCTTTCTTTCTGCCAAGTGTTGCTGGAGAAGGTCTCCATCTTCCACTGCCTTCCGTCAGCTTTTTTTTTTTTTTTTTTTTTTTTTTTTTTTTTTTGAGACAGAGTGTCACTTTGTTGCCCGGGCTAGAGTGAGTGCCGTGGCATCAGCCTAGCTCACAGCAACCTCAGACTCCTGGGCTTAAGCGATCCTACTGCCTCAGCCTCCCTAGTAGCTGGGACTACAGGCATGAGCCACCATGCCCGGCTAATTTTTTTGTATATATATTTTTAGTTGGCCAGATAATTTCTTTCTATTTTTAGTAGAGACGGGGTCTCACTCTTGCTCAGGCTGGTCTCGAACTCCTGACCTCGAGCGATCCACCCGCCTCGGCCTCCCAGAGCTAGGATTACAGGCGTGAGCCACCGCGCCCGGCCTTCCGTCAGCTTTTGTCAGTCCGAGAACCTTCAGGACATGGCTGAACCAAGCTGTCAACGCCTCGCTAGCCCCGTTCCGTCTCACCTGACCGAAGACTAGTTCTTCCTTTCCTGGCTCTTTGTCCTTGGATAAATTATGCCTCTTCCCTGAGCTTTAGTTTCCTTGCTTCTTAAACTATGATAATAACGGTCCCAGCTATATGGAATTGTTGTGGAGATCAAACAAACTAACATATACAAACCCCTTAGCACAGTCCCTGGTCAAAGGTAAGCATACATTACTCATTACTTTTATCAACAGATGAGTTTACTTCCTACTACAAGGAAGGGGACCATTTTCAAGACCTTCTTCAACTTCTCTCTTCACTTCAAAATGTAATGGGTACAAATATACACTTAGAAGAAATAATACCTGACGTTTGATAGGTAAGTAAGGTGACTACAGTCACATTAATTGATTGATCGATTGTACATTTCAAAGTAGATAGAAGAGAATAACTCAAATTCACTTGCTCTAAGGCTAAGGCTGTGTAAATGATCCACAGGAACCAGGGAAGGGTGTTGGCGGAAGGCAGTGGGAAGGAGGGAATTTGAAGGACTGTGTGTATCCCTGTGTCTCTCTAGCTCAGAGACTGGACCTTGCAAGGACACTTATCTGTCCTAGAAAGAGGGCTGAGAGTAGGCAGAAATGAAGAGGATGGTTTACATACAAAAGTTTTGGAGAAAATGGAAGAGTGAGGCATTCTGGTGAAGGAAGGGGCATTCTCCCCACCTCAACAGCCTCTGTGTGGTCCACCACAGGGTGACTTTTGTGACCATCCCCCAGAAGAAACATCAGGCATGAGAGAGAAGGCCTCTTCCTGGCAGCAGTGCAATGAGAAACCTTCACTTCAGGAGCGATGCCACCAACTCAGGAGAAGCATAAGTCAGGCAGGTGCCACAGGGTGGCTATAAGGACCTAGGCCTCCTGGGCCCCCCCCAGAGGCCCACAGACACTGTTAGGACCCCTGTGGAAGACAGGAGAAACTGGAGGTCTCCCACAGCACTGAAGAATGGGCTGGCACCCGCAGGAGCTAAAAGGATACTGCGGATTGAAGAGAATTCGCTCAGCGTGGAAGAACTCACAGTGGCTATTATTTTGTGCTTAATTCTGCGAAATTTTTCACACTTCATCATGGCAGAAACAACAACAAGAAAACAAACAAAAACCGTAAACATGCCCTTAGAAGCATCCATGCCCTGCAGAATGGCCTGGCAAAGGCAGGAGTAGGTGTGAAGATCTTACACCCTCAGACCTGGCCAGGAGGGGTTTTGAGGCGCTGTGGCAGGAGGACAACCACCTAGTTTGCCCACATTTGATCAAGGCTTTGACTGACTGCACTTCATATTCCATAAATCAAACCACTCACTGTACATCCAACCAGTGTTTCTTTAGTGCCTGTTATCATCCCACCAGAGCTGATGTGACCGTGGCCCCTGAGCCATCCTTACAAGTGGGGGAGTGGGGAGTCGGCACCCATCTCCACTCTTCTGGAATTAGGCCCAAACACGGGGGAGGGGAGTGGTGACAGCTGGGGGCTCAGATGAGCCAGTGATCAGGCAGGGGCTTCACTTTCTGTCCTATCTGTAAAGCGCTCTCCCACCCAGGCCTAGCACGAGATGATTCAAATATCAGAGAAGAAAGTCTGGGGGCCTTGAGTCTGCCTTGGTTTTGACTAACTTTCCTTGTTAGTTTCTTTGAACTGCCTCTCTTTGTGGGTGTGACTTGTTCCGGATAAAGTAAACAGAGAGATCTGTTACTATTAATGGAGCTGTTTCTCATAATGAAAATAATAACCGTGATAAGCTTTGCTTACGAGCCAGGCATTGTGCACTGAGTGCACGTTCCCAGCCCTCCGGGGAGGGGTCTGAAGCAGGCCGTGGGCCGGAGACGGGGCTGCAGGCGGATCAGGGAGGCAAGGCGGGAAGGCCGTTGCTCAGTGTTTACGGAACACTCTGGGGCGAGTGGGAAATGAGGGTCTCAGTGAGGTCAGAAACCCCCCTCACTCTGGCAGAGAGAGAAAGAATTAGGTCCTAGCACTGCACTGTCAGTACAGGAGCCACCAGCTGTGAGTGGCTGTGTATATTTAAATGAATTAAATTAAATTAAAATTCAGTTCCTCAGTCATACCAGCTACATTTCAAGTGCTTAGTAGTCCCCTGTGGCTTGTGGCTACAGTATTGGACAACACAGATAGAGTACAGTTCCATCATCACAAAAAGCTCTATCGGTTGCCACTTCTTGGAACCTGAGTGAACTCAATACAAAGCATGGGATGACATGGGCCATAACGGTGGGGCAGCATTTCATCAAACAGAGAAATCAAGCTGGAGGGCCCAGAGAAGAAGAGGCTTTAGGTCACAGAGTGAGGCATACAAACTTGGTCTGAGAGGAAATAGGGAGCCATTTCATGTTCTTGAGCAAGGGAGGACTGCGATAAAAAATAGGTAAGTTATGTAGTTTGACTGTTTATGCTGAATTTTAGTCTGCAGCTCAGGGAGGGTTCTAGAAGGGAAAGAAGAGAAATGGAAGAAATACCACATTGCCAGGGATGTGGTTTCTGCAATAGAAGTTAGCTACTTTCTACCCCAAGTTGGAACAAGAGAAAATTAAAGAAGGAAGTACAAACGGAGAAGTCAGCTGAGAAACATTATCACTTCCTTTCTTTATCTTCCCATCTTCTGACCCCTAACACACAGTATAATCACAAAATCTCCTAGGGTCTACCTTCGATTCTGTCTGCTCTCAATTCTGCCTCCGTGTAGATTCTGTTTTAGATGGCCGTGAATGTGTGGGTGAAGTATGGGTAGTTCGTTCAAAGCTGGGGGAACTATTGCAGGTGTTTTCTCCATATTTGAGATGAGCAGTGCATTAGTTTGGGAACCACATTTAAACGGATTTGAAAAGGGAGTAGAATTTACACGGCTTCCCCCAGCCCCTCTCCTGAGCTGCAGACCCGTGGATCCAGCTGCCTGATGCACTTCCACGGGAATCTCGAGCTCACAGTGTTGCTAAATAAACTTACCACCTTCCCCTTCTGGCCTTCTGCCATTCTCCCGCCTTGCACTGACAAAAAACTCTGAAACCTGCTTTACCTCCACGGGTCTCTCTGATGTGCTGTGAGTGACACTCTCCCAGCAAACCCACCCAAACAGAAAGTGGCCCAATCTTGCAGCCAGCACGGACAACATTACTTATGACACAAATCTGATCATGTTACTCTCCTGCCTAAAAGCCTCCCATGGCCCCCAATACTTCCCTCCTAAAATATGAAGGCTAAACCCCCTGCCATGGAGTTCGAGTCCTTTATGGCTTTTCCTACTTCATTTCCTGCTGTTCCTCCATACCCATCCTGTACCTTACCCATGACAATATGCCATCCCTCTGCTTCGATGTTGTCCCCACTCTGTGCCCACCCACACCCAATTCAACCTTGTGGAAAACTCTCATTCATCCTTCAAGACTCACTTCAGGCCACACCTCCTGTGAGAAGCCTTCCCAGCCCAGCCAGACGCAGCTGCTCCCTGGCCCTGTCCCCTCATCAGGGGTACACGTGCGTTGTAGCCCTCATCCCCACTGCTCTTGTACCCTACCTTCCCTCTCCGCGTGTGCTCTAAGAAGACAGACTGCCGCCTTCACGTTCAGCCTTGTTCACCCTTATGTCCCAGCACCTGCCACGGTGCCTGGCACAGAGAAGGCAGGACAGAGCAGCAGAGGTGCACAGACACCTACATGTGCAGCCTTGGGTAGGCCATGCTCTATCCCTGAGCACCAGCTTCCTCCTCTGTGAAATGGTGATAATTTCATGTACTTTGTGGGGTGATTAATCTGAGAGGATGAGTACGATAAGTGGACAGGTCCCAGCCAGAGCCTGCCTCTTACAACATGGGCATTAAATGGAAGCTATTATTCCTCACATTATTATTATAGCATGGACTCAATGATATGTTAAAGAGAGAAAAGAAAAAGATATTAAGCAGGAGAGGGATGAAGGAAGGGAGAGAGGAGGAATAAAGGAAGACCAGCAGGACAGCGCATGATACCCCAGGGCGGTGCTTACGGAAAAGGAAAGAACACTCGAGGTAGCGCTGAGACAGACTGACAGGCCTTGGTGACTGGCTGAACGAGCAAGAGCAGGTGCCAAAGACTGTCACAATCTTTGCAGTTTGAGTGGCTCAGGTGAGGCAGCCTCCTCCAGGCACCACACAGGGTCCTGGGCATGTAGGGTCAGCCAGACACAGCCCCGAGAGACCGGGGACACCCACTCGTGGAAGCAGGGAAGGAAATCAGAGAACAAGGCCCATGTGAACATGCAAGTGAGCCCAGGTCTGGACACGATGAAGTGTGAGGGTGGACTGAGGGCCTCAGGTTTCCCCAGAAGTCTGGTTTTGACGGGTAAAATGTATAGATTAAGAAAGAGATGGGGTGGGGGAGAGGTTCATGCGAAAGCCAGGAGACTTCAGTGACATGAAAATCTCAGGTCAGAAGAGTGACGTCATAGACATTCAGAAACTAAACAAGAGGAAGCTAGCACTGAGGGAAGCCTCTGTAACTTGGGGCTATGGAGATAAACCTAGATGTAAGGCAGAAAAGGATGCTATTTATATTCGTTGAGTGAAGAATATAAATATTTTAGAATAATATGTGAACCACCATCCAGGCATTTTGTATTTGCAACAAATACTAACAAATGTACCTATTTGTGGGATTTCTAGAAATGTTCACTGTGGCCACTCAAGCAGGGTGGCTGGTGTAAGACATGATCCCTGATCTAGTAATAATGCACATTGGTGTTTTTTTATTGAGTACTTACCATGCGCCAGCCACAGTGCAAGCTTTGCATGGCTACTCTCATTTAATGTTCATGCTCTTTATGGTAAACACCCCCATGTTTCAGACAGGGAACTGAAGCTCACAGAGGTGAAATGATTTGCTCCAATGAACGGCTAGAAGTCATACTTCAAAGTCCAGTATCCACACAGTCCAGAAAGGAGCCTGTGTTCTCGCGGTAAAAAGCAGCGTCTGCACCGGGAATCGAATGGATGTGCAGTAATTCACAAGGTTAGAGAGTGCGGGCGAAGCGGACAGGAGAGAGGGCTCCACCCTTCCTCTGGGCAGGGAACAAAGCCACAATTCCTAACCCATCACACCAAGCACCTGCCCCAGCCCCACCCATTTTGCCTCGCTATCGTGCATAAACAACTTGGTGCTATCATTTCCGCCCAGTGTATGCTCTGCAAGGCTCAGCAGGCCTTGAGAAAACAGTGACGGAGAAATAGCACTGAAACCTCAAGCCACCACCGAGGCTGTGCTGACGCCGCGACTGCAAAGTGGGCATATTAGGTAATCCTGCCACGTCTGACCAGCTCGCGCTACCCGAGCCCATCTGAAGAGACCTAAGGATTCTGGCCAAAACCCAGTGTGGCCGAGGCATGGGAAGAAGCAAGACTGAGCTAACGAGCATGGGCCCAGCGCTCAGGCCCACACCACAGCAGAGAAGGCGGCCGCTGGGGAGCCCTCTGAAACACAGAGCCCCATCACTGCCTCCTGATAGTGACAAACAAGTTCCTACTGCCCTTGCCCACACGCTGCACATGCGCACACGTGCAGTGTCCCTCCGCGCGCGCATGCACAGGCCGACCTAGCAGACTGTGGGATGACAGCCTTCGGTTTCCACCCAGAAGAAAATTAGAACATTTGGCTTCAGAACCTCCGGGCTCACTCTCTTTATCCCTTTTCTGTCTCCAGAGCAAACTGCCCTCCATTTCAAAGCACCCAGCATACAGGGGGTTAGCAGGACTTTTACCACTTTTCCACTTTTAAAACAGGGCATTGAGACTTTAGGACAAATTTATCCCGTGATTACTCTCTCTGCTGGATTTTCTTTTGTTGTTGTTATTCTCAGTTTCAGTTTTAACTTTGGTATGAAAAACATTGCTCCTTCAAAAGGCAACAAACTGTGAGACTGATGACAGCAAAGGAGCTTTCTCTCTGTACCCTAAAATTAGACCACATGGCCTTCCCAGGATGCTCACCCTCGAGACAAATTTACATAACCTAATTCATAGAAATATCTAAAAGTTATTCCCTAAATGCCTGCCTCAATCCCCAGGAATTGAGCAGGTTTAATTTTCTCATGTTCTGCAGCTTCTAGAAACAACCTTCATTGTTTGACAAGTGAATATTTTAATCTAACAGAATAAATTCTGCTTTGGAAAGGGGCTTAGCATAGATAGCTATGTCTTCTGCAGGAGGAGGTAAAGGTGCTGTCTGAGTAGCAACAGGAGAGAAAGAAAGAGAAATTCTGTGTGTGTATGAGAGAGAGAGAGAGAGAGATCTGGAAACCTGAGCTAGCAATAAGTCTTTCAAGTTTTTTTCACTTCATCTAGCAAATTCACTTGGCCTAGGGTGCCTCTCCAGGGCCACCCCTCTGTTGTTCATATTTTGGGGCTTTTGTGTTTCTTAGGAATTTAGAGTGTAGTTAGTTGCCTCTTGTAGGTCTGCCTGTGTCTCCATCAGTTGCAACAGCTTACCAGGCCTTCTCCGCCTATCTTTGCATAACAGGAAGCCACGTGTAATAACAAGAAGCTTGCAGAATTGTGAATGCTTCCTACTAAACTGTGCCCTGGAGCTGCCTCTTCCTCAGCACAAGGTGAAGTGGAGATTTGGCAATCAGATGGTAAGCTTACACTGGGTTGACCGCGCGGCTGGTAAACTGCCTATGGAAGCTACCTGCTTTCCCAGGCATGAATGTTAGGAAGAACAATTCTCATCATGTAGGACTGTGGGATACCTGGCACAGTAAGCTATGCCTGGCATACTCGTGGTGTGTTAAATTAAGAAGAGTATTAGAAGTATTAACTCTTCCATTGTCAAAGCTAGTTATTCATTTTAGGTAAGAAGTTTTGCTTCATTGGTCACCAGCATTCGTAAATAAACATGTGCGTCAGGGTGGTTGAAGTATTTGTACTGAGTAAGCACGAATGGACTCTATGGCCCCAGTATTTCACAGCAGGAATCCTGCCTGAGCAATGCTCAAGGACTGGCAACTACGATCAAGCACTGGCCTTGAGAAGGCCACAAACTATTGCCCATTCCAACAGACACTACTCCGGTCAGTTCCTGGAGCCTTCACTGGTCTTTGGGAATAGTGATTGTAGCCTCTAACTCTACTGAGACCGTGAACAATGAACAATGCTAGCAGTAGGGTGGGCCCAGGGTCCAAGTCATAATATGTATTTCTTAGTCTACAACCTGATTAAAAAAATCCATTAACAATTGAGGCAAGTTTATTACAGCTATAAGATAAATGATACCAATAAATTATTGATTGGTTTTGTTAGGCATGATCAGGGCAATGTGGTTAGGAAATAAAATTTCCATATTTTTAAAGATGCACACTTAACCATGAGGAAAAAATATATGCCATGTCTGGGATTTGTTTTAAAAATATCTCAGCAAAGAAAAGGAGTGGAGGAAGAAACACAAAGGGATAGATAAAGCAAATATGACAAAATCTTGATAATTGTTGCATTTCAGTAATGAGTCTAGATGGGGGTTCATTATACTTTCTATGTTGATGTTTGAAACATTTGTATAATAAAAAATCTTTTCCAGATTCTATTAGGCTTAAGAAAATAAATTCTATTAGGCATATTTTTTTTTTCACACATCAGCTATTGCCCTGAACTTCAACTTGCCTGTTTTCCCAGGCCTGCATTTCCAGACCTGTTAGTCACTCCGCAGAATGACACTGCACAGATGTTATACCACACATGTAGGCATTCGCTTCCAGACGACCCGCCCCACCCTCCCCTGCGCTGTCATTTTGTTAGTTAATGAGTGGGAAAAAACAAGGGACTCCTGATGCTTCCAGTATGGATAGAATTTCCTGTAAAGTCAAATTGTACTCCAGCACTTCACGGTGGAGAGGGAGAAAGGGTGCAGGGACCCGAGGGAGGCCTCTGAGGGAGCCCAGGAAGGAATGACCGCCTGGAATTCTAGGTGGTCCCACCTCATGGCAACAGCTCCCATTTCCAAACTTCCACTGACATGCCCAAAGGACTATCTTAGTAATATTAAGGGGAAATCTGAAATGAAAGTAAAATTAAAGAAGGATACTATCTGCATGTCATTTGGTGATTTAAGATACAGGATAGGCAAGGCTAACTGAAAAGAGCCAACCAACCCCAACTCAATGCATATGGCCAACAGCCCGCCCCTGAGGGAGTGGAGAGAGCTCCAGGAAGAATCTGCAACTCCCAGAGAAGAACAGCGCATGGGAGGCAGGGAACAGACGGAAACCCAAAGTGTGTGCAGAACGGGGGCTGTTTGGGCACTTTATTTCCAATTTACTCTGAGTGCCCAAAGTTAGGCCAGACAAAAAGTGGCAGCCCTATCTTGCTGGCTCCTAAGTTGAGTCACTATATCAGTGAGAACAGGGGACACTTTTCCAACTAACCTGGAGGTACCACAAGGAGAAAGACAAGAAGAAAAAGAAACTCTCCGCAAACAGAGGGAGAGCTACCTTCCCTTAACTGGCTTCTTCTTAAAAAGTTACCCGTAAGCTTACCATACCACCCAGAAATTCCACTCCTGGGAATCCACTCAGGAGACGTGAAAGCACATGTCCACAAAATTCCTTGTATGTGAATGTTCCTGGCAGCATTGTTCATGATGGTGAAAACTGAAAACAAGCCATAAACAGATAACTGGCTAAACAAAATGCAGGGTAACCAAACAAAGCAATACTACTGAGTAGTAAAAAGGAATGAAAGACTAATGCATGCTACATAATGAACCTCAAAAATAGTATGCTAAGTGAAGGAAGCCAAATGCAAAAGACAACATATTATATGATTCCTTAGATAGGAAATATCCAGAAAAGGCAACTCTATAGAGATGGAAATAAGAGCAAGGGTTACCTGGGCTGAGGGTGAGGGCAGGGATTGGTTGCAAATGGACTGGAGAGAACTTTCTGGGCTGATGAAAGTGTTCTAAAACTGGTTTATGGTGATTGTTACACAACTCCATCAATTTACTAAAAATCATTGACTGGTATACTAACAGTGAGGGAATTTAAGGTATATAAATTATACCCAAATAAAGCTCTAAGAAGAAAGATCAAGCACTAAATAAATATATATAGTTACCATACACACAAAAATCCCACAATAGAAACAGTGAGGAGCAAAATATTCTCTGCATTGAAAAGGGAATCATTTCCAACACATTTTATGAAGTTAAATAGACCATCAACTCTACGAAGTTGGAGACTTTTGCCTGTTTTGTCACTCTTCCATCCCAAATGTCTGGTATATTCCAGGAATGCAAGGATGTTTCACTATTAGGAAAACTAATACATAGTTTATCCTATCAATAAGTAAAAAAAGCCATATGTTTTCAAAAGATTGTGAACTTTCATTTGATAAAAGCAACGTAAGTATTAGAAATGTTAATTATCAAGACTAGAAGGCTATAGTCTTAGATGTTAAAGAATATCTATCTCAAATAAAAAATTGAAGCAAATTGAAAGAATGCTTTATGTTGCTGAAAATTCAACTACTGAAAATTGGAAGAATTGTAAATTCTTAGGACTCTGGCCAAGTATTCTCTTGGTGTTTTAGCTGTATAGGGGAAAAGTGAAGTACAGGTGAGACTTCTCAAAGAAACAGAAAATGACACAGCAGAAACTTCCTGACACTTCTACTGTGTCATATAATTGAAGGCTGTAGAGTATGTAAAAATTTCCACTGCTGTTACATTTTGCAATTCTGTTAAAAAATTTTTTAGCATTTAACAGAAGAAATCATTCTAAAATTCATGAAAGATAATCAAATACCAAAAAAAAAAAACAATGTCAAAGCCTTGCTTAGAGCTACTGACTTGTGAAAAGTTATTGAGGTTTTACTTTTACATAAAATTATGTCAATTACCAGCATTTCTATCAATTTCAAGCTATGCTTCACAGTACTTGAGTGAGGCTTTGCAGAATGCAGAATTTTCCCTGTGATTCTGCCGCTGACATCCGGCAGCTCTGTTTCCTCTTCAAAGCTGTCAAACATTATCAGCTGTCTGAAAAATGCTTTAGGGGGTTTCCCTTTTATCGTCCAAGGTCCTCACAAAAATGTCAGGGCTTATTTTGTATGCATCTGTGAGCAGCCCTGGTGCCTCTGTCTGGCCTGGGCTTTCTTAGTGCTCACACACTGGCCCTTGCCCTGATATGTGTCTTTGTGGCTGGACACTCCTTCATGGTTCTTATAGAAGACTAGAGGAACACCATTCTTCTTTCTTTAAAAATTTTTTTTTTTTAGTTTGTATTTTTTAGAGACAAGGTCTTGCTCTGTCACCCAGGCTGGAAAGCAGGGGAGCCATCATAGCTCGCTGCAGCCTCAAACGACTAGGTTCAAGCCATCCTCCTGCCTCCCGTGTAGCTGAGACTACAGACACATGCCACTGTGTCTGGCTAGTTGTGTGATATTTTGTAGAGATGAGGTCTTGCTATGTGGTTCAGGCTGGTCTCAAACTCCTGGCCTCAAGTAATCCTCCTGCTTTGGCCTCCCAAGGTGTTGAGATTACAGGCGTGAGCCTCTGTATCTGGCTTCATTCTTTTTTCTTTATCCGTTTTGTTTGTTTTTAGCCAATGATCGTTGAAAGACGTACTAAGCTTTGAAGGAGTGGGTGCTGAGGCTGAAGCGGCAAGAACCATGATGGACAAACAGGAAGAGGAAGAAGGTGAAGCATGAGCGAGTGACTCAGCAGGCTGACGTCAGAACACCCAGGATGCACTCCCAATTCCGAATCCCTCTGGCTCCACATATTTAGTAGATATCTTAATAGAGATCTTTTTAGGGTGAAAAATAGCTTGTAATGTTTGATTTGGTTTTTTTTTCCCAATTATTTTTTGTTGTGGTAAAACATGCATAACGTAAAAGTCACTATCTTTTTTTTTTTTCCAAGGCTGGCAGTAAATTTTTTTTATTATGTGACTTTTTAATTTCAGATTATTATGGGGGGTACAAGCACTTTGGTTACATATATTGCCTTTGCCCCATCCAAGTCAGAGCTACAAGCATGCCCATCCCCCAGATGGTGCGCATCGCACCTGTTAGGTGTGAATTTACCCATCCCCTCATCCCCACTCCCACCTGCCTGACACCCAGTGAATGTTACTTCCATATGTGCATGTAAGTGTTGATCAATTACTACCATTTTTAAGTGTACATTTCAGTAGTGTTAAGTACAGTCATATAGTGCAACCATCACCATCAACCATTTCCAGAACTCTTTTTACATCTTGCAAAACTGACACTCTGTACCCATTAAATGGTAAGTCCCCAATCCTCCTTCCTCCATTCCCTGGTAACTACCATTCTACTTTCTGTCTCTATGAATTTGTCTACTCTAGGTACCTCATATGAGTGGAATCATATAGTATTTGTACTACTTTATTTCACTTAGCCTAATGCCCTCAAGGTTCATTCATGCTGTAGCATATTGCAGAATTTTCTTCCTTTTTGAGGCTGAATAATATTCTATTGAATGTATACCACATTTTTTTTATCCATTCATTTGTCGATGGACACTTGGGTCGCTGCCATGTTTTAGCTGTTATGAATAATGCTGTTATGAACATGGTGTACAAATCTCTCTCCAAGACTCTGCTTTCAAATTCTGTGAGTATATATTCAGAAGTGAAATTGCTAGATCATATAGTAATTCTATTTTTATTTTTTTGAGGAGCTGCCATACTGTTTCCCACAGCAGCTGTAAAATTTTATATTCCACCAACAGTATAGTAAGATTCCAATTTCTCCATATGTGGTTTTTTTTCCCTTCATTTTGTTAGTGATGTGTATTAAGTTGATTGATTTTTGTATGTTGAATCATCCTTGTATTCTAGAAATAAAACTTATTTGGTCATAATGTATAATCTTTTAAGGTGCTGTTGAATTTAATTTTCTAGAATTTTGTTGAGGATTTTTGCATCGATGTTATAAGGGATATTGGTTTATAGTTTTCTTGTAGTGTTTTTGTCTGGCTTTAATAGCAAAGTGATGATATGATGCTATCTTGTGGAATGTGTTAGGGAGTTTTCCTTCTCTTTAATTTTTTTGCCAAAGTTTGAAAAGGATTTGTATTAATTCTTTAAATGCTTGATAGAATTCACTGGTGAAGCCATCAAGTCTTTCCTTTACCAGGAGATTTTTGATTATTGATTCAATATCCTTAATTGTAGGTATGTATATTCATATATTCTATTTCTTTGTGGTTTAGCCTTGGTAGGTTTTGTGTTTCTAATAATTTTTCCATTTAATCTAGGTTAGCATATTTGTTGGTCTAAATTTCCTCAAAGTACTCTTAAAATTCTTTATATTTCTGTGGAATATGTAGTAATGTCCCCACTTTCATTTCTGATTTAGTAATTTGAATCTTCTTTGCTTTTCTTATAAGCCATGAAAAACCTTTTAGCTAAAATTTTGTCAATTTTGCTCATCTTTTTGAAGAGCCAACTTTTGGTTTTGTGGTTTTCTCTATTATTTTTCTATTCTATTTCATTTATCTTTGTTCTAATATTTATTATTTCTTTCCTTCTGCTGGCTTTGGGTTTAATTTGTCCTTTTTTTCAAGTTCCTTAATTGTAAAGTTTGGTTGTTGACTTGAGATCTTTTTCACTTTTAAAGCAAGCATTTATGACTATCAGTTTCTCCCTTAGTACTGCTTTCTATATGCCCCATAGTTTTTTTTTTTTTTTTTGTTTTTTTTTTTTTTGAGACAGAGTGTCGCTTTGTTGCCCTGGCTAGAGTGAGTGCCATGGCATCAGCCTAGCTCACAGCAACCTCAAACTCCTGGGCTTAAGCAATCCTACTGCCTCAGCCTCCCGAGTAGCTGGGACTACAGGCATGTGCCACCATGCCTGGCTAATTTTTTCTATATATATTTTAGTTGGCCAGATAATTTCTATTTTTTTTAGTAGAGACGGGATCTCGCTTTTGCTGAGGCTGGTCTCGAACTCCTGACCTCAAGCGATCCACCCGCCTCAGCCTCCCAGAGTGCTAGGATTACAGGCGTGAGCCACCGCACCTGGCCTTTATGCCCCATAGTTTTGATATGTTGCATTTTCATTTTCATTCATCTGTAAGTATTTGTCAAAAATTACTTCTTAATATGTTGTGTGTCCAATTAAATAATTAATAATTTTTAATGTATTAGCCTCTTAAATTATATAAAAAATGTAAAGTTACAAACCAAAATTACGATAATACTATTCTACACTAATAATTGTTTTTTAATGTATTAGTCTCTTAAATCATGCAGAAAACAAAAGGTGGAGTTATATACTACAGTTATAATAATTCTGTCTTTTATAATTGTATATGTATTTACCTTTACTGAGATCTTTATTTCTTCATATGACTTCAAGTTACTGTTTAGGGTCCTTTCATGTCAACCTGGAGGACTCCCTTTAGCATTTCTTGCAAGAACATGTAATAAACTCCCTCAACTTTCTCCCTCACTTTTGAAGGATAACTTTGCTGGGTATAAAATTCTTAGTTGACAGCTTTTTTAAAAGGAAATTATTTTTAGTACTTTGAATATGTCTGACCACTGCCTCTGGTCTCCAGAGTTTTTGATGGGAAATTTGCTCATAATCTTGTTGAGAATCCCTTGTATGTGACAAATTACGTCTCTCCTGTTGCTTTCAAAATTCTCTGTTTATCTCTGGCTTTTCACGGTTTGATTATAATGTTGTCTCAGGGTGAGTCTCTTTGCCAGACTTGGCATTCATTGACCTTCTTGGATGTTTATATTTATGTCTTTCATCAAATTGGGAAGATTTCAGTCACTATTTCTTCAAATATTCTCTCTGCCCCTTTCTCTGTCTCTCTTCTCCTTCTGGAACTCCCACAATGAGTAAGTTGGCCCACTTAATGGTGCCCCTCATGTCTCTTAGGTTCTGATCACTTTTCTTCAATGATTTTTCTTTCTTTGCCTCATACTCAATAATTTTCATTGTTCTATGTTCAAGTTTGCTTATTCTTTCTTCTGCCTGCCCAAATCTGCCTTTAAACCCCTCTAGTGAAAATTTCATTTCGGTTATTGTATTTTTCAGCTCCAGAGTTTCTTTTGGTTTCTTTTCAGATTTTCTATCTTTTTATTGATATTTCCATTTTGCTCATATATCATTTTCTTGACTTTCTCCATATCTTTCCTTAGTTCTTGGAGCATCTTTAAGATCATTCTTTTAAAGTCTTTGTCTAGTAGGGCTACCATCAGGTCTTTCTCAAAGACAATTTCTGCTGGTCTTTTTTTCCCTTTGAATGAACTATACTTTTCTGTTTCTTTGCATGCCATGTGATTTTTTTACTAAAAACTAGATATCTGAATCTAATGATGTGATAATGCTGGAAATGAAAATCTCCCCCTTCCCCCAGTGTTTGTTGTTTTTTGTTTGTTTGTTGTGATTGTTGTAGGCTGTCTCCATGCCAAGCATCAGAGTGAGATATAAACTTAAGGTCTTCTTAGGCTCTTTTCTGAGGCTGCATCTTCCCCTGGGTATGCTCAATGTCTTTCTAATTTACCCCATATATGTGGTTGGTTTTAATGTCTTAGTCTTCAATGTCTGACTCCCAAAAGGAGAAAAGGAGAAAAATGAAAGAGATGGGGGGAAAAACATTAGCCCTTTAAATCCCCTGGAAGTTGATCCAGCTGGCAGGGGAGGGGGCTTACAAAAATAGGGAGAGGTGCAACAACTATGGTTGCCATTTCTTTGTTTTTACCTTTGTGATCAGAAGCAACAATCAGTGATCACAGAATAGATCCCTATTATTCGGAGGACAGGGTTCATTTTGCCCACCCTGGCTCCTGCAAGCTGAGCACACACTGCCTGCTACAGGGCTGGTGGTGGGGGCTGGTTAACTTCTGTTGTGCTAAGAGATGAAATTCACCAAACTTAAGCCTTCCCTTGGAATTTGCAAGCTTCCATCTAACATCAGAGTTCTAAAATACTCATATCAGACAGACTCTGAAATGGCAATTTTTATCTAGGTGGGGAGATAGATTTCTGATGCTTCCTACTTTGCTGTTTTCCCAGAATCGTCTATGAGCTATGTTTAAGAGTACAATTTCATTAAATTGTATTGCATGCACCAAATAGAGATTCATCAAACATAAAATAACCCACCTATTTTATAATAAGCTGACATATGGTACATTTATAAGAGAAATAATAAATATTTTAATATATAATTCAAAAAATGAAAGAAGAAAAAGATTACTTCATGTACTCAAGAAGGAATCATATTTTTCCTCCTTCAACTCAACCATTCCCCTCCCTTCTTTTCTTTTTTGGCATTTCCTTACTGTATCAACTGTGAAATGAGCCAATTTCACATCAGACCAAAAAGAAGTAAGAGGGAGTTGAAAATAGAAAAAGAAAAGCCACCAAAACATCTATTCCTTTTAATATATAGGAAAATGTTTCGAAACACACATAGATAAACACAGCTAATTAATTGACTTGAACATTAAATTCCATTAATATATAGCATGAGTTTTGTCATACCAGGGGCAGATGTATTTTGGGGGGAAGAGTTTTCAAAATTCCATCTCAGTTAACTTTCATAATTTTGAGAAAGAGCATCCAGAATGACATTTCAGAGTGTTCTGCCATAAAAATAGTGCTGGCAACTCCAATCTTACAGCACTTTCCTCTGAGTGATAAAATATACTTTGGAAAATGTGGCTTTTATGATCTTTGGGAGGAGGCCTGGAAAGGAAGGGCTGAGGGTTCACAGTGACACAGGAAATCTGTGTTTGTAAAGCTTAAGTGTGTGGGTGTGTTCATGTGGGCAGTGCTGGAGGTAAAAAATGAAAGAAAATGTTTGCAGACCATTGCAAGCAGGAGTTGAATGAAAGACTCAAGGAGTTTATATTATTTATGAAACATATTTGATAGCCACAGAATATCCTGGTTTGGGATTATCAAAAATAACTCTTGACACCAAAAGAATAATCCATAAAAGAAAAACTTAATATTGGGCTTCATCAAAATTAAAAGCTTTTTCTCTATAAAAGACACTAAGAGAATGAAAAGCAAGCCACAGATTGGGAGAAAATATTTGCCAATCATATATCTGACAAAGGAGTTGGACTCAGAATAGACAAAGAACTCCCAAAACTCAACAGTAAGAAAACAAACAAGCCAATTTTTAAAATGAGCAAAATATTTGAACTGAAACTTGACTGAATGAAAAGATGCTAAATTTTTCATCATAAGAAAAATGTAAAGTAAAAACCACAATGAGATACAACTATAAACATATTAGAATAACTAAAATAAATTTAAAAAAACTAACAATATCCAGGATTGGTAAGGATGAGAAGCAACTGGAACTTTCACACATGGCTGGTGGGAACACAAAATGATACAGCCACTTTGGAAAACAATTTGGCAGTTTCTTATAAAGTTAAATATACACCTACCATATGACCCCGCAGTTACATGCCTCAAATTTACCCAAGAGAAATGAAACACTATGTTCACACAAATCTATAAGCAAATATTTACAGCAGTTTATTCATAATTTCCAAAAACTAGAAACAACCCCAATATCATTCACCTGATGAATGGGTATGTCCATATGATGGAATACTATTCAACAATAAAAAGGACAAAACTATCAACACAAGCAACAACATGGATGAATCTCAAATGCATTAGGCTGCATAAAAGAAACCAGTCTCCAAAGACTATGCACTATATGATTCCATTTATATGACGCTTTGGAAAAAGCAAAACTATAGGAACAGAGAACAGGTTGAGGTAAGAGGAATTGATTAGAGATGGATAGTAGGAGGAAATTTTTTACAGTGATGGAACTCTTTCTGTATCTTGATTGTGGTGGTTGTGACATGACTCTATGCATTTGTCAAAACTCATCTAATTGCCGATCAAAATGAATAAATTTTACTGCATGACAATTTTAAAATAAATATTTTTTCATCTGCTCACACTTGTTACACAGAGCTGGTGTTCTCACTTCCTCCTGACCTTCAAATGTTTCCATAGCTAATGCAAATTCTGAAAGAAAAACATAAGTGATGTTTACTATTTCCCCGTGACATGGGTGAAGCAAGTGACCTCAGAACCAAGGGAATGTGAGAAGACCACATTCAAGATAAATATCAAGCTGAATTTAGCCCAGTGATCTCAGTCAGAGCTCAGAATCAGCCAATAGTGCTCCTGCATTTAGCGAGTCCCCGTAACAGGTGCTGGGGAAGCCAATGGCAATGCCATCCTCAGCAATAAGCCCACACGGCTTTAGCTTCCTGCGAAGAAATTCCACCTGTGATCCTCACCCACATTATTCATTTCGGTGTCCCAGACAGATAAGGGACTGTAGCCAGCAGTGTCTCCTTTCATGAACACAATCTCTAATTCAAGTAGTACTGGGTTTTAGTACAAAGGAAAGTGAAATGTTAGGCAAGTTGATGTGGTTAAAGACCCTGCAAAGGAGTCCTCTTGGGGAAAGTAGCAGAAAGCCCACTGGTGTTCAAGAGATCTGATTAGTCCTGGTTCTTCCACTAACTTGCTGTGTTTGTATTTGAGCATTTCACACAATTTCTCTATGTCTTTATTTTTTCAGTGTCTTAGTGAACAGTTTTGTGGCTGCAAGAAACAGACACTGAATTAAGTTGGTTTAATCTAGGTAAACAGATAACAGTTCTGAGCTGGGGATGGTTCTGTCACCCACCCCCAGTGGACATTTGGCAATGTATGGAGATATTTTCAGTTGTCACAACTGGGAGGGCTGCTGCTGCTATCAATTGGGTTAAATCTGGGGGCATTTCTCATAACCTACAATGCGTAAAATTGCCCCCAGCAACAAAGAATTATCTGGCTCAAAATAGTGTTGAGGTTGGGAAACCCTGATATATATAGGGTTTTTGCACTGCAGCAGAACAAACGGAACCATTACTCATGTGCCACCGTTTGCATAGCTGATTTCATTAACTTTAACAAGTCTCATTTATGGTAGTCCCAAGTTTTACCCGCTTAGCGATGTCAGGACGCAGAGGGTAATTTTGCTGCCTGCCCTTGCTAATATAAGAGCCAAGTGAGATAATTGAAATGACAGTAAATCGCTGCCCAACACAGTAAGTGGGGTCCAAAAGTGTTTTAAGTGGGGTTTATATTCTAATTGTCTACTGCCCATGGTCACGTTATTTTTGAAGCTAATGAAATGGCTGCCATGAACCTGCACATCTTGTCAGTGGTCAGCTCCAACCAAAATCCATCCCAAACCTGGCTGAGTTTGCTGCCATCTGGTGGCCATTGTCCGCTTCAGCTTGCACATCGATGAGCAGCACTTGAGAGCCTGTGGCTGCCACAGCAAGAAGCAATTCTAAGAATTTCCCAGTTAGTTGTCACTCTCAGATTGGCCTAAATCAGGGAAAGACTGTGAACTAGGGGACCCACGTTGTGTTTCTCAGCTGGCCTAAACTTTTCCTCCACTTCTCTCTGTGCACAAAACCCAGGAAACACCTTGCTTAGAACAGGCAGGGCAGAGGATGGAAGCCATTTGCCTATCACGTCCTTTCTGGACTAATTATTACAGGATTCCTTATTGAGGGGTTTTCTGTAGTTGGAAATATAAAGCAGTGATTTTAACCTTTGTAAGATTGCAGACCCCTTTGAGAATCTGCACGGACACATATTTTTAATACAATTTCAGGAGAGTTGTGGGTTTACTGAAGCCAATCCATGAACACAAAGGGGAAGACATGGAATGCAGGCCTCACAGAGATGTTAGTTGGGCATAATTGTAAGCCACTTTGAAGCCGTTTGGAACAGAAAAGGGAAATAGCACGAGAAAAGAAAGAGGCTAGCTACTGCTAATCAGAGGACAACAAGGTCTTACCATCCTCTAAAATGTGCCAAATGCCCATGGCTCTTCAGCCACATCTATACAAGCTGTGTATGCTCCATCTTGTCTTTTCACCTTGCACATGGGTTCCCTGTTTTGCACACCTGAGTTCTTCCTGGCCCTTCCCACTCCCCTCTGGTTTCCATCCAAAGTCCCTGGCAGGCCAGCAGTGAGGTTTGAGAAGACTGGCTGGATTAGGCCAGCAGCCTGATGTCCCCAGCGAGGGAGTGAGTCCTGCACTCTCTCTGGGCCCCGAATGAGGACAGCGTCCCTCAGTCCCTTTGGGGATGGAATGAGACACTGTGTACAGGTGGGAAACAGTGAAAGAGTCAGAGTGGCATACAACTTTTGGAGTCTGCAATGTTATTCTAAAAGCAAGTCCTTCTTGGATACTTCACAGGCAATTCATGCTTACAGCAGGAGAAATAAATGTCAGGTGGACTTGCTGGGAGAAAAAGATGTAATGTCCTCTTTTCCATGGGTCTGTTGACAAACGGCATCAATAACTATTATTAGTGCCTGTCTCACACACAGATATTATAAGTAAAAAATTTTCACCTTTGTTTTTGGCAACCCCCTAAAATATCACTTTTATCTCATGAACTATTATATCTCACTCCAAGCTATACACTGGAACCTTAAATAATGTTTTAATGTACATATTTAGAAAAGAAAAATTTTCAAAACTCAAACCCACCATGATAAAGTAACACAATTCCAAGCAATTCTGGAACCACTGCTCCAGATCCCCCTTCCAATCTGACATAGGTGTTGCCCTCGTGCCGTGGCTCTGGGTCTTAGCAGCAATTGCAGAAGTGGATCCCAAACTTTGCTGCATATCTGGTCCCTTGGGAGCTTATAAAAATCCAAGTACCTAAACCACAGCCCTTGCCACTTCAATCAGTATCTCCAGAGTAGAACACAGGCAGTAGAATTCTTTCCAAACATCCCAGGACAGCCAAGTTTGAAAGCCAATGAATTAGAGGAGGGGCAGAGAATGTTCAGCTCAAGAGCTGATGCTGCCTCTGTGTGATTCCCTTGAGCCTGGGGTTGACTCCTCTGATCAATGACGCTACCAACATGTGCAGGCACTGGGGAGCTTGCAGAGAATAAATTAAAGGCCGTGGACACTGGAGGATGGGGAAGAGGCTTGCAGTGTAATCTAGGCCTGAACCTGAGATAAGAGAAGTGGATGGATCTGAGATACAGGCAGGAGGTAGATAGGACTGATGGTGCACTAGTCGGGATGTGAAGAGGTCCTGAGGCTGGCTCAAAGAAGACCTAGTTCCTGCAATACAAGGTGGAAGAACGGCAGGATCAGCTGCATAATTTGCAGAGCCCAGTGCAAAATGAAAACGTGGAGCTCCTTGTTCAAAAATCATTAAGAATTTCAAGTTGGTGACAATAAAACATTAAGTTCAGCGTGGAGCCCTTTTGAATGCGGGGCCCTGTGAAGCTGTGCACAGGTTGCAAATTCACGCAGCCAGCCCTGAGAATGGGAGCTTGGTCACTAGACAGAGCAAGGGGGAGTGGACGATAGAGGGGGTGCGTGGAGAGGTGACCGGAAACGGAAGGCCACCGGACTGATGACTTCTGTGTCAGTGAAGGACCCACAGAAGCACTAGCTGGGATTATTGCAGGAGATTTTCCCACGAGTCAGTGAACTTCCTGTAGAATATTTGAATGACAGAAGTGTGTCCCTGAGGCCTGTGGTTTGCTCAGACACTAACTGGCTGTTGATGATATCAGAAACTCTGGAGAAATATTTGGTGGATGAGTCTATGAAATGGGCTGATCTGTGTGGAGATAACAAAGTTATGTGCAAACTTTGCAATGATGACATAAGCCAGTATATCAGCCGGAGCTCAGTGCAAGAACTAGGAACAACCTCCCAGGGATTTAGGTGCTTATAAAATATTTGAGGGGGCTGAAGGAGCAGGCTCTACAACACCTCCCAAAGCCATACAGGACTGATTCTTTGAGGGAACGACCCCGTTGGAGGCCACAACTGGGGAAATTCCACAAGGAAGGCGTCGCCACAGAGGCTGCTGCCACTGCCCTCGTGCCCAGGATGACGGAGACTGGACGCTGGGGCTTTGCTCCCGGGAAGCCTCCTGTGCTCTGGCCTCGCTCACCTGCAGCAGCCGTCAGAAGGGAGTTACAGGAAGATGCTTTGAGCCACTGAGAAGTTTCATTTTTAGCTTTCCAACCTCTCCACGTAGAGAGAAGGTGGCATGGAGATCTACTGAAGTCCGGAGTAACGAACACAGACCATGTTTCATCAGCCAGTGACGACCAGTGGCATCACTTTCTGAGTGAGCAGGTGACAAGCTCGGTCTGGGTACTTGCGGGGCTATAGACGGTGTCCTCCCGACAGCAGAACCGCCTGGAGGCGCCTCCCTGCGCCCACCCCACCGATCACTCTGCCCTCTCTCCTCCTCCGTGTCTCCTCCCTCTGCCTTTGCTCCACAAGCCCCGTGCACGGCTGGTGTCTCTCGCTTGCCCTCTCCGTCCGTCAGTTTCTCCCCCCTCACCCAGCCCCACCTGCATCACAGCTACCCACGGAGCCTAACTGCCCACGGTACAAAACCGAGGCTTCACTTTCATGTCTGCATTCTGCCTGGAGCTGCCTTTCTCATGCTTCTTAGTAAATGTGAGTTGGATAAGGAGGAAAAAAAACCCTACATTAAATTTCTCACTTTACCTGTAGCCCTCAGTATGGAAATGTGCACGTGCCTGAGTTAGGAGCTCCCTGATGTAAAGGAGAGAACGGACGTTCGGTCAGAGAGGGCAGGTGGAGGGAGGCAGGTGGAGGGAGGCAGGCGGGCCAGCGAGACGGCCCCGCCCCTGTGTCTGAGGACTTCGTTGCCCACGCTTCAGTCTCAGTCATAAAGAAGACTTTGACTACGGGAGGAGGAAGAAGTACCCTTGTGACCCTGTTCAGCCCTGACTGCCCTCCGGAATAGCTCAATGTTCAGTCATCACGTGCTGTTCCAAGTCAGCTTCAGAAACCGAGAGTCCTACTTCCCTCTCCATAAGAAAGTCAGAAATATCTCTGGATCAAGCCCTTACTCAATCCTTATAAGGACAGGGAAGGAAAAAAAAAAAAAAGCTGTGGTCTTATTTAAACCTTAGCCTGAGCCACTTGGTGAATGGAGAGCCTTTTACTAAGGTCAGGGAACCAGGGTGGAGGAGTGGGAAGAGAGGTGATGCAGGGCTCTGTGCTGGCCACACCGGGGAGAGCAGCCTGGGGGACAGCAGAGTGGACATGCTGAGCTGTCCAGAAGCCAGAAAGGGGCGGAGGCCGAAGTACAGAAGTGCAAGTGGAATTTAAGGGCTGAGATCACCTAGGTTTTGAGGTTGGATAAAGAGAAGAGAAGAGCATTTGGAGATTGAACCCTGGGACCAGGGCCGGCTACATACGGAGGCCCTGGCTTAGATGGTCCCCTACTTGGTTTAATGTTCTGCTATCACCATCTTGAAACTCCCAATAAATTTTTAACAAGAGACCCCACAATTTCATTTCACACTAGGCCTCACAAATGATGTAGCCAGTCCTGCCTGGGACACTTCCCTGTTAAGAGTTCTGGTAGTGAAGGAGACTTCATGAGAGAGCAGCTAATGGGGTGAGGGAAAGCCGGGGTGTGGTGTCAAGGAAGTCTGAAAAGAAATCATTTCAAAGAGAAAATGTCTGACTGCGTCCAATGCCACAGGATAGCTGAGTGAGATGAGCATGGAAGATTCACCCTTGGCTTGGCAAGAGATGACGTACTGATGACTTTGATTAGACCCTTCCTGGGGGAGGAGCATGTGCTGATGCTTAATTAGTTTTACTGCTGCTGCATGAGAAGTGATCAGGTTCATCGCTGATCATTGAGAACCTGTGGCAAGAAAACACGTGGAGGTCCCTGTCTTAAAGTCCATGTCCCTTCTCTTCCCACCCCCAGCTCCATTTCTCACAGTGAGGGCTGCACACAAATGCACGTGGACACCCCAGTGCAGATGTCCAAACTCTGGGCCTCTCTGCAATCGACCATCCTGGGAACAAAAATTGGGAGGACTCAGGAAAGCTTTTGTGCAGCCCCTGGCCATCTGTGTAAGGTATTTCACAATCACAGTTGGTCTAGGGGGCAGGCAGGGCACAGGGTCTATGTGGACATGTCCCCTTGGCCAGACTCTGCCTATGGGGAGGAGTACATCTGGAGCAAGACCAGAGCAGAAGCCTCTAAAATACGGGTCTCCAGATGGGGGACCCTGTTGTCCATGTCTCAGGGAGTACTGGAGGTAAAGAAGTGAACAGACAAAAGCCTTTGGTGGGAGGAAAATAAGTCATTCTCACTTGGTGGCACATGGTTTTCTCTATGAAACACGTAAGTGAGAGTGATGACAGGAGGAGGTGTTAAGGCCTTGAAAAGAGAAAAAGTGTAGGCATAAGAGTTTTGGGGAAAAGGAAAGTAAATTTACTAAGTAGGTGCTATGGTTTGAATGATGGTGTCCTTTCCAAAATTCATGTTGAAACTTTATTCCCAATGCAACAATATTAAGAGGTTTGGCCTTTGTGAAGCCATCAAGTCACAGATGGCATTAAGACTTTTATAAAAGGGCTTGAGGGATGGGGTCCACCCCTTTCCTCTCTTCCACCATGTGAGGTCACAGCGCCCATCCCCTTTCTTTCTTCCGTACCTTTTGCCATGCGAGGTCCCCTAGACGGCACTGTCTATGAGGCATGGGCCTGCACCAGATACCAAACCTGCTGGTGCTTTGATCCTGGGCTTCCCACCCTCCAGAATTGTAAAAAATAAATCTCTGCTCTTTATAAATTATCCAGTCTTAGGTATTTTGTTATAGCAGCACAAATGGACTATGATAGTAGATGTAGTAGGCTTGTTGGGCTCTGTTGAGTGCCCATCTAAGGTGATTGGTCATAAATTTTAAGTAAATCCAGGAAGCTCAGGGGTCTGATTTTCTCCAGTGATGTCCAGCTGCCCAGATGCAGGCACTGAGAAGGCGGATTGTTGGGTTTAAACAGGGTTAGGGGTTTTCCACGTGGTTGTGACGAGGAAAGAGGACAAGAGGATTTAAGGGTGCTTATTCAGCAGTGGATTTAATGCTAGATTTAGGAATCTATGTTAAGAAGGACATAGTGGGGTGATTAATAGTGAAAAAGTAATAGGACCAGTGGAATGTCGCTCACTGAGATCATGTCAGAGAATTGCTGGAGTGGGTGAGCTGGGCACATAGGATGTGGTGGGCACAGAGTGGGATGTCTGAAAGTGAGATTTCAGAGATGTTACAGTGACAGGGGATGACATAGTTTACTCATGACTGTGAGTGTCTGAGCTGATTGGGGCACGCATTACCTAACAGCTCTGTAAAGCAGGCAGAACTACTGCCTCCATTTTTCGGATGAGAAAACTGAGGCACAGAGGCATTAATGTGACTTGTCCAAAGTCAAAGGGGTGGTAAAAGGCTGAGCTGGAAATCAAACCCAGGCTTATCTGCCTGCAAGGGCCCCTTCTCAATGATCTCCTCACTATACTCAGGTCTAGCCTCTTAGTTAAGTCGAGAGTCCTTTTTTGTTCTTTCAAGAAACACTTTTTTTCTGGACCCTTACTTTTTATGTGTGAAGACACAAAGGTGACTACGTTATCAATCACTTTCCTTATAATGCTGGGCATTTCAGGCCACAGAAGGATGTGATATGAGGATAATTTTGCACTGACCAGAGAATTGGTTAAATTCAGGGCTTTTGGGGAGAAATAATTGAAACAGACCACGTTTATCATTGGCAGTGCAACTACATTGTCTGCGGGCACTCTACCGGCTGTAAATTAGAATAGCAACCTGGGATTGGAAACTTGATTTGTGGATTTTCGGAAGGAGCACAGGGACTTGAATTAACATGCAAAAACTTGTCCCTTGTAGATATTTAAGGGCTATGGTTCAAGAGGAATAAGGAACCCATTAGTTATAGAACAAACCCTCTGTCAGCTTTTTCAATGTCATGATCGGTTACACTGCATTGTCTATCTCTTTAGCAGGAAAGCCCTGCTTCCTCAAAATGTCTCTAATGAAACGGTCAGAATTTTAATCTTTTTTTAATCTTCTTACATCTAGAGCCTTCTACAGTGCTCAGTACCTAGTAGGTGTCCAATAAATATGCATCAATCAGAATAGAAGAAAAATAAACAAAGTAGTACAATTTCACAGAAGAAGGAACAGCTAATCCTACCTGGGCGATTCAGAAAGGCTTCCCAGGAGGAAATGAGTTGTGGCCATGGGGATGGGGAGAGAGGGGTAGAGTTGAAAAATAAAATGCAGAAAGTAGAATGCAAACTTAGGAGTGAGATATAGGATCCACGAGGGCAAGAATTTCTGTGTGATTCTGGCAAGTACCCCGCAATCTGCTGACTGACAACTGTGGCCCCCAATCCTTCCGGAGAAAGTGTGAGCACAAATAAAAGATTCCACAGGAGAACTGATGGAGGAAGCCAGAATGGTAGCTTCAAGTAGGCTCAAAAATGAATTTGGAAGGACTTTGAACCATGGGCACTAGAAAGAAAGAACAACATGGCTGGGTTTGAAAATGTTTTCTTACAACTGAATTTTTACCCTATAAACTGTGTGACCTCATGGAAAATTCAATTCAAGAAATATACAGAGCACCTATCACCATTGTGGTATTTGTTTTCTCAAAATATGTTGTTTTCTCAGGCCTTGAGAGCTGATTCTAGGGTGAGTTTTCTGAGTTTCACGCTGAGAGCTCCATGTCCCAGGAGCTCCCTGAGTCTCAGGCCAATCCTCCCAGCTCGTTCCCCCAGCTGGGAGGGAGAATTTGGATTGCTCAGAGGGAACAGATCAGCGCCAAAATGCATATCAAAGAGGTTGGTCTCATGGCAGCACACAAAGGGCCTGGGCTGAGAATAGACTGGAGGTGACAACTCAATATCTGTTATCATCATAACTCTGACTTGTGTTCATAAGATTCCCTGCCTATTAGCAAAGTGACCAGGTGCATGAGATAAAATGTAGAACAGTAGTTAGAGGGAAAGAGCACACAAGAATCCTTGGGTAGCAACAGCAGAATTGAGGGCAAGAAAGACACGAGCCTCATTTCAAAGGTCCTGTTGTTCCTTCACAATTCCCTACAAATAATGATCTGAACGTAGGCCAGGTGCAGGATTCTTACAGCAAACAGGAAACCCTACTCTGCTACTGCTGCCACCCACATGGAAGTGATCGCAAACAGTTAACCACTGAGCCCCAGTGAGGCCCAAACAAACAAGTTTCAGCCTCCCTTCCTAGCCAGAGGACACGTGACAGTAGGAAAGGGGTCAGCAAGTCTGGGGAAGCGGCTCCTAAGTCATGGAGGAAGGTCTTCTGAGGAGTGTACAACCCAGAGTCCCCGTTTTCCTGCCCAAAGTAAGGAAAGTAGTTTGAGGCGCTGCTCCTGCTATAACAGCACAGAGACCATGACACTTCTTCAGCAGGGTCTGCAGGAAACTTATCAGAAGCTGTCATTATCCTTATTGGAAAGTCACAACTCTGGCATTTTGTTGATTTGGAGACAACTGGCAAAACCAGGCAAACAAAACTAAACCCAAAACAAGAAAACAAGCATAGCTATGCAAGCATGACAGATAAAATTCACGTGAATTAAGGAAGGACTGAACACATGGCAATTGGAGGTATAAAGGGTAAGAAACAAAACACGGCCAGCCAACTACAGACCCGTGTGTTTGCTGTGAGCCAGGGATGGACATGGGGTAGGAAAGGGGGTCTGCAGATGTTGTAGAGGCTGTGTGTGTAAAGAAAAGAAAGAACTAAACTTGACCACGACAAACAAAACCCAAGCACTGCTGGCCGTGGTTTTCACCAACGACTTGATTTGAAGGAGTTGATATCAGACCTCGATTATAGTACTGCCCGTGACAGTAATAATTCCAGCTAGTGTTTATGAAGCACCTACCATGCACCAGCTATTATGGTAAGGGTTTTACATAGATCATCTCATCTAATCTTCACAGTAGCCGCACGAGTTAGCACTATGATTACACCCATTTTACAGTTGAAAAACCTGAGGACCAAGGTCACATAGCTGGCAGTTAGAGTACTGGAATTCAAATTCAGGCAATCTGACTCCAAAGCCAGCTTTCTAACCACTGTACTATAGCTAGCTCATTCCATTATAGTTAGTTTAGACTTTGTTAGAAAATTCTTTTTGTAAGCATTATAAAATTATTTTAAAATATTAACAGTTATTCACATCAGACTCAGAAACTCTATCCTGTATGCTTCCTCTTTCACTTTGATACTCCAAACCAGAAGGAAGCACACAAGTGTTCGGCAGACATACACAAGAACTCCAGCGGCAGAGAACAGCCAGCCCCATCTAGAAGTAAGATCTGTGTGTGCACATTGTGGGTAGTGTGGAGCTGAAGGGCAAGAGTGAAGCAGCTGTCACCTGAGTCAGTCACAGTCCTGGTGACAGACACATCACAGCTTATGGAGAATATGTGGTGATTGCAAAGTTGAAAGTTGGATGTGTGGGTGAGGGGGTGGTCTCAACATGGGAAGCACAGCAGAATGATCCTTAAAAAGTACCTATCACATAGAGGTGGGCAAATAAACGTTTTAGGAATGAATGAATGAAATGAAATGACTGGTTTGAATGTACTGAAGATACCATAATTGTATGTAATCCAGGGGAAGAATATGAGTGACCACAGAATTGTGTTTTCATTTATGAACTTTTAAATAAAAGAAATGATCCGCAGCACTTTGATGTTCTTTGAAACTTTCATCAAAAAATTGTAATGTTCAGTTGCTACTAAAAAGTATGAAGTCTACCCACAGGATATCTGAGGCATTGTGTATTGATACGTTGTGTATTGATATACTTATTCTCTCTTCTTCAAAGAAAAGACTTAATGAGGCTTTCATATTGAAATAGAAAATTAATTGCCATTAACACAAACTCTTATCAAAGACAAAGAATATATGTATGCTAATCCAATGGGCAGAGGTAGTTGTGATTAAGCTTCCAATTTAGCTCAGCTTCCTGGCAGCCAAAGAGGGGAACACAGTAAGTTGAATTACTGTCTTTGAGGAAGCATAGCAGTTCCTCCAAGAAAACAAAGTTATTTCTGAGCACTGAATTCTTGAATAACTTTCTCACGGAGAGTTAGACACAGGAGTCACTGGCATTGTCCACTCCTCCTTCTCATTTTTCCAACACAATTAGGAGCGGAGATTTCATGAAATTGTTGCTTGCAAGAAAGACAAAAACCGAGGATGTAACGTTAAAGCGCAGCTCAGTGAGCCCTGTTTTGTGAGGGCACCAAGATAATGTCATCCAAGGACAGCCTCTAGTCTGATCTGAGGTTGGAAATAAGATCATCTACAAAGAAAGGAAACAGATGTTTGCTGAGCACCCAACATACGCCGTGTGCGTGAAGTATTTTCTTCCTCTCAGCACATGTGCTGTTAATCTTATTTGTAGAAGCTGAGCCACTTGCCCCAGGTTCATGGCTGCTTAGCCAGGGTCCCAGACTCACGCAGTCTTTCCTGGACCACGCACCTTCCTGCCTCCACCACTCCTGTCCAGAAGTCACAATGCACAAGTCAGCCCTTAGGCAATCTTCTGCCAGCGCCACTTTTGTCAGACACATCAAGGTTATTCTCTCCAGTGAGGGTCTACAGTGCCGGCGTCACATGTTTTATTAAGGACACATCCTTTCGCTCAAAGCCTAAAGGATCAGTTTGTTGGTAGGTTGCCTCAGATCATGGACATTCAGCAGCACTTCACAGCTCTCACCTCTAATGGAGTCCAAAATCTTCCAGAGCTGTAAATGTCTCCGTTTAAGTGGCTTGGGAAAGGATTATTATTCTCTCTTTCCAGTGCTTAGTGGACTTAGAGACTCCCAGTGACAAATTGTCTGCACTGTGACCACAGCATGGGCAGGAATTAGGTGGTGGTCAGGGAGCCGCGGGTGGGAGAAGGCTCCAGGCAGATGAGAAAGAGCAGGGAGCTGCAGAAGGTGCAATGTGGCTCAAGTCTCGGTGTGTGTGTGCGTGTGTGTGTTTGTGTGTGTGTGTGTGTGTGTTCACAGGGGGCGTGGCAAGAGACAGGACAGGTGAGCAGGGCCGGATCATAAGGACTTTCCATTTAATCCCTTCAAGAGGAGAAGCTGTACAAAATTATAAAGCTTTCTGCCTCTCCAAAGAAGCAGAGACTGTGCAGGAAAGTCAGCGTAAGAGAAATGGCAAGTCTGGGACTCACTGAGGAATATACACACCGGTATCTTAAAGAAAGGGAATGACAGTGATGGGGACAGGGTGGCGGGACCATAATTCCTCCTCACAGGCCCCCCCTGGGGCTCCCATAGCCGTTCCCCTAACAGCACTTCTGTCCCTGCATTGCAGTCCTTTCTGTGCCCCCACCTGCCTGCAGGCTCTGCAGGGCTGTCTTTACATTTGGCTGCCAGACCTACAGGTATCATTTTTTTTTTTTTTTTGTAAAATGAGTTTTAGTTTCTAAACGAGATTTCAAAGGGAAAAATGATGATGAGTAAAGCATAAGACAAGAAATGTAAATTATCCCTCTTTGTAAGTTTCGTATCTCAGTTCCTGTCTGGGGACTCTACAAAACTTCCATGCCCTGCTGTGGTGCAATCCCTGTGGCCGGCCTGTGCCTCGCCCGAGGGGCTCTGCCTCAGGCTCCCTGCGTCTCACCAGGGTTGGTTTCAATTGCTGTGGCTGCAGCTGAGGCTTTGCTTCAGCTCTCTATACCCTCCCATCTCCCTTTGAACTCCCTTTGCGTCCTGCCTCATGCAAGAGTCTTTTCTTTCAAGCTGTCTTGTGTGTGAAGGACCATTGTCACCAACTTATTCCTAGGATCTTTCTATGCCCCCGTAGTGGGCACTCCTTACTCAAAGGACCACACTGCAGCTCTGGGGAGTCTCCATAGAGTCTTCCCATCGGACCGTCTGTGAAGACGCTTTATAAACTGTGTGGGTGAGACTGGGAGGTGGTGGCACCACCATTACTGTAAGCTGCGTATGGTGATGTACACTCATGCCAGGCCACAGGGCAACTCAGTCCAGACCCACTTTCAGAGACACAGGCACCGAGAGCCACCTGAGCTGGCCTCTGCCCATCCCAGTGCACTTGGCTCCCAGGCTAACACAAAGCACAGAATCTAAGCCAACCTCGCCTAGTGTCTGCAGGGGATCCTCTGTGCATGAATGGGCATAAAACCAGGTTCTGTCTTCCCATCACCACTTAGATTGGTCCTCACTCTGCTGCTGCCACAGAAGGCCCAGAGATGACATCAATCCTTGTTCCCCAGGTGGCCAGGAGGCTGTCAACCTGGGCATGCACCTTGTGGAAAGAATTTAATTTAAACCTGAAGGTTAAGTCAATGACAACATAGGGACAGACATTTTTACTGGAACAAGGAAATTATTCACCTTTGCATAAAGTCAGCTGTGGGCCTTGGAAGGAGCACCCCCTTGTGCCAGTGCACACTGTCTAAGGAAGGCTTGTATGGGAATCTTTGTCCATCAGGGACTGGGAGCTACTCAGGGAGTGCAAAGGTTTCGGCCACAACCAATAGACTATGCTCAGTCCAGAACCCAGGATGGTCTGGATTAGCACACAGTAAGTTTGGCAATGAGTTGTAAAGAAAACTTTTACCAAAGCTGAACACCAAACACAGACCAGCTCAGCACAGGCTACATGGTTTTGGGATTCCCAACCTGGGGAACCAGTACTTCCGTGTTCAGATTATGTGCAAAATAGGCTCGAGCAGGCTGGCCTGGTCACTGGGAAGCCATGTAGCTCTTTCAAGAAAGCCCTGTGCCCCGGGACGGGAGGTCCAGAAAGTCTCCTGAAGACCAGGTGTGGGCCTGGCTTGTTAGAATCTCTTCAGCCAGACAAGGGTTCCGGAGCTGGCTGCTGGGTCACCAAAGAGTGCGTGCCCTCTATAAAACCCTAGGCCACCAGGCCTGGCCTGCACTTTGGAATGTGTCTTAGCTCTGGGTATTTTTAATAACACAGTCAATACTTACTCATTATAGAAAACCTAGAAAATACTCACAAAATAATAATACATATGTTTCGGTATGTCTCACCCATAAATCCTTCACCCATAGTTAACAACTATTAACAAATGGTTTATATCCCTCCAGATTTTTGAGGGCTTACTTATATGTTTGTTTCTTTGCTCATTTGACATACAGTACTAAAATAAACTTTCATGTACCTACTACTAAGGTTAAGTATCTTTGAAGCTTCCCAAATGCATTTGCCTTCCTTCCCCCTTCAGAAATATCAGCAACCCTGAATTTTGCATCAGTCAATTCCTTGCTTTTCTTTATAGTTTTCCCATATAGGCATACATACATAATTTTTAACCTTAACATAAATGAATATCATTCTATTTTTCTGGGACTTCCTTTTTTTGCTCAATATGAAGTTTTACCTGTTTAATCTCATTTAAATATATAACTCTAATTAATTACTCCCTGCTCTTGTGTAACATTCCATTTTATAAAGTTGCTACAGTTTATCTTTCCATTCTGTTACTGATGGATGTTCGAGTTGTTCCCTGTCTCCTGTCATTACAAACAATACTGCCATGAAAATTCTGTGCATTTATTCTGGTTCACATGCACAGGGGGCGGGGGGGGGGGGCGGTTCTCTGGGGACGGTACAGGAGTGGAAGAGCTGCTTGCAGAGTTCGTGCCGCATCAGCTTCACTAGGCAATGCCGAATTCTCTTCCCAAATGGTTGTATTCCCAGCGTGAGAAAGCCTATCCACATCCTTGAAAACACTTGGTATTTCAGCCAATTTGGTGGGTGAGAGCAAATATGTTGTTGTGCTTTTAATTTGCATTCCCTGATTCTTGCGATTAAGTATACGGTCATACGTTTATTGGCCAGGTATTATTTCTGTTCTGTAAAATGTCTATTCAGGCTTTTGCTCATTTAAAAAAAATTATTTAAAAAATAATTTTTAATAATTTGTAGGATTTCTTTATACATTCAATTCTATTTCTATGTATCTATATATCTTCCTACAAATCTATCTATCTATCTTTCTTTTTTTCTTTTTTAGAGACAGGGTCTCACTCTTCCACACAAGCTGGAGTGCAGTAGCACAGTCAAAGCTCATTGTAACCTCAAACCCCTGGGCTGAAGCAATCCTCCCACCTCAGCTTCCAAAGTAGCTGAGACTACAGGCACATGCCACCATGCCTGGCTAATTTTTAAAAAAAAAAATCTGTAGAGACCAGGTCTCACTATGTTGCCCAGACTGGTCTCGAATTCCTTCTTTTTATAAGAATAATAACCTACATTGCATAAAGCCTTATGGTTTTATAAGTTGGTCTAGTTAGGAAAGTCTTAAGTAGCAAATGTTTTCATTCTTCTTACTCCAATTTTCTAAAAGGCAAAACTAGACCCCATGTTGGCCAAATAATGATTAGGTTAGGGTCAAATGGAAATATATCAAGTGGTAAAAATCCCTCACTATTGGCATTACTTGAAGACTATAATAAATGAATTTTTGTTTCTGAATAGGTTTTTTTTCAATGTTAAATTTCAGGGAGGAAAAAAGTTGAAAACAACTACCCCTCCATAGTCACTTTCATTATGTATGTCAGAATCATACACCCACTAAGCCTACCTCTCCCCTATTTTGTCTTAGGGAGACTGAGTAAAAATGGGTTTGCAGTATGGGTGGTCCTGCAATTCACTCCATCATCTTCCAACTAAAGGCCCCCAAACCCCAGGGCAGAGGGCGCTCCCCTTGGATGGTCACTGCCCTCTCAATGGCCCACCTGCATGCAAGGGTCTAGGTGTGCCAGACCCCCGGGGAGCATGCAAGAAAAGATGCTGTGTCCTAGAAACTGCCCTCCTGTGATGACAATTCAGAAAGAGTAAAATATTTGAGTAATAGTTCATGAATGCAGTGAAAAGGTGTCACTGTTCAATTGATGGACTACAATTGAAGATGTAAAGGATCAAAGGAAGAGGTGTGTGCTCCTAGCCCCATCTCAAGTCAAGACTCTGCTCTGCATTCCCTTTTTGTTCCAACCCCTGCTCCCTCCCCACCCCTGCCCAGGATCAATAGCTCAGATGCAAGATGGTCTGTGTCACGTTCTCCCATCATAGCACAAAGAGCTGGCAGGCCCATGGTGGTGGTCTCGGGTCAGTCCTGTCATCCAGCAAGGACCCCTCAGCTCTGAGATGGAAGTACAGTGGAGAGTCCCTCCCCTTACTCTCAGAGACTTTCACTTTCATATCAGCCCTGGCTCAGCACCCAAAGGATTTAGGGGAACCTAGAAGTGCAGCTCACAAAGAAAAAGCTGGGTCCCCTTCCTGGGCCACATTGTGAGTCAGTGCCTTGCTATTTCCCTAGCAAATGTCCATCCTGATGTCCTTCCCAAGTTATGGACCATCCCTCTGAGGTCATATCTCAAAAAGAAGCTCCTAAAAATTGAGCTAGAGAGTGAAACTTGAGTTAATATTTGGGTTCTCATCCCAATGACCTTATAAATCCATCCTTTAAGTGATCATCTACTACTGTGGTTCTCAACTAAGGAAGATATTACCCTCACTCTTACCCCCAGGGAACACTTGGCAATATCTGGGGACATTTTTAGTTGGCACAACTAGTGGTATTATGAAGGTGGGATCATCATCTAGTGGGTAGAGGCCAAGGATGCCACTAAACATGCTGTAATGCACAGGATAAGTTCCTGCAACAAAGATGTATCCATTGCCAAAATGCCAGTGGTGTCCAGATTGAGAAAACCTGATCTACTCCTTACTATCTGGGCTGAAAAAACCCACAGATCACTGGCTTTCCTGACATGACTCCAGTTCCACACTTCTTTCTAATAGGTGAGCCTCTTTGATGTATTGTTCAGCCAGTTCCTACAGTTGCATCTGGATACAGGACGCTGGAGAGGGGACCAGAAGTCCTGTGACTGAGTCAATGACTCTCCCCCCTCAGAGTACTCAGCTCACAATCTGAATTCTAGTTTACGTGACACTCACAAACGTGTTCTACAGAAGTTCAGTCCCTCAGGGTGACAAACTTGTAGCTGGCATAGATAACGACAAAGGATCCTCTATATTTCATCATGACACTATTACTTTTTTCATATTAAATAATACTAAATAATATTATCTGCTTGTAGGCAAACAGTCATTCAGCCAGCAAATATTTATTGTGTGCCCGGTAAGTCCAGGCGCTGTGCTCTGTGCTAGATGGATGCTAACTCTCTGAGGCCAGTGAACTCAGACCACAGCACCTACAGCAGGAGTTCTTCATCAGGTGGGGGTGGAAGGGGAGGGTTCTTGTTAAAGTGCAGAATCCTGGGCCAACCTCCAGAGATTCTGATTTTGTAAGGATGATGCCCAGAAATATGTACTTTCAGCCAGCACTTGTGGTCACTCAGATGCAGGCTATCCATGGGACCACGCTTCAGGAGACCCTGCTAAAAATCATGAAATCCACCCAGTTTAGTCCTCAGGCTGAGCATTTGTAGACTTGAGCTCTAATGTAGTAACTTCCTACATCCTGGAAAAAAAATCATTTAACTATCAACTGTCTCAAGTTTCCAATTTTTAAACCCTAAGAGAGTAACATTCTGACACCTGTCGAAACACAGATGGTGAGAGGGCAGAATGACCTTATGTAAGTAGAAGCACGACACTTTCAAAGGAATAAAACCACGGAAGTTTTCCTTGTAAGAAATTTTTATGACCTAGATTGAGCATTAGCTGCGTACATTTATATCAATGGTAGTTACGAGAAAAATGTCTTGCTTCTGTAAGAAATATGAACACTACCTTTTCTCTGAACTGACCTCAGCACACAATAGCTTGGTTAGGGAATGATAACCAGGGATTAATAATCCCCTCTGATTACCAAGATAAATGGCTTCTCTGATTACCCAGTTTTCTTTCAAATCCTTTCTCAGACCTACATCATTAACACTCCCTGTTTGTGGGCACTTGCTTTAGTAGCACACAAACCACCATTAGAGATTGAAATCTAGACCTCATTCTAAGTAAAACTCCACCAAGCTGTTAGAAACACCTAACACTTAACTATGTCTAATATCGAGGAAGTCATCTCATTATATGGGTGAGATTTGTATAAAACATAGGCAATCACTTTCAGCCCAATTGCTCTACCCTAAATTACTACGATCAATTTAACAGCAGAAAAAAATCTACATAAAGAACCTCATGCTAACAATTGTATAACAGATTAAACTGAATGTGTCAGCACCATCATTAGAAGGAAAGGGTGTGGATTAAAGGCCAGAGTATCTTAATTAGTATTAAGATAATTAATCAAAAATGCATCTCTTTTCCAACTCTTCTAAGAATTCTCTCCCATTCTTTTCCTTTAAAATTGTCTTTATTATATCTTCAACCGTCTCTCTGTTCCTGTCTTGTCCTCACTGTCTATTCTTTGCAACAAGTAGCCCCACCTTGACCCCGCCTGGGCTCACTAAACAGAATACCCATTGAGTTTACTTACAGATCGAGCACTTCAAAAGACTCCAGTCTTTGTGCTCCTGTTGAAAACCATTCAAAACATGGATGAATTTCCAAACAGGAGGGAAATGACTCTTCCATGACATGTGGCAAAAAAACTCACAGTTTTGTGTGTGCTCTGTAGCCTTAGACCATCCGACGTACCCCAGATCCCGCACACCAAGGAACTCCATTCCAATGCCACCTCCAAATGAAGGAGACCCTCCTCCCAGCCTGTTAGAACTTTGAGCCAACACATCAGTTTGAATGCAAATTTTCCCCCAAACTCAGATTTGCTGGGAGATCCATTTTTAAGTAGACTGTGCTCCCTGCAGACCAACATGCAAATGGTGGGTGCTGAAGTACGAGAACCCCAGAGGCAATGGAAAAACGCTGACCATACCTATTTTCGCAGCCTCCACTTTCAGGTTGAAATCCCAGTTCCTTGGCAATTTCAAGGACATTTTGCTTCTGGTTTGGGTGAGCAGTTGGTGAAGTGGCGAGCCTGGCAAAGTTTGCGCCCTTCTTGTCTTTTCGAGCTGGTGTCTGTTTTTGTTCCCCCTTACGATTGCTTCACAAGCAATTTTAGGTGTGAGGTTGATTTGCCAACGTGTCTCCTCCTTTCTCTCAGTTGAAAGGTCCATCCATCTGTCACTTGGGGGATGGCACCCAAGCTGCCCCAGCCCCACGGTCCCCCAGGGGGCTGGCACTGGCTTTTCTTGCTTTCAGTTTTACCAGAAATATCCCGGTTGATACTTCCCTCTGCGTGATGGGAAGCAAAGCTCCTATTTGAAAGAATCTCAGGCCTCGCTGAGGCAAGGTCGTGATAAACAACTGCCGCCTCTGGCTTTTTTTTTTTTTTTTTTTTTTCTTAACTGTTTCTGCTTCCTTGCATTTGAGGAAGTGGGTGGCTGTTCAGTGAAGATGATGCATTATGAACACTCTTTCTTGAGAAAATGGTTTTTGGAAATGCTTGTGAAACTGGAATGAGTGCTTTTGTTATAAAAGGCTATAGTTTTAATTAAAAGAAAAAGAAAATTCTAAGACTCCCACCATGTACATCAATCTAAGCTCTCCTCCTCCTCACCTAACAGATCAACAAGCATCCACAGATGCAGATGTCAGAACGACAGCCAGCATTGCCCCAAAGTCACCTTCCTTTAAGTTCTTCCTGCCATCAGGACCACATAGCAAGTTCTCTGCTTGCTCAGGATAAAGGTTGCAAGTGATCCCAGCCTGAGGTAAGGAGGGTTTTGACATCCTTAGCTAAATCAGCTTCAGCTGGGCTGACCCACGCAGGGTCTGCCCACGTGAGGGTTCTTTGGTACTGTGTGCAGGGTGTGCGCTTTAGAATCAAACCAACATGGCTTCAAAACTCAGTTCTGCCATTTCCTAGCTCTGCAACTTTCAGCAAGCAACTGATTCTTCCCGGGCCTCATGTCCTCATCAGTAAAATGGGGTTGACAGTAATCATGACTCACAGAGTTTTTGCAAAGGAATCTAGAACAGAGCTTGACACAGTGGCTTCACCACAACGTTAATTCAACCCTTATTCTATTTAGTTCAGTTCTGTGACAGACTTTCATATGTTTAACTTGGTCAACCTAACCTAGCGATTCAGCATTTGGGCCCTGAAACCAGATTGACTGCATTCAAATCCCGGCTCTACCATTTTGCTGTGTGACTTTGGACAAGTTTCTTGACTACTCTGTGCTTCAATTTTCTCCTATGGGAAGGGAGCAAATAGTAGGGCCCACTTCATAGGGCTGCTGTGAGGCTTTAGTAGATAGCAAATATGAAGTGCTCAGGACAGTCACTGCTGGACAGCATGCAAGCTACACACCCTCGGTCCACTCATTCTTCAGCTCTCCTAGGTGACTGTCATAGTTTCTTCTTCACCTTCCACCTACTCACCCTTTGATGATGACCTGGCTTCCTGTTTCATTGAGAAAATTGATGCAACTGGAAGAGAATGTCCCCAAGGGCCCCTACCCTATCTGCCCACTTGCCTGTAAACCCAAACCCTCAACCTCCTCCCTGGCATAATGGATGAACCGCTGTCATCACACCCCCATCTCTGCTGCATCTCAGTTTCTTCTCTGTCCTGGATCTTTCTCATCAGCATTCAAACTTATTATATTTTATCCCATATTTGAAAAAAATATGTCTTGATGTCACTTCCTCCTTGGGCTATAGCCCATTTCTCTCCTTCATTTCTGAGCAAAACTTTGGTAAGAATTGCCTACACTTGCAAATCTCTCTCCTCTTATTCTTTTCTGAATCCCCTCTGTTAATGCTTTTACCCCACGACTGCACAGAATATATTTGTGTCAAGGATAGTGACAGCTTCCCTGTTGCTAAACCCACAGGTCAATTCTCCATCATCATCTCACTGACCCATCGGCAGTGTTGGACACAGTTGATGGCTCTCTCTGGCTCTGAGCCCTCTCTCCACATGGCTCCCAGGACCTGTGACTGGCCTAGTTATCTACCTGCCTTCCTGGCTGCTACGTGTCTATGTTCTTGCTGATTCCTTCTCATCTCTCTGACCTATAAATATTGGAAGAAACCAAGGCTCTGTCAGTGAACTTCTTTTCCATCTGTGCCACACCTTGGTGAACTCATCTATCTCAAGGCTTTACATGGATGACTCCATGTGTTAATACATTTCCAGCCCCAGACCACCCCCCAAACTCCAAATCACACATCTCTCTGCTTAGATCTATAATAGCCATCTCAGAACTAAATGTGTCCAAAAACCAGGCTGAAAGAGCAGTGGCAGCCTGGGGCATATTCTTCTCATGGGAAATGAAAGGAACATAAGAGGGAAGGACCACACAAGTGTATTTAGAGCCTCTGCTCACATCCTGTCTGCTCATATTCCACTGGCCAATGCAGGTCACATGGCCAAGCCCAAAGTCAGCGAGGCAGGAAGTAACCCAGCCCTACGGTGGATAGGGAAGGGAGAAGGGCCAGAGAGTTGCTGATGGAGACCCCAATCCACATGTCTACCCCATCCACCAGCTACTCTCCATCCTCCCAGGGGTGCTGGATTCCTCTGAACTTGACTCAGCCCGGTGGAGATTTTGAAGCCCACTCGGCACTACTGCCTGCCCAACCCAGTACCACTGCTCTCTTCCCTATCCTGACTTCTAGGGTAGCCATCCTGACCCCCAGCCCAGCTGCATCTCCCCAGGGAACTTGACACCATCCAAAGTTTCAGTTCTGGGACCTTTAACTCAGGAACTCTGGAAATATTTTGAAGTTGGCATTTAGAAACACACAGGGAACTTCCTTTACTCTTTAGGGTAAGTTCCTGTGAGTCTTGGAAAAACTCATGACCCATGGGGGAAGTTGGTTGCACACCCGCGCAGAAAGGCCCACACAGCAGCCCTCCCTCCACGGGGCGAAGCCCTCTCTGGGTCAGTCAGCTGCCTGGGTCGGGGTAGAAGGCTGTTATCTGTCGTACTGCTGCTCCCTGACCTTCATAAGATGAACAACAAGATGTCTTGCCTGATCCCAAAGTTTGAATTAGCAGCTGAGACAGCAAAAATTTTATTCATCTATTTGCTTATCAAATGCTAACCATTTATTAAGGACTATATTTTTGCTAGATGCTGGAGGAATGTTCATGAACAAGCAGACGTGGTTTCTGCTCCCCCACCCCATTCCACCACCACCCTGTGCAGCTTACAGTCTGTTGAAGGAGAAGAACAATTAAATACTGTAGGAGAAGAGCTGTGTTGGGGCAAGTGTAGGGAGTTACGGGGGTGCCTATGGGAGGGGCCTAAGTGAGACTTGGGGAGTAAAGAAAGGCTTCCAGGAAAAAGTGGCTTTTAAATTAAGGTTTGATGAATGAGTTAGGGAAGTAAGAGGGTTGGAAAAAGGGTTACAGATGAAGCAAACAGCATGCAAGGGGCACAGAGGCAACCAAGAACTCTTCAGGTTGCTCCTGAGAAGGATGAGATGGGTATGGTGGGGAAGAGGTGAAGCTGGAGAGACAGGGGGGCCTGAATGAGTCACACAGGGCCCAGTAAGGCTCATTGAAAAGTTCTGACTTAACCCTGGGGAAACAGAGGTTATTGACGAGTTGCTGGCAGGGTAGGGGAGAGGAGGGTATGGCAGATGTCCAAGTGAGAAGGAGAGTAAGGGAGAGATGTCAGCAGCAATGGGCATGGAAAGTAACCCGAGAACCATGTGCGTGGTAGAATTGATCACCCTAGGGGAACTATGATGGGAGAAAAAGGAGACATCCATGATCCTGGCTGCAGTCACTGGAGGGATGTAGGCTCCAATCACAAAGATGGGGTGTGCACAAACAAGAAGAGTGAGGCTGGATACTGAGGAATGGGGAGTCTATGCACCCCAGGGGGATGTTGGTAGGCTAGTGTGGGACACGTTGCATGTAGGGAACTACAGCGCACTTGAGTGCAGATCTTCTGCAAGTATGTGAGCCCAGCGCTCAGGCAGACTCGTGCATTAGTTCATGCATTTACTCCGTAAACATTTGTGCAGGGCTGTGCTGGATGCTGAGTAAACAACGGTGAATAAGAACCTGGCCTAATCCTCAAATGACTCATGAGAGAGAAGTGTAAACAGAACGGCAGTGCCGTGCGAAGTACAAAAATAGTCCACGCACAGGGGAGGGTGGGAGAGGAAATGGTTAGCCCTGCTTGAGTGGCCGGGGATGGCTTCCCAGGAAAGGTGATCTGCGAGAGAGTAGTCAGGAAGCAAGGTTGGGGAGTGGGGGGACCGTCCAGGCAAATGAACCAGCAGAAAGCTGTTAAGACACCAGTACGGCACCCATTTAGGGAAGCACCAGGAAAGGTGGATGACTGGAAGGTGCAGGGGCTGCCAGGGCCAGGGCTTGACATACTTGCTGAGGGGTTGGACCCTACCCAGAGGGGAAAATCATTGGAGAACTTTTTGAACCTTTCTTTCATTGTTAATTTTACCACTACAGAAGTCCTTGCTGATCTTTGCAGAAGTTTTAAATAAGCATAAAGAAAATAAAATCACTGTTACCATTTAATGCATAATAAAAATTTTCCCATTCTTGATTTTCTATTTCTCTCTCACTCTATTTGTCTATATAGGTAGTGTACGTATATAAGTATTGTAAATTTTAAAAAATAGTATATATGCTGTTTTATAAACTGCTGCCTTCCCCTGACTAGAAAAAAAAGGAGTAGTTATCTGTCATTAAGCATTTTTCCAAAACATCATTAGTGACCTCATAGTTTTTAACTATATGGTGAGAACAAAATGTATTCAACAATCCCTGCATTGTTGAAAATTTGAGATGTGTATAAATTTTCATAATATTCTTGTAGCTAAATATCTGGATAAATTCATTCTTTTTCCCCCCTTCAGGAGGAATTCTCAGAGGTATAAATGCTGGGAAAGGGGATAAGAATATGCTAAGATTTGGTATGTATTTTCAAATTGCCCTCCAGAAGGTTCTATCAGTTTATGTTTTCATCAGTAATATATGTGGGGCCTGGTTCCCTCATAGCCTCACTAATAATTGATATTGTCATTATTTTTTAAAAGTCATTTCCAATTGAATAAGCAAATAATTTTTTATTAAATGGTGAAACTAAAATTATTTTTGAATGTGCTTATTGGCCATTTGTAGGGGTCGGATGCGCCTGGTGTCCATGTATCTAAGTAATTTTTCAAGGAATCAGTGCAGGGAGGTTTTCTTGTATCTTTATTTGTGATTTATCCTACTGATCTTCTTCAGAAATTCCAGTTATCTGCAAGCTAGCTCTCCACTTTGTCACTTCCTTGTCTTTCATTTCGTCATCTCTGTTACTGTTCTCTGCATTTGGAGAGAGTGGCTCATGTTAGTCCTTCACTTCACTGCTTGTTTTTTATTAACAGCTTTATTGATGCACAATTCACATACTATCCAATTCACCCATTTAAAGTGTACAATTCAATGACTTCATATTTCACAGAGTCATGCAGCCATCACCGCAATCAGTTTTAGAACATTTCCATCATCCCCAAAAGAAACCCGACCCTCCCCATTTGTCCCAGCTCTGGGTGACCACTAATCTACTTAATGTCTCTATAGATTTGTCTCTTCTGGACATTTCATATAATGGAACCATATACTCTAATACATGGCATTTTGTGACTGGCTTCTTTCCCTTAGCATAATGTTCATTCCTATTGTAGCAGGTATCAGAAATTTGTTTTCATGGCCAAATAATATTCCATTGTATGGACATGCCAAACCTTGTTTATCTCTTCATTAGGTCATGGACGTTTGAATTGTTTCTACCTTTTGTCTATTATGGATAATGATGCTGTGAACATTCATGCACAAGTATGTGTGTGAACATATGCTTTCACTTCCCTTGGGTATGGACCTAGCAGTGGAATTTCTGGGTTATATGGAGACTATATGTTTAAACTTTTGAGGGACTGCCAGAGTGTTTTCTGAAGTAGCTGCACCATTTTACATTTCCAGCAGAGATGTATGAGAGTTCCATTTTTTCCACATCCTCCTCAACACTTATTATCATCTGTCCTTTTTATTTTAACCACCCTAATGGATATGAAATGCTATCTCATTGGGGTTTTGATCTGCATTTCCCTGATGGCTAATGACATTGAGCATCTTTTCCTGTGCTTGTTGGCTGGTTTGGTTTTCCAAAGCATGAGGTCCTGCTTCATGAAACATCCAAAGATGTAGCCACACTGAACCTGCATTTCCTCAAGACCACATCCAGCTAAAAACTCAAGTTTCTAACTTTGACTTCAATTCTACTATTTTTGTTTTATTTCTTTTTAATCCTTCCTCAGGAGAAGCTGATGTATACTGTGCTCAATATCATCTCAAATTTCCAGTGGACGTTTTCCTATGTACTTCTGCTCCACGGAAGTGCTATCTTCCACTAACCCCTGCCTGGTTTCTAGAAGTTTTAAGTGATTGCGTGCACGAAAAACTAGTCATATTTTCTCGGGAATGATGAGATCTGCTGGAGAAAGTCACTTGTCACCAGATTGCTCCCTCTCCCTCCCCATTGCACACTCCAGGTTGTGGTTGTCACCATCATCCTTATCACCATTGCTGTTGTGACATGCAGGGACTTGAAATGAATCCTGGGGAGGATGATGCTCCAGCTGCCTCCCTGATAAGCATCAGAGAAATGCATGGAGGGAGAAGGGGAGTTGGGTTTTCTGAATTGTACACATTTTGAGTCTGTGAGTGAAGAAAGACTCCAGAATCAGAATGCGAGTGTCCACCTTTGTCGGGAGGTCTCTGTTCATGGAACAAAGCCGGGGGAGATTTCTCTGAACCCAGGCCCTCGTGCAGCGGGACAACGCCTTGTTAATCACTAGGTGGGATCGCAGCAGAGGCTGACCCTCTCAGACGGGTCAAGTGCCCTAATTTGGCCCAAACGCTCGCACTCCATGAGGCAGTGCCAGGAGCCATTGCAGTCACACTCATACTGTTGTTTTCCCCATGATAGGTTGAAAGAGAAAAAAGTAATACTTTGTACCCACATCTCATTCGAAAGTGGGGAGAATAAAGGTAGCCTTAGGTCAAGCAGATGGGGAGAAAGCACATTTCGTTGTGGGCATGAGCCAGCGGTTTCACCTGTGTCTGTTTCCCAGCCGGCTCCTGCGGGCGTTTGCATGTGGCCCACGTTGCAGGTGCCCTCGGCTGCCAGCCACGCTGTGGCTACTGCTGGGCTCGCAGGGCTGATGGCTGCGTCTTGTGATCTTGAATGACAGATTCCCCAGCATGTATGTCCAGAAATGTGGCATTTGGAGACACCAAACGTAAAGGTCTTTTTCATATGGATTTTAATAGTCTATATCTTTTTAAAAGCTGGATTTAGAAGGCACAGGTTCCAGGTTTTATTTCCTTTCCCTTGGATATATGGGGAAAACAGAAAGAACAAAAACTTGGCGGAGGAAGAGATTTCTGTCCTCTGAGCACTCTGTATGAGTTCAGGGGACCAGATACAGGCTCCTGGGCTCAGATCAAGAGCCTTGCTCCCCCCACCCCCAAGCAGTGAGTTGGAGCCGCCTGTCTCCTTACTGATCTCTCCTCTGCCAAGGTCCCTGCTATTGGGCATGATTTCTGGCCACGGTTTGATAGTCTATTAACCTTTACTTTTTCTGTCTGTCCCATGGCTAAACAAAATTTAAATCTGGAGGCCTGAAGGCCAAGACTGGCATTATTGTCATTGTACCCGAAGGAAGGCTGATCCATGGATCATGGGGTTAGGAAGAAAAGTGTCTATTTAAATGGGACATTTGTTACCAAGGTATTATAAACAGAACCCAGTGTTTTCAAATGGGAGTGCACAGAGCAAAACAGGAGAAAATGTCCCTCACGTGACACCTCCTTTGGGCCATTGTAATGGGTTATATTAGATTGAACCACATGAAGCTACCAATATTTGACAGCTTTTGACCTGCAAAAATGATTTCATATGGCTCAACATAATAGGTCCACTCTGCTTCCTGCCACTCATTCATTCAACAAAGATCAAATGATTGTTCACCTATTAGGTACCAGGCACTGCTCTAGGTGCTGAGAACACAGCCAACTGCAAGACACCCAAAAGTTCCTGCTTTCGTGAAGCTTATCCTAGCGAGAAGATACAGACAATGAAGCAAATAAATAAGTGAAATACAAATGTTAGATGGTGGTAATGGCTGTGGAGAAAAAGCAAAAGTGCCTTGGGAAGCGGAAGAAGAAGTGTCAGGTTAGGGGAGCAGGGAGGGAGATTGCAGTTTTAAATAGTTGGGCAGAAAAGGCTTCACAGAGTAGGTGATATTTGAATAAAGACCTGAAGCAAGTGAGAATAAGGCAGATAAACCCTTGTGGATGTGTTTACGGAGGGAAGAGTGAGTGCAAGAGCTCCGCCAGAGGTGGCAGCAAGCCTAGTACAATCAAGGGACATGGCAGCAGGAAGGCCATGTGTCTGGAGCACATGAAGGAAGGGGAGCTTATGGAGACAGGGTCAAAGAGATAACAGAGGACTGAGTGGACCTGGGCAGGACTTTGGCTTTTACTTGGAGTGAGGTTTATAGCAGAGGAGAGACTTGATTTGATTTATACTTTTAAAAGATCACTCTGGCTTCCACGTTGAGAATAGACTGAGGGGTGGGCAAGCAAAGGGCAGAAGCAGAGACATGGGAGCTGCTGGCAATGGCCCAAGTGAGCGAGGCTGGTGGGTCTGCGCCAGTGTGGACCAGCCAGCCCCCTGCATGTGCTTGTACACTGATGCACTGCACAGGGCATCGGCCTCGACGGAATCCAGCCCAGGGCCTAAGTGCAGCGCTGCACCCATCAAAGCAGGGGGCACCATTCTCTGCACAAAGGCTCAGCCCTACCCATTAAGTCATGGGGGTGATGTTTTCTAAATTTTACAAAATCAACACCATGTGGACCAGCAAAGGCTCTGGTGGTAGACAGGCAGGTGGTGAGAGATGCCGAGACTCCAAATATATCCTGGATCGATGTTGTCAGCTTTCCTGACAGGCTGGATGAAGGGTGTGAGAGAGAGAAAGGAACAAAGGGAAAAGCCAAGGTCATGGCCTGAGAAATGGAACAGTGGAGGTCCCACTTGCTGAGATGGGAAGGATGGGGAAGGAGCAGGCTGGGAGATGGGCAGAGATTTGCCCATAGTAAGCTAAAGATGCCCAGTAAACATCCAGAGGAGATGGTGCAGTAGGCAGTTGGATATGAGTGTTTGGGGCTAGGTCCATTGGATACATGGTCTAGATAATGTAAAAAGACTTGTTTCCTTGACCTTAAATATGTTTTGTCACCCAAAGTGGCTCAGGAAGAACAGTGGTAAGTACAATTGGTAACAGCCTGAGTCAACAGGTGCCTGTGGCCCCCATTCTCTCAGCATCCTGCAGAGATTGTGCCCTGTTGGTCATGTCCCAGCTGAGGCAGTGGCCCATTGTTGCTCTTCTTTTTTTAAAAAAGCAGCTAGTATGAGAGAGGTTTTGCTCAGATGTCAGGCGATTTAAGCTGAGAGGCCAGGTGTTTAGGGGGCTGGGGAGAAAGTCAGCTCCCTAACACTTGGAGAGTTTGGGGGCCTAGTCCCGTGTGAAGCTGAGTCCAGGAGGGACTCAGGCGTGCCCATTGGAAGAAGGGTAGCTGTGCTGCCAGGTACCCAGACAGCACCTGTGGTCACCCGTCTGATGGTCCCACTCACCTGCATGGTTCTGCTCTCTGGCCACATTGGCTCATCAGTCCAGGCCATGGTCTATCATATCTGGATTAGGAAGAGAGAAGACGACCTGGCCAAGCAGGCCAGGTGAGCAAGGAGGTGGAGGAATAGCTTCTCCAGTCCCTCATCCTACCATTCTCAAGGGTCCCGGAGTCTCCCTACAGCTGAGGGGTCCCGCAGGGAGCCCCTCCACACTAGCCTATCTCAAGCACTCAGCTCATACCAGCCCCCAAAGATGGATGTCAGTGGTTGAGATGCCAAGAGTGCCCTCCTTTTTCTCCTCCAAGTCCCTTGAACCTGGTGGACTTGTTGCTAATCCCTAGATGGAGCCCTGGGGCAAGAAGGGGGTCCTTTTGTCAGTCTTCCTCCTTGACCATGTTCTAGATGCTCACCCTCCTCCCAAAAATGCCCTAGGTTTTTATCTGCCCCCTCTTACTCTCCCCCAACTATGACAAATAGCTGCAAGGGGATTCCCAATCCACGTAGCCCATTCCTGTCATTTTCAAAGGCCTCTCCAAGTCTTGCATAGCCCACTGGTTTTCTGTTTTGCAGCTGGTCTCCAAATAAGTCTATAGGTCTGGGCAGGCTCCCCAAGGAGCCGTGTGGGTAAGTCCACCAGAATCCCCTCCCTCTGCTGATCACTCTCCTTCCCTCACCGTGGCTCCACTCGGCCTTTTTCACTATTAACCAGCAGCCACCCAGGTGGCTCCTTGCAGTCTCTCATAAGCCCAGATATTTCCTCCTGGCCTTGAGCATGAGCCACTGCCCCGTGCAGATCAGCCAAGCCAAGTGACAAGATCAACAGTCTCACACGCATTTGTCCTGGTTCTCCCAGGCTTCTGCTGAGCCTGGGGGCTTTCCCTTGCAGGCTTTCAGAATACATTTTACCCATAATGTAAGAATTAAAAACTGCTCTATTTCTCATCTAACAAAAATGCTGTTAGCCATCTTGCTTTAGATGATGGTCTCCCCCAGCAGGTTTGTCCCATCCACTTTTCCCTTCCTGGGTCCCCTCTACCCTTTCTTTCCTAACTTCTTTCTGGGTGAAGACCCTGGGAGTTATACCCATCCTGCTGGGATCTTACAGTCCATGCTGACAGAGCGGACTGTGTCCAGGTGCCTGTGGTCTTGGCAGGGGTGTTCAGCTTTGCATCCAGAGTCTCTAGGAAGTTATGCACCCCACACAGGTATGTCAACTTATTTCCTGTGAGTCCAGTTCAAGACTTGTGAAGGTGTGTCTGCTCTCTCCTGATCATCCAGAACAGACACTGCATTCTGCAATAAAGGGCCCTATATTAACTGTCTTCTGCCTGTCGTGTGGCTTACTCAATGGCAAAGAGATTCCATCTGGAGACTCCTGATGGGTCTTAAGGAGCCCAGTTCTCTATTCCCAGAAGGCCCCAGGGTGTATCTGTGTGGTGGCTGCTTTGTCCCAGGGCACATCTTTGGTCCCATTATTCCCCTAGCCCTTCACTCCACGAGCAGGAGCCAAAGGATTGAACGCAGCAGCCCACTGGGTCCTGCTCCCCACCTGTGGGTAACCAGGGGTTCGTGTGACCCTCCTCAGGGCTTTCCTGGCCAAAAGCTGACAACATGGCCACCAGACCACCAACTGTCCTTAGGCCAGTAATCTGCCCTCTCAGGGTCTTGTTGGCCCACAGACATTGTGGTCACCCTGGTTACTGCTCCCCTGTGACTTGCTCTCACCCTTGGGGAAGGGGGGATATCACTTATTCCTTCTGCATGCCTTACTGAGAAAGTGAGCTGGAGAGCCAACAAGTTAAAATGTGCTCTACCTGCTCCAACTCGAGGAGCCTGCAAGACCTGCCCTTCCTTGTTTAAAAGGCCTGTCAGGGTGCCACGCCAACTCGGGCCAGCTGGGGTGGGGCAGGTAGAGGAGGGAGGAAGGACACTGTCCGTCCCCAAAGCACTGCAATGCTGAGATGCTCAGGGTGGTGACTAATTCTGGACCACAAACCACTGGTGCACACGTGCTGGGCCACTTGCCTGCCCAGTGGCCCAGCGCACGGGTGCAAACAATGACACACCCAATTTGATCAGCTTAGACATACTCAGTGGAAGGAAGTGGTATCGTGGGGATGGGTAGGTAGGAAGAGGGGAGAATTATAATCCTGATACGCAAGGAAGGGAAAGGGATCCAAGTTGCAGAAAGGCAAACTTGTAATCTTCTGTCTACCTGAGGTTTCACTGAGAGGAAACCCAGCACGACAGTGGGAGAATAATATTTTTAAGCCAAACCTGGACTGTTCCACCAGCCAGCTTCTACTCTCCTGAGATCACGAGATGCTCAGCAGGGCTCCACCCGAACAGGAAGTGGCAAAGCCAGCTGATCTCGCCGCTGATATGAAAGTCATGGTTCACCTTGAGTAATTACACAACGAACACCCAGACCTTCGGGGGGAAGGAAGGAGCTAGTGGGAGCATGTGTGTAACTTCACTGTAAATGAAATCCACACATTGGCAAAGAAAACAATCGACTTTCACAATCATCTCAAATCCGTTTCCTCTGACTCTCTTCACAAACTTGTATATAAATAGGGCAGGAATCAGTCATCCCATTTTACAGAAAAGAGGCAGGGAATGGAGGGATAGTTTGCTCACAGGTCAGGTCAGAAATCCATATTTTGTCCATAAGTTGTTGCAAATTCTAATGGTCAGAAAATATACTGTTGCAAACCTTAATGGTCAGAAAATATATAATGTGATCATTAAAATAAAGTATAAAATTCAAAATAAAACATGGAATTAATTTCTGATTATTAGTTCTGATGGCAAAAAGAGGAAATCAATTTGGGCCAGTTTCATAAAAGAAGTTACCACTCTTTATCTGTTATGGAAAAAATTTATTTATGAAATTTGACGTACCCAGTACAATTAAAAGTTGTGCACACTTTCATTTGAAACATAACCATTTCCAATGTTAATCTCGAGTTGGTGTTGGGTAAAGTTGTCACCAAGAAGTTTCATGTGTGGTTCCAGATACTTGCGGCAGGAAAAAAGCAATGAGGATGTTAAACAACAATAAGGCCTTGGGGTCTGGGGGTGCCCTATGTGCAAGTTTCTGCATTCGGTCACATCTGTGAGCACAGCTGGATTTCTATAAAAATTTATTTCAGTTTTGAAAGATAACATTGTTCAAGCAGAGGAGTGTATTGGGATCACCTTCAAATGCCCCAAAACATCTGGGGTGAAGGGAGTGTAGCAGAAAATAGCCTACAAGTTTTAAAACCACATAGATTTTTCCCACCTTGCTGTAGGACTTTTGGGTCTGGGAGGTGGGAAAAGGCTAAAAACAGACTGTGGCCCTCACCCTCATTCAGGTGATACCAATAACAAAGTGATTATGGCCATATAATTGAGAGGAATTTGATCTCTGCACAAAGCAAAATTTCCAGAGCAAGTACAAGAGGTAATTTTTTAAAAGACGGAAATGTTTCCACGTCTGTGATCTCTGTTCTGTCCCAGCTTCATCCCTCAGCTCCGCTAAACACCTGAGCCACGGTTTACCAGGGAGCTCATTAGAGGGGCCTCTCTCAAGCCCCAACCCCCTGCCTGGGAACAGCATTTCTGTCTGACACCTGTGATTTTAAAGATGGGGCCTTCTAGATGGGAGCTGATTTCTAGAAAAGGGCCCTGATCAGTCAGCTGATAGCACACAGGAAGTTGCTAGAGATTTACACCAAACCCATCCACTGTTCTTTGCATAACATTTATAACAAATGTCCCTTCTCAAAATAAGTATGGGCTTTAGATCACTGGACAACCCTGACGGTAGACGTCACTCATGCTGAGTTTGGGAATAAAGCAGGTGATTCCGATGGTGACCGGAGCCAGGCACCAGGAGAAGTTCAGAAGGCCTGAGCCCTTGGGGGTCTGCGTGCCATCCCCGCTCTGTCATTACTCACTGTGATTTCTGAAGCCCAGACTTCTCATTTACAAGAGCAGGATGATAATATCTATTGTGGGGTATTCCTGTGAGCATTAGGTCTCAGGTATAGGTAAAGTGCCTGGCTCATAGAAGGCACTTGTTAAAGAGTAGTAATAATAATTGTTAAATTACCTTAAAACAGTATCTGACAATAAGCTTGTGGCAGGCTGAATAATGGTCCCCTGAAGATATCCATGTCCTAGTACCTAGAACTTGAGAATGTGTTTATACACACTTGAAAACGTGTGTATAAAAGAACTTTTTTTCTCTATATTTTCAACATTTCTCTTCTGGTCACCAAAATGTGTGGAGTTTTTTTTTGTTTGGTTTGGCTTTTTTTTTTTTTTTTTTTTTGCCATCTTGACTAATTCTCTGACACCAGCTGAGTATCCTACAACTCAATTCAGGCCGGACACTGTCTACTTGGAGTTGGAGTTAGCATCAGGTCCCGAAGGTCAAGGGCTCAGTCTCACAAGGTTGTCCCCACTTGAGACATCAATCAAAAGTCCTAGGTTGTCACCGGTACTTCTGAATGACAGTCTATAAATCAGGCGTCCTAGGACTCCTTCCTTGGGTTTGATAATTTGCTAGAATAGCCTACAGAACTCAGAGAAACACTTCGGTTTGCCAGTTTATTATATAATGAAGGACATAAAGAGGTATGTAGGATAAAGTCTGGAAGGGTCCTGAGTGCAGGAGCTTCCTTCCCTGTGGCGTTGGGGTGCACCACCCTATCGAACGTGGATATGTTTACCAACCCCAAAGCTCTCCAAACTCCATATTTTAGAGGGTTTTTTTTTTTTTGGAGGCTTCATCATGTAGGCATGATCAATTATTGATCTATTATTAACTCAATCTCCAGCCCCTCTGCCCTCCTCAGAGGACTGAAAGTTCCAAACCTCTAATCATGGCTTGGTCTTTCTGGTGACCAGCCTCCATCCTGAAGCTGCCTAGGGGACGATCGAGAGTTGCCTTCTTAGAACAAAACATGCTCCTATCACCCAGAAAATACCAAGATATTTAAGAACTCTGTGTCAGGAACCAGGGTCAAAGACCAAATGTTAGAACAAAAGACGCTGCTAGCACCCTTAGCACTTAGGAAATGACAAGGGTTTAGGAGCTCTGTATCCAGAACCATGGGCAGAGACCAATATATATATATTTCTTTTATTTCACAGCACAGTAAAGGCACTTTTCAGATATGATTAAGTGAAGGATCTTGAGATGGGGACATCATCCCAGATTATCCAGGTGGGCCCTACTTGTAATGACAAAGTCCTTATAAGGAGACAGGAGATGTGACTAGAGGAGTAGGAAATGTGAGTACAGAGCAAAGGTCAGAGGTATGCAAGAAAGGGGCCACAGGCAAGTTTTATAGGAAGCCTCTAGAAGCTGCAAAAGGTAAGGAAATGATTCTCTCCCCAGATCCTCCTGAAGGAACCAGCCCTGCTGACACCTGGACTTTACTCCAGTGAGACCAATTTTAGACTTCTGACCTCCAAAACTATCAAAGAATAAATCTATGTTGCTTTGAGCTACTAAGTTTGTGGTCATTTGTCACAGCAGCAAGAGGAAACTCATACAAAGGTTATGAAACCAATTTTCTCAGGTGGCCCAAAAGTTGCCCCTGGAAGAAATTTCCAACGAGACCACCTTTCTCATTTTTTCAGAGGAAGATTATTACCTATTTATGACATATCTATTTTGTACCAGATTCAAAAGTAGGCAAGCCTACCAAGGGAGAACGTGTAGCATGGGAAGAACAGAGGCCCTAAGGCTGACCTGACACTAGTGATTCGTGGACTTCCCTGTGAATTTAAATCACCTGGGTCTTGTTAAGATGAAGAGTCTGAGTCAGGAAGCCCAGGGTCTGGCCTAAGACTCAGCATTTCTCACATGCTCCCAGATGATGTGATGCTGCCGGTCCTTGGACCACAATTTGAGTAGCCAGGCTCTAGAGGACCACTCTGAGGGAACACATTTGATTAGCACAGAAGAGATTCTTTTAACAGATCTGTGCTTAACTAACTTCCCAGTTCTCTCCCATCCTTTCTAAAACTCCTCGATTGGTGGCCGGTGTCTGTTGAGTGCTCACAACTGATAGCAGCCATTCACTTCTGCTTCCCCCAAGTAAAGTGTACGGATAAACTCAGCTGTACCCATTTCCAGCTAATGCGTCCCAGGGTAATACAGACTGTACTTACTCTTCTAGTTACATGATGAAGTAGATTACTTAAACCAAAGAAATATGAGTACAAAGGGAAAAACAGAGCTCTTTCTATGAAAACTAAGTTCATTGCTTTGGAAAGAGAGAATAAAAGTATATTACTATAAAATATGTCAATTTACATGTGAGTAAGTGGAAGGAAGAATCACAAAAATCTCCACACACAGTATGCCTTGAAACGTATCCTAGTTTTCACTCCCACTTTGGAGAAGCCAAAGCTTTCCTGCCGGTGCCTTACAGATAAGGTTTCTACAAGAAAAGCCATAGGAATATGCATCTGCTTTTTAAGTTAGAACACAAAAGGTCAAGTGACTGCTGTCGCTCTGAACGGTGGTGCTGGTGCTGTGGCTCGCAGTGCTGACCTATGGCTTCACACAGACACGGCACTGCAGTTGTCACCTGACACCCGTGTCAAGCCCCAGCTCCGCAAACCTGTCAGAGGCTGTGATTAAACTCTCATCTTTTGCAGAGGAAGAGCCTAACACTCAAAAAGAAAAGAGTGAATTGACTCAGTTCTAGAGCCAGTAAAAGCCTCAACATCCTGACCCTGGGCCAGATCACAATGTTCTGCCAGAACTTGCCCTTTAAAAATTCTGATTTATAAAGTGTAGGATCTAAAGTTTAACATATACCATCATGCACTAAATAACGACGTTTCCGTTGACCGCAAACTGCACATACAATGTGGTTTCATAAAATTATAATACTGTATTTTTACTGTACCTTTTCTATGTTTAGACACACAATACCATTGTGCTACAACTTCCTACAGTATTCAGTACAGTAACATGGTAACACGCTACCATATAGCCTGGGTGTGTACCGCCTGGGTTTGGGTAAGTACACTCTATGATGTTTGCACAACGATGAAATTGCCTAACAACACGTCTCAGAACATATTCCTGCATGACTGTTTTTAACTTTAACGGAAATATTAAGGAATATAAATACTCCTAAACATATAGAATGTCACATTCTGACATTTAAAGAGAAAAAGCCTGAATGTATTATTCAACCAGGTTGCTAGGCTGTGGTAAAACCACTGCAGACTGAAGGAAGTCTGGGTCAGAAAACTGTATAAAGTAGAAGAAGGATGCCGATCTGAGATGGGCCTAGAGACCCCATAGTGGTTTCTCACCAATGTAAGAGCTACCTCAAGATGACATCATGTGGTTGAGGGTTTGAATAAAACTACATATAAACATTCTCAATCTGTTTGTGCCAGACAATTGAAGCTTCAGTTTTATGAAATTATGAAGGCAAAAGAACTCATATTTCCCATCTTCTGAGTTACCTTCTGCGAGAGAAGGGTGTCCATGCAAGCCCCAGGGAAAGATGGGAGCAATCCAGGGCACACTCAGGAACCCCGTGGGGCTCTCCCTCGTCAAGCTGACCCACGGCAGTGTCCCTGTCCGTCTTGACAGTTCTGTCTATGCTCTGGGGAGGAGCCACGGAACGTAAGAGTTAGGAATCATTCCCATAGCATCAGAGTATGTCCCCAAAGGGTTACATGGATTTTCAAGAGGGGAACTCGCTGAGCAGCTGTCCCCCTCCTCTATTTCATCTTTCCTTCTTCTTTTGAAATGGGTTACCAGGGACAATGAGTGCCAAGTGTCAAAAAAGGCAAACAAACTACCTGGGCCTTCCGACGTAAGCTGGTAAGGCAAACATACTCCTTACCTCTCTGCTGTCCCCAGTCCCACCTAGATGGCAGTAAAGAATGACAGGAGGAAGACGGGCACAGGAAAGGATCACCAGGCTAGTTTTTGGCAGTTGATGGGTGCGATTACACTGAGGGAGAAACACCAGCAGAAGAAACAACAGCTCAGAACGTGGCGTGGAAAAGGCAGCAGCAGAGCAGGCAGCTGGAAGGGCCCCGGCCTCGGAAATGACAGGTATGAATACGAACAAACACCTGTGGATAGGTTCCTTCCCCCCACCCATTCACAGATAGTGGCTTTTGTGGCCCAGCCTGGAGCCAGAGAGCTGTTCTTTGCAGCCACTTGATCCGTGTGTCTGGGAGGAGACATCGCTCCAGAATAGTACCTTATTGGGGTACTTCACCACTAACCTAAACTCAACTACTTTTTAACTTAAAAGAACATATTGCACGACAAGAAGGCCAGGGTAGGGTGGCTCCCGGATGGTTCATTTGGGGGCTCTGAGATGTCATTACCCATCAGAGGCTTCCCACCTTCCAGCTTTTCCCACTCAGAGTGTCACACATCCCAGCACCACAAGGTGGCAGCAGCAGTCCTATGCCTCTCCCCTAGGCGGGAAACCGTCTCCATCCAGCAAGGGCTGAGGAGGCCTCCCTTCTTCACGAGCATCTCTTTTAGGGAAGAACATTTCCCAGAGCCCCTAAAACAAACCTCCCAACACACTTCATTAGCCTGAGCAGGGTCACGTACCCGCCCCTAAACCAATCAATGGCAAGAGAAATTATGGTTTGGGTTTTTTGTTTGTTTGTTTCGTTTTGTTGTTGTTGTTGTTTTTGGTTGTCTTAGTGCTTCTGCAACTTGAGCAGACATCAAAACACCTAGAGAACTTGCTAAACCATCAGGCCGACTGCTGAGCGCCACCCCCAGAGGTTCTGATTTAATACATCTGGGTGTGGGGGGCGGGGAGATTGGCATTTCTACCGAGTTCCCGGGTAGTGCTGAAGGTGCTGGTTTGAGAACCACTCGATTTGAGGAGGAAACCAGCCATGAAAGGGCCCATCCGCTTTCGGCATTTTAAGAGTGGTTTCAAGCCTGACTTCCTGCCCACAGGTTTCGAGCTAAGCCTTCCAGCGCACACGGCCCGCCCTCCTGCTCAGGGCTAGTCATCCCTCTCGTCGGGGAAGTTGCAACTGTAACCATCACCAAGAGCTAAAAGCAGAAATGTCCAAAAGTAGCTACCTCCGGGGAGCAGCAAGAGAGGAGGGGGAGGAAGGGAAATAATAAGATGATTTCCCTTTTATGATTGGTATATGCCCATCTGAACAGATTGGATTTTTCTTTTCTTCTGTATATTACTTTAACAAGAATGCATTTGTAGCACACATTGTTCGTACTAAAGAATATTCTCAACTTTTTTCCTTTCTTCAGACAGGCATTTCCATGCATCAAGTCAAGGTTGTGAATGGAACTTAATGTAGGTGGCAGTAGCCGGTCTTTCAAGAATACCAACAATTGAGTTTAAATCACTGTATTGAGGTTGACAAAATATTAAGCTATGGTTTGCACCAAAATTTATCTTAGCAAGGGCACTCTTCCCTTTTGGAAAAATATTCTGAGAAGGACCTGGGAGGAAAGTTCACATCTATTCCTCCCTGAGCCACCACCAGCAGCACCATGGACCTCCACGAAGGCAGCACCAAGCCTCCAGAGAAACAAGCTGAATGTTCTGCAAATACAGAAGCCCTTGGACCTCCTTGGGAAATCCAGCAGAGGGCAGAGAAGGAATAAGAGAGAAATGGGTGCTGTCGGGAGGGAAGGGGTTGCACTCCATGTAAGTGATTTTGTTGGGTGGAAACTAAAAAAGCCAAGTTTCAAGTTTGACATGAGATGACCCAGACAAACCAGGAGGAAGCAGAAGGCCAAGGAGGCAGAAGAGACTCCAAGAACTACATAAGGTGAGTCCACACTGGGGAGATGTGGCAGAGATCTTCGTTGTCACTTTGCATAGGCCAAGTTATTCAAGAGTTGAAGGCAATTTTACCTTCATCTCAAGGGGCAGATCAGCCCCTAGCTGACTCCCAGTTATATAAGAACTAGAAAAAGCCACCAAGTTCATGTCAGAGAGCAAATATTTCAGCCCTGGGAAATTGCCAGGTGACTGAGGACTCTGCCCTTCTGAGAAGGAGCTGTCACTCAGCTGCTGCAGCGACATCTTGGAGATTGGCGGTGGGGGGTGTCCAGCAGGGTCCAGAGCCACTTAGGCTAGAGGTCACTGTGGACCAAAAGCTAAGTGTATCCTCCGGATGGAACAACTCTCAGAGCTCCTAGGCTGGCATTTATCCATAGAAGAAGCTACAAAAGCCAAGTCTGACCCATTGCAGGGGACTCTCTTAAGCTAGTAAGTAAGTTAATAAATAAATAAATAAATAAATAAATGCTCTATAATTATTTTAAGCCTGGCTCATGCCATAATCATTATTTCATGCACCTTGTGAAGAATAAAGACTCTGATTCAAATGATACTTATGTTCCATTTGGTTCTGGTCATCATTCCCCACTAATACCCAGGAAATAATCTGAAGTTCTTCCATTAGTACAAAATTATTGTTATTATTCTATTTGTTCAGGAACTTAATGGATTCTGTTCATCAATGCATTTCTTCTAGAATTCAAGTTTGTGTGTTTTTTTTTTAAAGCATTGCTATTTCTCTTCCTAATTGCAATCCTAGGTTGAATTATTTTTTTTTCCTTCCTTTCTATGGCCAATTCTCCTTTTTATTTATAAATTACCTATTTGATTCATTTGCTGACCTAACATAAAATCAACTTCATGCTATCATGCTGGGTAATTGGCTGATTCCTTTATGGATCAGATGGAAAGGCTTGTCAGCAGACCGCTCTATAACGCATCTCTCAGAAAGGTTAACACTATTACCTTAAGGAAAGCCATTCTTTAACTTATTAGAACAAAAAAATTGAGGAGAAATGTATTGGCCATTTAGTCTCATAATCCAAAATCCAATTAGATTCTGCTCTTCTTGTGTCCACCCTGAAGAGGCTCATGAGGCCATACAGACGTCCACACTGGCTGGCCTGTCACATTTGTTCTCCTAGCACTCAGGGACAAGGACCATATGGCTGGCTCAGGGAGGCACAGCGGGACTGAAATACCAGGCACATGTACTTGCCAAATTATGGGATATTTGGATCTTGGATTATTCTGTTCCAAGTTATAGCCTGGTAGGGAAAAGTTGTCTGTTTTTCTTCATCTGTATGTAATCACTGGAAATAGTTACCAAGAGGAACAATTTTTGTTTCTGGCTCCCTCTGCTGACCTTTCAGAAAACCACTTGTCCCCTTACTGTTTCTGATTTGCTTAGAGCTTTTATCATGAATGGATGTTGAATTTTGTCAAATAATTATGTGAAATATATTAAGATCATAGGATTTTTCTTTTTTCATTCCATTGATATGAATTATAATTATTTATTTTTGAATGTTAAACCAGCTTTGCACTCTTGAGATGAATCCCATTTAATTTGATAATTTTCCTTATTATTTATTGCTATATTTGATTTGCTAATATTTTACTAGGGGTTTTTGTGTCTAGATTGATGGGGCATAATCTGTACTCATATGATGGCCTGATATAACTTGGGAACTATTTTCTCCTCTACTATTTTCTGGAGAAGTTTGTATAAGATTTGTATTGTTTTTTCCTTAAATGTTTGATAGAATTTATCCGTGAACTGATCCGGGCCTGGATTTTTCTTTGTGGGAAGGTGTTTAACCACAAATTTAATTTATTTAATAGATATAGCGCTAATCAGATTACTGTCTTCTTAAATGAGCTTTATTAGTTTATCTATTTTCTTCATTTTTTTTCTGATAAGTCTAGCTAGAGTTTTTCATTTGTGTTGATCTTTTCAAAGAACAAACAATTACATTTATCATTGATTTTCTCTATTATATTTCTGTTTTCAGTTTTATTAACTTCTCTTATTTCCTACTTTTTATTAATTTTCTCCTATTATCACATTTACTTTTCTTTTTCTATTTTCTTAAGATAGAGACTTAAATTATTGACTTAAGATTTTTTATCCTTTTTCTAATATTTGATGCCATAAATTTCCCTCTACGCACAACTTTAACTCTAGCTCACAAATTTTGGTATGTTGTATTTTTATATTCATTTAATTCAAAATATTTTCCAATTTAGCTTGTGATTTCTTCATTGACACATGAGTTATTTAAAGTATGTTGCTTAATTTTAAATTCTTTGAGGATGTTTTAGACATGTTTCTGTTCTTTAATTTCTAGTTTAATTTCAATGTGTTCAGGGATCATACTTTATACAATTTGACTCATTTTAAATTTATTGTGAATATTTCCTATCTTGATGGATGAAGGATATACACTTGAAAAGAATGTGTATTCTAATGTTGTGAGTGGATTTTTCTACAATTGTAAGTTAGGTAAAACTGGTTGATGGCTTTGTTCAGGAATTCTATATCCTTACTTTTCTTCTACTTGTTCTATTTATTCCTAAAGATAAAGTATTGAAATCTTCAACTATAATTGTGGATTTGTCCTTATCTATTTTCTGTTTTATCAGGTTAGGTTTTTTAAAAATATATTTTGAAATTCTGTTATCAGGTTCTTGTTTCATTTTTCTGTTTTCCTGTATTTTTTATTAAATTGCTATTTTTTATAATTCCATTTATCTTATTTATTGGATTATTAGCTATAACTCTTTTATTTACTTGTTTGTTTGTTTTTGGTTAGTAGTTGTTATAGGACTACAGTTCTTGTTTTTAACTTACTGTTTACCTTCAAATAACATTATACCATTTCACATATACAGTATACATTCATTTTCCCCACTCTGCCTTTGTGCTATCATTATCATATATTTTATTTTATGTATGTTATAAACACCACCAAATAATGTCATAATTTTTGCTTTAAGCAGTTCATTTTCTTTTAAAGAAAATTAGAAGAATAAAAGTAATTTAAAGTTTTCTACCTTTTTTGCCATTTTTAGCACTCTTCAATCTTTTGTATGTATCCAAATTTCATTTCCATCTTGTATTACATTCCTCAGCCTGAAGAAATTTCTTTCATCTTTCTCAGTGCTGGTGTGCTGACAATGAGTTTTCTCAGTGCTTGTTTACCTAAAAAAATTTTCACCTTTATTGCTGAAACATATTTTCACTGGATATATAATTCTAATTTGACAATTCTTTTTTTTTTTTTTTTTTTTTAAGATAATATCACTCCATTGTCTTCTGGTACCAGCCCATGGCCTGTTAGGAGCTGGCTGCAGCCACTCCCCATCCCTCGAATCACCACCTGAGCTCTGCTTCCCCTCTACCCTTCCCCTTTCCATGGAAAAATTGTCTTCCATGAAACCAGTCCCTGGTGCCAGAAAGGTTGGGGACCGCCAAATACAGAAATGAAATAGCCTGACCCTTACCTGCCCACACCATTACTCCCACCCAGGTATTTCTGGTAGTCTCCCTGGGCTGTGCACATAGGGAAATCTCATTACCATGACACCTGCACAGACCCGCAGGCATTGCCATTATGTGAGCATCGTGGTCTCTCTTCAAATATCCACCACACTCAGCAGTTTCCTGGCTTGTGGTCACCATCACGCTCCCAAGCAGATCCTGCCCCTGCTCCAGTGAAGCTTGTCCGGGGATGACCATCACTGCTGCCACCCCGGGCTATCCTGCTGCAGAGAGAGAGCCACAGGGCACCAGAGCTGTGCAAAGTTGTAGAGAGCAGTGAGAGAGAAGGTTTCCCTCCATTTAGTGTTACATGCTGTGTGAGGGATCCCAGAGCAGGATTGCTGGAGCAGGGTGTGTTACAGAATTTCCAGTTTATCTTTCAGTTTTATCCCCTGATAGACATGGGGGCATCTAAGCAAGGGCAGATTTAGGTTAATAGCAATTATGTCTTCTGAATTCCTACTGCCTTTGGGAAACACCTGTTTTCACTGGTTGAAAGTCTTTCTCTTTGGCTGCTTCTTGCCTCAGGCTACGACCTCCCACAGCAGGCTTCAAGGCCGTCCCACCAGCTCTCCAGAAATACCCTGTTATGTCTGAACTTCAGTGGTGTGTGCAGCTTGAATCCCACACAGAGACATGCAGCACCAATCAGAAGACTCCTTTGTCCCCAGTGCCAATAGCCATCTGTCAAATCTGTTCTCCTATTAGCCAAGTATTTCTGAATTCTTCGCAGCAGGCTGTGCCTCCAGTTGCAATTTCCATGTTGAAAATATATTTTTCATTAGGTGTTTTTCCCCAAAGACCTTAGAAAAATGCAAAGCAGGCTCAAATGTTCACAGTGCGATTGGAATTGCTGCATTTTAATCATATGAATTGACATTTATAGGTGTTTATCTTTGGGAGTGGTGAGGTGGGGGGGCGTATGTGTTCAATGTCAAGAACAGAAAAGGGCAGCAAATTTAACTAAGAAATCAGTTTTTGGAAGTGATTTAGTGAAACAAAAGAGAAAAATAAAAACATTTTTACAAGAAAAAACATGTTCTTTTTTATGGGCATAATGTTTTAATGAAAAATAAACAACAAAGACACTTCAAAGTGAAAATGAGTATAAACTTCAGAATGTACACACTGTAATAGATCACAAAATCTCAAGTTCTCATATTTGATTTTTTAGGTCATTAAAAAAAGATGGAAAATGTATATTATTTCATATCACTGAGATTTAAGAACAGAAATTGAGACCGTTTTAAAATGTTTTCATTAAATTCATAATTTATAAAGAAGGCTCTTTAAAAATATTTGTGTTAAATTCATAATTTATACAGCAATACAGAAAAGTTAGCACTTGTTATTCACTTGATCATTCCCCTGCCTCCCACACAAGCTGCCCAGTTGTCGATATGCCCTCCTGTCACCACCTCCCTTCTCATATTAGCACCTCTTCTCTTTCTCTCTTCTTCTACTTCACATTTCTACTACCCTCTCATGTGTACTTTTAAATAAGTCTTTTAAATGACTCAGTTCTTTACACCTTAGTGTGCATTTATGTCAACGAGTCATCTCCCTCAGAGACACTTGGATTCTACAGCTTTATTTCCAACTGTGTACTGAAAACCTTTTTTCTTTCTTTTTTTTCTTTTTCTTTAATTTCAGCTTATTATGGGGGTACAAAAGTTCAGGTTATATATATTGCCCATGTCCCACCCATCCCCCTGAGTCAGAGTTTCAAGCGTGTCCATTCCCCAGACAGTGCGCCTGGCACTCACCATGTAGTCATACCTCCATCCCCTCCCCCCACCCCTCACCTCCCCGAGTCAGCACCTTCAAGCATGACCATTCCCCAGACGGTGTGCAACGCACTTATCATGTAGGCATACACCCACCCCCTCCCCCCTCCCCCCACCTCAGTCTGATATCCAATTGGTATCATTCCCCAATGTGCATTTAGGTGATGATCAGGGAAACCAATTTTCTGGTGAGTACATGTGATGCTTGTTTTTCCATTCTTGGGATACTTCACTTAATATAATGGGTTCCAACTCTCTCCAGGAGAACCAAAGAGATGTCATATCACCATTATTTCTTATAGCTGAGTAATACTCCATGGTATACATATACCACAATTTACTAATCCATTCGTGAATTGATGGGCATTTGGGTTGTTTCCACATCTTCACAATTATGGATTGTGCTGCTATAAACATTCGGGTACAGGTGTCTTTGTCATAGAATGACTTTTGTTCCTTTGGGTAGATGCCCAATAATGGGATTGCTGGATCGAATGGTATGTCTACTCGAATCTGTTTAAGGTATCTCCATAATGCTTTCCACAGGGATTGCACTGGTTTGCAGTCCCACCAGCAGTGTATGAATGTTCCTGTCTCTCCGCATCCACGCCAACATGTGTTGTTTTGGGACTTTTTGATAAAGGCCATTCTCACTGGAGTTAAGTGATAGCTCATTGTGGTTTTGATTCATCAGGGAAATGAAAATCTTTTAAATGAAAATCCAGTATCAGCTGTCCTGGAGATACAGGCAAACTTGATTCAAAGCCCCCAATTCCACGGCCTTGCAATCCAAAGCCCTCCTTGTGATTTTTGTGGATTTCCAAGAGTTATCCTCTCAGTGTTCCCTGCCAATGGCTCCCAAGTCTCTGTTGTGCATCAGCTTAGACTCAGAAGTCAGTACCATTATTTTGAGTCTGGTAGGATTTGCTGAAGATCTGGAATTACACCGGATAGTGTAAGTCCCTCTACCATCTCACTTATTCTCTTCTACCCTTGTTTTTTCTTTGAACAGGAGTTGGAAGGGCTGCTGGAAGACAACCAACTTTAGTAGTTGAGTGAAGCCTGGAATTCCAGCCATCTTTGGAGCACCCCTGGGAGAGGGAAGGGGTGAGGAGAGGCAATGGTGGCAATGGCATGGGGGTGCTTCTTAGAAAGGAACCACAACTCTACACACTCAGCAAAGGGTTGTCAGCGGCTATTTAAGGTAGTGTTACTGCAGCAGGGAAGAGCAACTAGACAATTTACCCAGCTCCCAAAGACAAGAGGCTTTGGGGGATGAGGTGAAGTCAGTCCACACAGGCACTGCTCAAGCTCCTGTCTGTTTACTGGAAGGAATGCTCCTTCTCTCTTAAGGCAGGGTTCCTACATGTGGTGCAAAGATAGCTTCAGTACACTTTTAGTTTTTGAAAAAACATGAATATAATTGACTCTACCCCATGGCCCAAACTCTAAATAATGCCTCCTAATTCAAAGAGAAACAGACAACTCAATAGTTATGAAAAACAATTCAAGATAATTCAGATACATTCCATCTCTTAAGGACCCACATTCTTAGACCATAGTCAAATATATTAAGCGTCCTCTTTTTCAGCTCGGCCATTCTCAATATCCTTCATGTAGATACAAGTGTCTCCCTAGGAAATTCTCTCTCTCATCCTCAACTCCCAACTTAAAACTCCCTGAAAACTACCCTACTGGGCTCTTCTAGCACTCCACCTCATTCCTAGATTTATTGCATTTTTTCTTTAATATCCTGTATAAATTCTCTAACACTTCTGTTGTCTAATAAACTAGACCTCATGATAATAAAAATGACCACTGGGAAAAGGGGAGTAGAGGGAGAGGAGAGCAGGGAGGACAGCATGGTCAAAGGGAAGGACCAAGTCAACAATGCCAGAATTTCCAGAATGTTCCTTATGGGCAAGGGGAATGTCAGAGATTATGATTATTTATACATTATTTGATTTTGTCTGTACTGTTCACGGAAAACAGGATTTCTTAGACAGGATCAAGGTATTTTTTGATAGGGAGGAAACATTTCTCCACCACTTTTACATCTGGATAAGGGGCTTCACTGAAAAAACAAAAAATACAAAACAGAAGCTTAGAGTGGGATTTTCTGAGGCATGAACAGATATCCATGGCCCTTATTCACTAGACCTATCTGAGCAGGCCCTTTCTGCCAGAAGGGACCACCATGATCCATGCCTTATTTAGTCATTTTAGAATTATGAGGAACAATGTGAGATCACTGAGCAGAGTGTCAGGGACCTTGAGTGGCCTGCTCTGTCATTGGCTTTTTTCCTCTTCAATTTAGGTAGCATATCTATTCAACTGTCCAGAACCACCATCCCTACCTGGATAGGAATTTTGTAGGCCAGGACCCTGTGAAAAATGAGGGTGGGGCCCTCCTACCCTGGCCATTGGCAAGAAGTCGGGCTCATTGGTGTATTCCTGGTGGCTAGGGCATCACTAAGGGCTCACAGGCCAGGTGCAGAGAGACTATCCACCTCAGCAACACACTTCCTGGAAAGCTGTTTTCGGCTGGGCACCTGAATCTATTAGAGGCCTTCCCCAAACCCAGCAACATTGGAGACCTGGCTTCTCTCACCATATGCTCTACCTCTAGGGGTCTCAGTGCAGTGAACAAACCTTTTCCTGCACAGTAGAGCCCAGGCCAGGTGTGTTGGGAACAAGATAAGCCCCTGCCGAACACCTCCTTGCATCTCCCTCTGAGGGAGAGAAGCATGTTTCACTGACCTTTGGCTGGCAATCACCATGTGCTGGGATGCATGGCTTTCCATTTTAGACACTGAAGTCAACTCCAAACAGGTTCTACTCCTATCACACACCTACAAATGACCAAATATCTGGTTGGAATTTACATATAATATTCAGATTTTAAAACAAAAGTAAAAACTAAAACATTAACTTGTTAGATTGGTTAATAATTATTAAAGCCTAATGATACCTTTGAATCAAACGATATTGTTACCAAAATCTCAGCACTTTCTCTGAGGTCACATCAGAAGAATGAGGACAAGTGGTTTAAGGAGAAGGAAAGAGGAGTTTATTAATTTGCCAGGAAATGAGGAGAATGGAGACTCCTGTCTAAAAATGTCATCATCTTAATAGTAAGCAGAAATACAGAGTTTTTAAAGGGACAGTTTTCAGTTTTGGGCTGTTGTCATTTTACTACAGTTAATGATTGTGATTGTTCTCTCTCTGCTGAAGACAATTTCATGACCTCCACCCAGGACCTCTGTCTGGACAATTGTCTTAAGCCATTTCTTATAGTACAAAGAACAAAGGACATTTCTCTGTCACTCTGACCACTGGCTTGAGGCAGGGATATAGGTTTTAGTTCTCAAAAAGGGTGAGAAGGGTTTAGAGAGATAGAAAACATTCTTGTCATTTTTTAGGTCATTTCCTTTGTAACAATGTCCTTCATGAGAATATTGCAACAGTAGTAGGAGCTAACAAACATTGAATACTTCCTGGGTGTTGGGCACATACTGCTTTATTTCATATAATCCGTGGACCACTCCTCCCTGACTCTCAGGACTGAGGATGGCTCAGGCCCCAGAGAATGGAGACGACACAGAAGGCACAAAGTGACCACAGGCTTTGTTCTAGTCCAGTTGGGAACACACGTCTGTCTTCATTATGAGAGTTAATGCAAATGAGCACGATTCAAATGAAGCCCTGCTAAATTACTCGGAACAGGAAGGCAGCGTAAGAAGATTTCCAAAGGAGCCTTGCAGAGAGAAACAGGAGAGCCCCAGGTGGTCATGGCCATCTCATTTCCTGCCAGCACTTTCTTACCACCCCACACCACTTCTCTGTTTTTCTGCTTTATAAATCAGTAAAATGAGAGCCTCAAGACCATAAAGCCCACAGCCTAGAGACCATGATTAAATGTGAGATTCAAAATCAGCTATAATAGAACTAAGCTTTCACATGGGTTTCTAAAGAGGATTTGTCTTTTTCACTAAGAAGAGGATGAAGAAGGTTGCTAAACCTCTCTGTGCAACGAGTCTCAGTTCCTCTTCCGTGACTGAGTTGCTGAACTTCACTTTCTGTAGATCCCTTAGTATCCAGCTCCCTTCCCACCTGCCTGGCCTAAACCTAAACCTAAACCTAAACCACGAGAGGCTCAGGTTGGTGGCAGGGAAAGAAAATGCATAATTTAGCTGCTGAGGAACATGGCTTCTGGAAAGCTCTGTGATTAATCTACTCTCCCCAAAACTGATGCTCTGTCCCCTCAGGACCCTGGCAATAAGCCATGCCCATGATTTATCTTCTTCCCTATTTGCAGTAAAGGAAAGAATAATGAACCAAGCATGGCAAGACCACATACTTATCCCAAATCCTAACTAAGTGATCTTTGCCTAAATGGTTAACTTCCCTGGAGTGTTTCCTCAATTGAAAAAATAAGGGAGTTGGACCAGGTGGCCCCTAAGGGCCTTCCCAACTCTGAAACTCAGTAGTGTGAGTCACCTGGGATAAAAGCATTGCCATCTTCTAAAGTTCTCAAGCTTTGAATGCGGCATGCACAGCAAATGGCCCCCTGAGTGGAAATTGCTTCCTGGAAGTGTTATTGATAAGCACTTAATTTTCATACCAGACTCATATTTCCTATAAGAATTACCCAGTCCCTTATTTAGAATGTGATATCAATTTCAGCTATAGTTACATTGATTTGAGTATAAAATTTCATATAAAACACATTTCTTACTAATTACTGATTTTTGCTCTGCCCAGTAGCTAGGAGATAAATGGTTATGTGTGATCATTCCATCAATACCCTGCGGTTTTTTTTAAATTAACAAGTAGAAAAAAGAGATTGAAATACTTTTGAATAAACGAACAATATGAACATGTGTGAAAACAAATATAATTTAAAAGCTGTGGGAACCCCGCAAACAGTCTAAGCCTTGAGAGAGATGTGACTGTGATCTGAGTCACATCACAGGTGGTTACAATTTCTGTTTCTCGGGTTAGAGATTGACTCACTTGCTTGTTTTTCTTATTCTATACAATGACTAGAGAGAATTAAACCACACCAGGGACAAAAACCTCCTACCCTCTTAATTAATGGCCCTTGTTAGAGATAAACCTCTCCTTTGTTGTACTGCTTTGCTTAGACCAGATGACAGAAAGCCCATGATTATTACACCCTCTGTAAAAAAATGCTAAATGTATCCTTCCCAGAAAGGAACACTACCTATAACCAATCGAATTTTTGTAACTATGTGCTAACCTTGTATGAATAATGTTGTAATCCTGGTAAAAGATCCTCTGTCTCTGCTAATGTAAATAAAATCTTAACTTCCCAACTTGGGAATTCTGACTCCATTGGTCCATCCTCACACTTTGTGCTTGAATAAACTTCCTTTAAATTAGATTCTGACACTTTTGATTATTTTAGATTGACATTTTGGCAACCCAGATGGGACCCAAAATAGGCTTTGTCTGATTCCCACTGCTTTGTGGACAGCTGGGACCCAGGTACCAGCACTGACCACTTGCATCCAACCAACTTCCCTGGAGACACGGGAGTCTTTGGTAAGACCTCTTGTAACAGACTAGCCATCCCTCCTCCCATAGAAACGGAAGGGTAAAATTGACAGTGGGGAATATGTAACAGAGAGAATGGCCTGAAAATAGGGTAAAAATGTTTTGTGTCTCTTTAAAGTTTCCCTCACTGTTTTCGAGAATTAAAACCTGCATTCCTGCCTGAGGCCAGTGGTTGGGAGGGTCAGGGGGGTGTCCTTTGTTCTTTATTCCACAGGAGATGGTTCCAGGGAATTGTCAGGGCAGAAGTAGGAGGTGCGGATGGGCGGAGTTCACAAATTGTCTTCTCAGGAAATGGGACTGATCAGAATCAATGACTATAGTTCAGCAATAGCCTGAAGCTGAGAACCCTCCCTTTAAAAGCTCTGTATTTTTGCTTATGATAAGGAATTGGTACTTTAAGATTAGAGTCTGTCATTTTCCTCATTTGCCAAAAAATTAATACATTTCTCTTTCCTTCTCCTCAAACCAGTCGTCCTTGTTCTTCTGATGTGGCTTTGGGGACAAGTGCTGATTCAGTAATGCTTTCTTGGGTTTCCAATCTCTCTGGTTTTGGCTGAGATTCAGTCTTTATTCAAGTGATTTGATTCTACACTTGATGGGTCTGGAATTGAAGCTCAGCTTTAAGGCTTTAAGGTAGGAATTTCATTTGTTATTTCTCTAGAGATTCCACTGTTTGCAGGTTTGTGGTTTCACTTTTCTTTGAGGTTAAGGGTTTTCTTTGCCTTACTTGCTAAAGTGTGTAACCTTTCCTCTCATTCACATTTGGTCAAGGAGAAAAGAATTTCTCTTTGAAAAGAGGAAGTGAATATTTGTGGTTTTAGCAAAATTTGTAATTTTTAAAACTGGCCAGGTTCTGAAGCTTGGTTCAAATGACATATCTAAATGTTCTTCTTGAGTGACCAAAATTTCCTCTACAGTCACTTAAGAAGAGAACATCCAAAACTGCATCTTTCTGCTTAAGTAGAGATCCTCCTTTAGAAACTCCAGCTGGGTTCATGTACAATCCTTATGGCACCACCTCTTGTCCTTATGTAGAAAAACAGTCTCACATAACTTGTGAAAACCAAAATCTTAGTGGCCAAAGTGGGGTACATTTGACATGCCTAAGCTAATTTATTTGCATACTCCATTAAAAAAATCCAGCTTTGGGATAAACCAAAATAATTGGGAGAGTTATTTTCAATGGTATTTAGAAGCATCCAAAAGAGATTCTAATAAAGTTATTTCATTACAAGAGAACAAAAAATTGTCTAAAAGAATTTCTGAATTTCAAAAGACTACTGAGATTTTTCCTTCTCCTCCTGCAGTTCCTTCTCTTTATCCATTATTATCTGAACTACCTTGCCCAGATCTACCTCCTCTTTCTTTTCTTCTTCTTAATCCTACTGTTCTGGCTCCATTTCTTAAACAGCCAATGTCTGGCAGGGGAGAACCTGCCCTAGTTTACCAATCATGGTCAAAGGTAGAACTTGAAATAACTAAGAAATTTTCTGATCTTCACCAGGATCCTATTGGTTTTGCCAGGAATTTCAATTAAATATTCAAGCTTATGTCCCTGGCTCTACTTCAGCAAAAATAAAAATTATTTTAAATGGAGGACTAACAGAAGCTCTTGCTAACCCAAGCTTCTATTAACACTAGAGTCACATTATCTGTAATAAATCTCACCTTATTATAAACTCCCGTTCCTGAGAATAAACAGTTCAAATGGTGGGTGTCACAAATACTCCTGTATCATCATACAAGTCTCAATCTGTAATCTTTCAATTAGGTCTGTTATAAGGGACTCATGTTTGCCTTCTGGTTCCATTAGTACCCATCCATTTTATGAAAAGAGACTTTTAAAAAGTATATAATACCCCCATTCCTTTCCTCCCAAAGGGGAAAATGTATTAATATTTAGAATTAGAAAATAAAATTGAGGTACTAGACAACAATTTTTTCAAAATCTAATCCAGTTGCAACCCATATTGCCATAGAAGACACTGAATTATTGAGTAATGAAAAATTATAAAACCTGCTAAAATCAGTACCTGATCAATTGTGGTAGAGTCTTCCATTGATATTGGAAGAATCTTCTCAGCTACCCCAATCAAATTTCCAACAGATACATGAAACCTCTTCCAAACCTTAAACAATATCCTTTGAGAACTAAAGTCCCCAAAGGAGTAAAGTCTATAATTTCAGTTATATAAAAAGAAGAAAATGATTATTACCTGTAGAAGACCATGTAACACTCCAGTCCTTCCTGCAAGGAAACCACATGGTAGAGGATGGAGGTTGGTAGAGAATCTGAAAGCAATTAACAGCATAATCTGGCCGGGGGTGGTGGCTCACGCCTGTAATCCTAGCACTCTGGGAGGCCGAGCCGGGCGGATCGCTCGAGGTCAGGAGTTCGAGACCAGCCTGAGCAAGAGTGAGACCCCGTCTCTACTAAAAATAGAAAGAAATTATCTGGCCAACTAAAATATATATAGAAAAAATTAGCCGGGCATGGTGGCACATGACTGTAGTCCCAGCTACTCGGGAGGCTGAGGCAGTAGGATTGCTTAAGCCCAGGAGTTTGAGGTTGCTGTGAGCTAGGCTGACGCCATGGCACTCACTCTAGCCAGGGCAACAAAGCGACACACTTTCTCAAAAAAAAAAAAAAAAAAAAAACAGCATAATCTTTCCTTGACATACAGTAATGCCAAACCCCCACACGTGGCTGGCTGCCATTCCAACTGAAGGTGAGTTCTTTGCTGTAACAGACTTATATAGTACATTTTTTAGTATTCCTGTGGATAAAAATAGTTAACTTCTCTTTGCCTTCATGTGGGAAGCTAGACAATACACACGGACAGTCATGCCTCAGAGATATACTGAGGGCCCAAATTACTTTTCACAGATATTAAAAGCAGTTCTCTCAGGTATCAACTTCTTAAAAAATCTATTTTAGTATAATATGTAGACAATTTACTTCTCTGCTCAGAGAATAAGCAAGCCTCTACAGAAGATGGGATTCACCTATTACCACAGTTAGCCCTAAAGGGATATAAAGTTTCTAAAGAAAAACTTCAATTATGTCAAAAACAAGTAAAGTACATAGGCCACCTCATATCTAAGGAAAGACTTTCTATTAATCCAGATAGACAGAAAGGAATTTTAGCTCTTCAACCACCCAGAACCAGGAAACAGTTGAGAGGGTTTGGGGGAATGGTAGGATATTGTGGAAACTGGATCTCAAACATTTCTTTAAAAGCCTGGCCTTCATATGTTCTCCTAAAACAGGACATACCAGGCACTCTAGATTGGACAGAAAAAAATCAACTAACATTAGAAATGATCAAAAATGACCTTGCTGACACCCTACCTTTGGGGTATCCAAATTATGACCTTCCATTTGCATTATTTGTACATGAAAGTGATGAAGACGCTTTAGGAGTCCTAACTCAAAAACATGGAGACCAAAATAGACCCGTAGGGTATTATAGCCAACAGTTAGACCCTATAACAAGGGAATTTCCACCTTGCATGCACCATAACAGCCATTACTTTGTTAGTTAAGGCAACTATAGAAATTGTAATGGGGACACCCCTGACTGTTTTCATCCCTTACTTTGTGGAAGCATTGCTAAACTCACACCACACTCAACATTATTGTGAGTAGACTAGCTTCATATGAAGTTTTACTTCTTTCAGCTTCTCATATCACCATCTCTAGATGTAATAACCTAAAACCTGCAACTCTTCTGCCTTCATTTTCAGACATAACAACATAATCGCATAACTCTAACTGATCAACTTCTCTCTCCTAGGACTGACCCACAAGAGACTCTCCTTACTAATGCTGATGTTTGGTTTACAGACAGATCTTACTTAAAAGGTGAATCTGGAACTTACCACTCAGGTTATGCAATAGTATGTTTACCAACAACAACAAAAATAGAAAGTGCTTACCTTCCAGAGGCCACCTTGGCTTAACAAGCAGAATTAATTACATTGATCAGGACTTGTCAATTGGCAAAAGGAATAACTGCTAACATTCGTATAGACAGTAGATATGTTTTTAGAGTAGCTCGTGATTTTGGAATCCTATGGAAACAGAGAGAATTTTTAACCTCTTCTGGTCAATCCATGAGTAATGGACACCTCATCTCACAGTTGTTTGAAATTATATTACCACCAAAGTCACTGGCCATAATTAAAATTCTAGGCTATTCCAAATCAGATATCCCAGAAAGCAAAGAAATCAGCCAGCTGATAAGGTAGCAAAAAGAGCTACTCTAAATGCATCTAAACAAACAAAAAATAAAAGCAATCTATTAATATTAAAGATGTACAGTTTCCTGGAGATAATTTCATAGGTTTGCCTATTATAATTTCAAATGGAGATAACTGGTGTTTACCAAAAGGGGTCAACCACAGATGAAGCAGAACCAGTGGAAGAACTTTCGGCCAAGGAATTTTAAAAGCCTCAGTTGATTTTGCCACCTGAGTTTTGATCATTTCATTTGTGTGTTTCACTAAGCCAGATGACTGGGGATGATTAACACCGTGAAAATGTTGGAGAATAGGCTAAGTTTTGCATACTGATTGAACTCTTTGTCCAATGAAGTGAGTACCTCTATCACTATGAAGCTCCAGAGGAAGTCCACAGTTTGGAATAATTTTTCTAAGAGAATTTTTACTCACTGCTAAGGCTGTTGCTCTTCTGCATGGAAATGCCTCTACTCGGTGAGAAAACACAAATCATTACCAGAACATATTTGTATGTTTGTGAGGGTAGCAACTGGATAAAATCTGATTGCTATACCTCAAGAGGGACCTCAGGTAAAGGAAAATGGAATTTTACTGAATCTATAAATTTGGGAAGAATGAGTATCCTAACAAAACTGAGTCTGACAATCCATGCACATTGGACAGTTGGTTGGATGATCTTTTTAATTTCTCCTTTAATTAATTTTTTCTCTAATAACAACAGAATTATGTAGTTTCAAGTACAATGGTCTTGTACATCTTTCCTTTCTAAGTATTTGATGGGGTTTGATGCTATTGTAAATAGGATTTCTTTAAAATTCTATTTTCCAATTGTTTGTTATATAGACATGTAATTGATTTTTATATATACAATATCTTACAACTTTGCTAAATTGAATTATTGATTCTAATAGATTTTTTATAGACTGTTGGGGCTTTCTAGAAACAAAATGATATAATCACAAAAGATGATAGTTTTACTTCTTTTCCAATCTTTATGCCTCTTTAAATATTGTTCTTGACTTATTAATATTAAACTAGCAGAACTTTTAGCACAATGTTGAACAGAAGTGGTAAGAGCAGGCAGCCCTGTCATAATTCATATCTTAAAGGAAAAACATTTAATGTTTATATAGGTTTTTTTGTAGGTAACCTTTATCAGATTGAGGATGCCAACTTCTGTTACTAATTTGTTGAACATTTTTAACAAGAATTGGTGTCGGATTTTGTTAAATGTTTTATATGTGTCTATTTAGATGATCATAAGGTTTTTATTATTTATTCTGTTAATGTGGTGAACTTTGTTGGTTGAGTATTTTGTTTTTTTGTTTTGTTGTTTTAAACAGAGTCTCACTCTATTGCCCTGGGTAAAGTGCAATGGTATCATCATAGCTCACTGCAACCTCAAACTCCTGGGCTCAAGCAATCTTCCTGCCTCAGCCTCCCGGGACTACAGGCGTGCACCACGACGCTCAGCTAATTTTTTCTGTTTTTAGTAGAGACAGAGTCTTGCTGTTGCTCAGGCCAGGCTCGAACTCCTGAGCTCAAGCAATCCTCCCACCACAGCCTCCCAGAGTGCTAGTATTATAGGCGTGAGCTACCACGCCCAGCCTTTGTTGGTTATTTTCAAGTGTTTTCCCAACCTTGCAATCCTGGGATAAATGTCATAACTGTGATTTTATTTACATATGGATGTACATACACATACATATAATATATATATCTATAAACACATATGTTACTGGATTATATATAATACATATGCACATTTGAATAAATATATTTAATTAATACATTAAATAAATATATTACTCTATTTTTCTTATACTCTGTTAATTAATTTTTCATCTAAATTAATTAGGGATGTTAGTCTGTAATTTTATTGTATTATCTTTGTCAGGTTTTGGATCAAAGTTATGCTAGCCTTATAAAACTATTTGGGACAGAGTTACTGCTGTTGATGGTGGTGGCAGTTTTTATGGAGGAGGAGGATGGGAGTTCTGATTGCAAATTCAATGTTTTAAATATAGACATGAAGTTATTAAAATTTTCTATGTGTTAGTTTGCTAAGTTGTATCTTTCCAGAAATTCATCCATTATATCTGAATTTTAAATTTTATTGGCATGAAATTGTTCATATTATCCCTCTTTATCTTTTTAATAATTGTATTTCTAATCTTTATTGAGGTCTCCTATTTGAATCCTGGTATTGATTATTTGTATTTTTCTTCTTTTCTTGATTGGTCTTTCTAAGGATATATGAATTTATTAATCTTTTCAAGGAACAAACTTTAAATTTGTCAGTTTTTCTCAATTATTTGTCCGCTTTCTATTTCTTTTATTATTTTTTTATTTCCTTTCTTCTACTTCCTTTGGATTTCATTTTCTTTTTGATTTCTAGAGTCTTCGTGTGAAAGCTAAGATCATTAATTTTAAACCACTTTCTTCTCAAATATAAACATTTAAAACTGTAAATTTCCCTCTAAGAACTGCTTTAGCTGCATTCCACAAATACTAATATATCATGTTTCATTAACATTCAGTTCAAAATATTTTTGAATTTCCCTTGTAATTTCTTGTTTGAACCATTGGGTCATTTAAAAATGTGCTGCTTCCATGTAACCAAAACATTTGTACCCCCATAATATTCTGAAATTTTTAAAAAAGGAAGAAAATGTGCTGCTTAAGTTCCATACTTTGGAGAATTCTTTTAGCTATATAATTGATATCGATTTAGGATTTAATCACATTTGTCAGAGAACATACTCTATATTATGTTAATTCTTTGAAATTTATTAAAACTTGTTTTATGGCTTAGCCTATATAGTCTAACTTGGTAAATTACTTGAATGTGTATTTTGCAGTTTGTGGACATTTAAGGTTTTTAATATATTGGTATAATGTTGTTCTTAACAATGTCTTATGATTTTTAAATTATCTAATATATTTTTAGTTGTATCCTACTTTCTTAATATTGTTTATTTCTGCCTTTGCTTATTTTGCCAGAGATTTGTCTTTTGTTGGTCTTTTTAAAGAACAAATTTTGTTGGTTTTGTTGATCATCTACATTTTATTATTATTACTTTTTGTGTTACTAATTTCTGATCTCTTAATTTTGGTTTACTAGGTTCTGGCTTGCCTTCCATCATAAGAACCTAAATTCTATGTGGGAAAATAAGGGACCTTTTCTTCTAAATAAATATTTGAATAAATGAATGAATGTTTATGTTCAGCTTCCAGCATAACTGAACAACCTGGTGTATCTTGGTCCACAAGACCCATGTGTTTAATTCTTACTTCTTCCCTCTCAGTAACATTTAGCTACTCTTCTTTCACATAGCCTCTCTTTGCTAGAATATTCCAGGACTTAATCATTGGACCTATGTCCTTTCTATGCTCACCTCTAGGCAATCTCATGCAATCCAGTGGTATTACATATTGTCTAGACATTGATGACTCAAAAACTTGTATCTCCAGCCCCAATCTTTCTCATTATCTCCAGAGTTGTGTATCTGAATAACTTCTTAATTTCTTCATTCTAACTTCACACTTAAACTTAATATTGCCAAATACTCAATTTACCACTCTCCCAAAGCCTGATTATCCCCAGCATTCCCAGCATGATATGTTATCACTGTTTGCCCTGTTTTTCAGGAAAAGCCTTGAAGTCATCCTTGGCTCCTCTGTCCTCCTACACCCACATCTAATACTGACAACATTCTATCAGGTTTTTAGTCAAAATACAGACTGAATCCATTCACTTCTCCTCATCTCTGTGATTATCATCCTTGCCTGTGACACATTTCTATCTCACTTGGTCTAGTGCTTCCTAACCGGTCTCCCTTCTTCCACTCCTGCCTCCACAGTTGATTCTACTCACAATAGGGGGAGTGCACATTTTAAAGGAAATTCATATTTGTTACTCCTTTGCTCACAACTCCCCTGTGACTTCCCAAACACTTAGAATAAAATCCAAAGTCCTTCCATGGCCTGAAAGGTCCTATGTAATTTGGCCTCTGGCTACCCAGTTTTCATCACCTATTTGTCTCCATTCCATTCACTGTGTACCCTCTACCCTGGCCTCTCACCATTCCTTAAGCACTCCAATCTTCTTCCCATCTCAGGGCTCTTGCACTTGATGTTTCTTGAACCTGGAATTTTCTGCCTCAGATATTCCAACGACTTGCTCCTTCACCTTATTGAGGTTTCTGCTCACATGTGACCTCTTTCAAAGAAAACTTCCCCAACCATCATGTTAGGGGGCTCGTACCACAGGCTAAGAAAGAATTCTCGACTCAAAGATTAAGATAGGTTTTGAAGCAGGAAGTTTATTTTACTTTCCAAGGGAGGAAAGGGCATGGCATGAAAGGAAGAAAGAACATCAGCCCCAAAGATGAGTGGCTTGGGCTTTTATTGGAGTTAAAAGGAGCAGAGTAGTTGTAGTTGCAAAATGATAATGGAAAGAGTTTGTTTTCCAGATGCAAAATGATAATGGAAGGCAGTTGTTTTCAAGAGCATTTGTTGATGTGAAATGATAACAGGAGGCAGTTGTTTTCTGTTGGGCTGGTTTTATCTGACTTCTCAGAATGTGTGGTCTGGCAGATGCTGAGGGGGTATATGCCCTATTCTGGTTTTTTTAGTACTCTTCCAGTTCTGCAAAACACGCTCTTAAAAAAACAAATTAAGCCACAAGTGGTCAAGCAAGAAGCAAGCAATAGGGGCCAGGACACTGTTGTGTGCAGTGATGTGTTTATGTTAGATGATTTACTAGCAATGCTGTCCTTTCACATCACTCTAAAATAGCCATCACCTGCAATCACTGTTAGCCTTTTTTATTTTTCTTCATGTTCCATATTATATATTCATTTGCCTACTGGTTTATTCCCTGTCTATCCCCACCAGAATATAAACTGCATGAAGTCAAAGCTTTTTCTGATTGTTCCCCCTAGATCCCTAGTGCTTAGAGCACTTTCTGCCATACAGTAGGCCTGTAATAAATATGTATTGAATGAATGTATAAATTAAATACTTTGAACTTCCACTTCAACCCTGTCTAAAGGGGAATAAAATTTTTCTAAAATTCTACTACAGTTAGTTATGCAACCTTAAGCAAATTCCTACGGTCCAATTATTTTCTATAAAACAAAGAATTTAGATGAAATAATTGCTAAGTTCTCTTCCAGCTTGAATATGTTCTGTTTATAAGCCTTAAAAGTTCCATAGAAGCTTCAGTTGTTTTTATAACATAAAGTCTTCTCTTTCATAGTTAGGACATTCATGACCCAAATTATAAAGGCTTACAGCAGATAAAAGCTTCCAAATAATTCTTCTGGCCCATCTTGCTACAGCATTCATTTTCTGCTCTTAATAGGCTTCATTTGATCCTGGCCCCAGTTAGGTTATCATTGATTCCATTTCTCCCAACTCATCTCCTATATTTCATCACATTACTTTGTCTCATACATGTTGTCTCATAGCCTGGTTGTATTTTTCCTAAGAGGAATTATCCATCTTGTTACTCAAAAATTCAGGGAAATTGCACTCTCTTTATGAGAATCTCTTAGAATGAGGCACCTCCCTCAGGCATTAGCCTACTGTAGGGGAAAATAAGGAAGTCTAGCTGCTCTCCAAAGTACAGATGACAGCTCCATGCATGAGGATTTAGAGAGGATGAAGAATCACAAATTTACGAGCTCTTTGGGGCTTTAGTGACAGGCTGGAGGCCAGAGTGGGTTCTTTGCTCTTGGACATTAAGATCACGAAAAAAATCTACTCACCTTCATCAAAGCAGGTCTTCTGAGGCTGCTACAAGTCAGGATGATGTAGTGGAAAAAGTTTTGGGCCACAAATTAGAGAAACTAATCTCTCCATGTTGTCTCCAACAAATTGTGCAGGCTTCCGGGACTTCAGACTTCAAATCTTTAAAATAAGGAGCTGAACCCCCAATTACAAATGATGGACTGAGTACTCACATGTGTCTCTGATCTTTCCTAAATCCCATGAAAATAATTGCAAAGGAATTTTTTTTTAACAAAGAAAGTGAAAGCAGGAGAGGTAAAATGGTAATAAAATTTAGAAGCTGAAAAACAGATGAACTTGGCTGTCCAAAGAAGGCTAAATCCCAAAAATCAGTGAGGAAAGCTGAGAAATAGCCATGTTTGCACTGCTGAACCCCCCAAGGCTCAGGAATTGGTAGGACTTGGTGTCTTTTGAAGTGAGGGTAAAGACGAGGCTGAAAGCAGAGAATGAAAAGAAAATCTGTTGAAAAGAAGTTTGACTGCAGTCTTCTCCCACCCTCACCAAGCTGGGTGTCTGTTACGATCCACCCAGGAAGAAACTAGAAGGCCATTCTTTGGAGAGGATTAACGGAAGGAACTGTAGATTTGGGGCATAAAACACAATTGATGGAAGAGGTACCACTGCAAAATAGGGGAATGACATGAAAGCTTACAACCTGAATCTTGAGAACGTGGAAAGGAAACTGGGAGATCCTTTCTCTGTGAATCTGACCAGCCCAAGAGAAAAGAACTGAAGATAGATACTGTTCCCAAAGGACCCAACCCCACCAGGGACCCTAGAGTCATGCCCATAGTGAGCAAGCCTTCCTCTCTTGCCCAGAGCTCCAAGACAGCCTGTCAGTGCCCCTTCTTTGTTTCTTTCCCCTCGCCCCTTTTTTTTGAGACAAGGTCTCATTCTGTCACCCCAGCTAGGGTGCCGTGGCATCAGCCTACCTCACAGCAACCTCAAACTCCTGGGCTCAAGCAATCCTTCTGCCTCAGTCTCCCAGGTAGCTGGGACTACAGGTGAGCACCACAATGCCTGGCTAATTTTTTCTATTAATATTTTTAATTTCCCAGCTATTTTTTTCTATTTTTTAGTAGAGATGGGGGTCTCACTCTTGTCCAGCCTTGCTTTGAACTCCTGACCTCAAGCAATCCTCCCACCTCAGCCTCCCAGAGTGCTAGGATTACAGGTGTGAGCCACCACACCCAGCCTACAGTGCCCCATTCTTAAATAGAAATGAAGAGTCAAGAATCCCCCGGCATTTGAAGGAAAGCATCTAATATAACAGATAGACCAAAGCAAATAGGAAAAATAAGAGCTAATTCTTACTGAGCATGTACTGTGAGCTAGGCACTATTCTAAGTACTTTATACATATTTACTCATTTATTTTGTTTCATTTTTAAGTTACGATCCTGCTCTGTTGCCCAGGCTAGAGTGCAGTGGCATCATCATAGCTGACTGCAACCTCAAATTCCTGGGCTTAAGCAATTCTCCTGCCTCAACCTCCTCAGCAGCTGGGACTACAGGTATGTGTCACTACACCCAGCTAATTTTTTAGAAAATTTTTTGTAAAGACAGGGTCTCACTATGTTGCTCAGGCTGGTCTTGAACTCCTGGCCTCGAGCAATCCTCCAGCTTCAACCTCCGAAAGTACTAGGATTACTGGCATGAGCCACCATGCCCAGCCATCTATCTATTTACTCATTTAATCTGCACCATTTAAATCCTACTCATTTAATCACCATTTAAGTTAATACTACTATTATCCCCATGGAAAAGATGAAGAAACTGAGGCATAGAGGTATTAAGTAACTTGCCCAAAGTTATACAGTTAGTAAACTGAGAAGCTGTTATTCTAACCAGGCAATCTGGCTTCAGTCTATTTTTTTAGCCACTGAGCCTAAAAAATGATAATAAAATACACACACTTGTTAGCAATAGAGACAATTCAGAGAAAAGAGAACTTCAAAAAGTAATAATAATATCTTCTGAAAGATAAGAGAAAAAATTGCCTCAAGAAACAAGAATGCTATCAATTGGAATATCCAGAGAACTAATAGAGCCTTAGCCATTAAAAATATGGAAACAGAAGTGAAAAAACTCAATGGAATGGAAGTCTTCCGGAAAGTAGAACAAGTCATAGCTTCCTAGGTGGTCTCCCAGCTCCCAACTTTGCCCACTCCTCTGCACCCCCTGATAATTTCCATGGCAATGAGCCAAGTGTTTAATTTTAAACCCCAATTTAGAGCCAAGTCAAAACTCTCCACCAAACTCCCCTCCTGTTTAGGAAACAATTCACACTCTTACCATGGCGGGAGGGCCTGGGTCATCTGCTGTGTGGCCTGCCCTCAACGTCAGCTGCACCCGTTTCCTCCTTACTCACTCCAGCCGCCCTGGCCTCTTGCTGTTCCTCATCTCACCTGGCTGGTCCTGCCTCAGGGCCTTTACTTTTGCAAGTTCCACTGCCTGGAAAGTTCTTCTCCCAGATCTCGGGGCTGCCTTCTTCATGTCAGCACCCAAGAAGCCGAGCCATCCTGACCTCTCAATCTAAACCACCTCCAGTTCCTTTCTGCCTCATTCCTTCACTTGTCAGTTCTCGGCCCTTCACCCTGCTGTCCTTTTTTCATAACACTTATCTCTATCAGAAATTATATTTTTTATGTATGTGCTCTTCTTTTTTGTTTGTTTGTTTTTTTGACTGATTGATCTAGACTAAGCTCCACGAGGGCTAAAACTTTGCCTTGTTCATTGCTGAATTGCCAACACCTACGTGGTACTGGTACATAGTAAGCATTACATAGATATTTGTTAAATAAAAAATGAATGAATGATGTTGGATGGTAAAAGCAATGCACTGACTGGTTTTCTAGAATTCCTGAATTTTCAGTCTGCAAAATAATAAAGTTTGTACAAAGCAAAAGAAATTGGCTTCATTTTTGTTCTGCCTGTAAGCCCTGGAGGGGGTAACTGCAAGCATAATATGTGGACGGTATGCTCTGACATTTCTTCTGCGGGTCCCGGAGACATCTCTGTTCTGGCAGAGCCTCAAGCACAGAAGGGGGCAACTCAGCACTTCTATTAAGCATGTAAATAAGCCAGCAGGGATGCCTCTGCTTGTTATCTGTATGAACAGAATGTTTCCACTGGGACACCCCAAAGGGAGAAGGATTCTCAGTTCCTAATGAGCTAAATTCTCCAGGAAAGTGATTCTTGACTGATGGCTCAGAGAGAACTCTGGAGGAAGATCGCAATGCTGATCTGCCTTTCACAGCTGTGCAGACTTCTCTCCGCTCCAAGCCAGGACGTGGGGCAGGGTGGGTTTTCTTTAAACCATGAAGGAGGGCTTTTTGACAAGACCATTTGGAATGTGAACGCCTATGGAATACCTCCATTATAAGAGGGGACGTACAGAGAAAACTGAGGAGAAATTCAGTGGTAATACAAATATCTCATTTTACCTTAAATAATAACTTTAATTGCCAAAAATGCCTTGTCCCCCAAGGAGGGACTTGGTAGGTGTGTGCAGCATGACAGTGCAGGGTTGACAGCTGGAGCCTGTGGAGGGGGTGTATGTATATGCATATGTACGTACATGTATATGTGTATGTTGTGTGTTTATATAATACCCACTCATTGTTCATTGTTCATGGAGAAGATGCTGACTGCCCGATGGCGGATTCTTCAGGCCAAGATTAATTTGGTTTTTGTGATGTAACTGGCTATATCTTTAGTGAGACTGTGTCCCTGCAACCAGAAAGGATCCCCTTCCCCCACCACAAGCACACCCCAAAAGTAGATTGTGAACAATCTCTGAAAACAGGTGTTTATTTTTAGTAGATGTTTGTGTATATTTCTGCTCAAGTATTTACCACTGATGATCACATTATCAAGACCACACATAGGGCCAACCACTCCTCACCTCAAGCTGGATGAGAAGGAATTAGGCTTCCTGGGCATAAGTCTACCTGAGCGGGAGGGTTACTGGGGTCTCACACATTAAAGACTGAGAAATCTTAGTAAACTATTATGAATGAGTAAGAGAGGAGGAAATTTCATCAAAGGAAATGCATACAGCCTGGTCCTAGACTGAAGGAGTTTCTTCACTCTCCTCTACTGGGAGACTTTGGGCAAGGGAGACAAGCCTCCCCACCATGTAGGCACATCGCAGACTCCAGCAACAGCAGATGCAGCCTGTGGAAGTGAGCTGCCTTCCTGGCTGAAGTGATGAGCAGAGACCAAGAAGAAATTTGTGAACCCTATACCTTCTTCGAGAGACTCATGATACTTGGAAAGAGGATCATGCATCAGGACTTCCTGCTATGTTATGGACAGGTGGGACTTAAGCAATGTAACGTCACTGCACTCTAACTATCCAGGTGGGCTGAGGTTGGGATAGCGTACTTACTTGGTTTGGTGATATGTTGCCATGGATACACTGAATGACTCCTGAGAACATTTTATCTGAAGACCTGACCTTCTCCTAGCAGTCAAAAAGTTCTTTCAAATGTCTGAAGGTATACCTAGAATGGGTTTTTTTTTTTTTTTTGCAAACTGCTATTTTGAGAGTCTTCAGACATTTGTTCTTGGTGAATTCCCAAAATAATGACACTAAAATGCAAATGCATGTTCTAATTCAAGGACTCTATAAGTTTCTGTGTATGTCCAGATAAAGATGACCTTTTTGTCCTGTACTTTTACAATGCTGTTAAAAACAAAATGTACTCATTAGGTTGTTTACTATTTATTGATGTTCAAATTGTTCTTCCTTAAAATTCATGAAAGGCTTTGGTTGGCCAGTTTCTAAATAAAAAGTTCAGAGAGCTGTAAGAATTCATTTTAATGCTTCCTACTGAGAACTGTTCTAACCCTGGGTTTCTGTAACAACCATCTAGTAATTTTAGCTTCTGATATAACCATTTCAGACAGCTCAGTTTTGAAACAGTCGCAGGTGCCTGCTTCTCCACTGGCCACAGCCTCAGAACTCCCACCATGGTAGCCAGTTTGGGATGTTTTCTGATTATTGGTGTGTGGAAGCTGACAGCTCCATCAGACCCATCTGTCCTACATGTTGCCTTTCAGTTTTAGGGAAAAATGCAAAAGCCCAGAAACTTTGCATACTTAGATTGAATTCTCATTATGAGTCTTTGTCCTCAAACAGGCCTCTGTACATTAGTAGACATAGAGGGGATAAAGAACAGACCAGATAGGGTGGTTCCAGCTTGATGTCATTAAGAGATATCCCTTCCAATCTTTGACCTTTTCTCTTTAAATACAAAACTGGAAGAGACCCCAGAAGCTTTAAACCAGTGTAGCCCACTGACCTCATGCTCTGAAACCAAAACAGCTTGGGTTTGAACTGTAGGCTAACCACTTACTAGACGGGTCACCCTTAGGAACACTATTACCACCCATCTCATAGGGTTACAAGGATTAAATAAAATTATGCTTGTAAAGTACTTCATACGATACACAAAGACACTTGTGATTAGCTAGAATTGATAGTATGGTATATTATTATAGTCCATATCACAATAGTTAAAAAGAACATTTAGGCAATTCTTACCCTTAAAAAGAAAAACTTGCCTATGATAAAGAGGATATAACTTGAGGTCAGTAAAAGAAAGTCTTCATAGGTGTGGTAAAGATTAAATTAGAATTTATCAGATTAGATCTTTATCAAGATACTAAAATGCTGGAGAACACTGATATCTCATTCACGTGGCTTGACAATGTGATCTTTGTTTAAAAGATCACAATTATGTGAAAGACAAAATGTAGTCAGAGCTAACTGATACTGAGCCACCCTGGATGTCCAGTTAGGATACTTTTCCTAGGGTAGCAACTAGGAAAAGAACTTAAACAGACTTAAACCAGATGGAAGTTTATTTGTATCTCACTTAGAGGAATTCAGGAAATAGTCCTGTGTTGACAAGGACACCACAGCGCTGTCAAGAGCCTAGTGTCTTTGCCACCCTCTGGACTACCATCTCTATGACGCAAGACTTACTTTTATTGTTCAAGGTGGCTGCTGGAGCTCCAGCCATGACATCCGTATTTTAAACAGCAGGCTTTTGGAATGAAAAGAGAAAGGCAATTCCTCTCTTTTTAGGGAAGTAAGTTCCTTACTTTCATAAGTTTCTTTCTAGTTTTTACTGGTAGATACTTGGTCACAAGATCGGACTTAGCAGCAAGGGAGTCTGGGAAATATAATCTTTACTCTGAAGTAAAATTTTGGTTCTTTTACTAATGAGAAAGAGAATAGCAGATAGTAGAAGGAAGCTAAACTTCCCAGCCACGCTAAATTTATTCTTTTTCTCTGAATTTTCTCTCCTCTTCCCATTACTGCCTCCCCTTTCTCCTTCTATTTCTCAAATGGCTATTCTAATTTTCACTGTAGATTCTTCCCTTTCAACTTCTCATCCATTCCAAATATTTCAGTTACTGAGTTTATATGAGGGAAGGAATGTGTTAAGGTGGCTAGTCTGTGGTAAATTTCTTTTTTTCTTTTTTGTTTCAGCATATTATGGGGGTACAAATGTTTAGGTTATGTATATTGCCCTTGCCCCCACGCCCCCGAGTCAGAGCTTCAAGTGTGTCCATCCCCCAGATGGTGCCCACCGTACCCATTATGTGTGTATATACCCATCTCCTCCTCCCCCCTCCAATTTCTATCCCTTTTACCAGAGAGATTTTCTCAAAGTAAGAAGGTGGATGCCCCAGTCTAATCTCCTCAGAAACCTGTTGGTGACTGGATCTCCTGGAATAGACTAGTGGTTTGATACAAAAAGAGTCTTTGTACAATTCTCTTAGCAGAATATCCATATTCAGGATTACTTATGTTAAATAAAACTAGAATCTGCAGACTTATGAGTCATGACCTCTTAAAAAAAGTCACAAAATCCCTGTAACAATCTGTGTTGAAAAAAAAAGAAGATGTTTCATAACCTAAATGCTCCCCATATAGCAAAGTGACCTGAAAACTGCATTTAGAGACCTCATCTTTTATTTTGGGGCAAAGGCCCTGTCTGACATGGAAAGGGAGAACCTGGGGAGCCACTGAGTTACCCAAGACAATCCTTGCTTTATTTAACTTCTTGATTTCTTGAGACTTGAGATTATTTGTAAAGTTTGATACTAAGTAAGAGCTCTAATCTGTGAGTATAATTTGGCAATCTGATCTTTGTAATAGTTCAAAGTGAAGGGTAACCAAATTTCTCTAACTTCTGATCTGTTCTTAAATTCCTCATCAATATTTCTAACTATTTGTTAGACATACCTAAATATTTCATCGGTACCTCAAAATTAAAATATCTAATGATCAACTTCATATCTGCCTCCTAAATCAGTTCCTGCTCCTAAATTGCCAATCACCCAACCTCAAAATATCACTGTCATCCCTTCCAACTCTTCCTTCCTTATGTTCGTTAACACTTAAAAATTTCCACCTCTTCCTTTGTATTTTTACTCACCCCTAATTTGTCTCTCTGGTTCCATTCCTTCTGGCCACTAATCCCTCCAACACTTCCTATAGTAGTCTTCTACATAAACACGTACAATGATCTTCTATGGAAATATGGTGAAGGAGACATGTCATTAAACCTAATGAAATAAACAATAATAAGTTAGATCAATAGAAAGAAAGAGAAAAAAGAAAGAGAGAGAGAGAGATCATTTTAGTCTGTTTAGTGTTGCTATAAAGGAATGCCAGAGGCTGGGAATTTATAAAGAAAAAAGGTTTATTTGGCTCAGGATTCTGCTGGCTAGAAGATTGGGCACCTGGTGAAAGCCCCAGCCTGCTTCCACTCATGGTGTGAAGTGAAACAGATCCAGGGGTGCTGAGATCACATGGCAATAGAGGAAGCAAGAGAGAATGGGGAGGTGCCAGGCTCTTTTTAACAAAGCAACTCTGGTGAGAATTAACACTGTGTTTCTGTTTGAAGTGGAATTTGTGAATAGTTGCACAGCCTGATGGTATTTTTTCATTCTCTCTGCTTAACAGACTGTCATGTCAAAGAAGACCAACAAAACGCTGATGGAAAAAAAATAGATTTTTTAAAGAGGATTAGGAATTGCAATATTATCTTGTTTCTGCTAAAGATAAGATGATTCGTTTGTTTTGTGATACTGCAATATCAACATTAAAGAAAATTCAGTGTTCATCAGCATAATACTATAAGGACCAAAAATATTTTAAATTAGAGAGAGAGAGGCCTGAAAGGTTGTATTGCAGAAATTAAAAGAAGAAAACAAAAACAAAGACAATTCTTTCAAGCAGCAACAAGACCTGGAAATAATGTCACTGAAGCAACTTACAACGTAGCTTACATACTGGGGGTGGGGGGGGTGGGGTGGAAGGAAGCCATCCAATGATGTAGAAATTGTGAAAGAATACATTGTCAAAGTTATAGGATGTTTAGACCCTTTTAATGTTTCAAAGTACAAATAACTGCCTCGTTCACGGAGAACCATAACTGATCGGCAGCATGAATTAGCCTTCAATTTAACAGAACAACTTCATGCAATACTTCAAAAGGAAAATATATATTATTCAATCACTTTGGATGAATCAACTGATACTACTGACTCAGCACAGGTTTTATACTGCAGTCAAGACATAACAGAAGATTTCCTTTGCTACTCGAAGAGTTACTCACTTTGAAAACTCTTGTGAGCAGAACACAGGGAATAGATATCTTCAACAACTTTCAAGATAAATGTTGTGAAGTTGGACTGAATTTGGTAAATTTCATGTGTATATGTACAGGTGGTGCATCTTCCATGATAGGAAAACATGAAAGGTTTATTGCACAGATTAAAAAAAGTATTAACAGATCCAAATGCTCTCATTTCTTTTCATTGTATCTTGAATCAGCAAAATCTCTGTGCGAAAGCTACTGTTTTAAGTGACACTTTACAACAAGTTATAAGTATTGTTAACTATATTCATGCAAACGCAACATGGCATCGTCAGTTTCATAACATGCTAAAGCTGAACGATGAGGTAGGTAATCAGTGTGGATTTGCAGTATCATTCTAAAGTGTGTTGGCTATCACAAGGACAGGTATTAGCCAAAATTTTATCTCTGTGAGAACAGATAGTTAAATCTTATGAAGAACAGAATCAGCAATGTGAATTATTGAAAGAAAATTTCTATAGAAATGCAACATTTCTGCATGATATCACATCAAATCAAAACAACTTGAATATTTCTTTGCAAGGTAAAAACTAAGTCTAGGTACGATATGTGGCAAAAAAAAAAAATAGGCATTTCGAAAAAAGCTATCTTTTTTCAAAACACTTGTTCTTCAGAGGGAAATTTTGTATGAACAATTTCCCCAGTTAGCAAAGGTCATTGATGAGTGGGATCATACATGAGAATCATTCGAAGAATGCACAGCTGTTATAGACCAATTCATTGGAGAATACAATGAAAGGTTCACTGACTTTGAGAGTCATAACATCACATTCAAATTATCATTTCAGCCTCACCTGGTTGGTATCACCAAGGCACCTAAAGAACTACAGATGGAATTGATTGAGCTCTCAGTAGATGACATTTTAAAGTCATGGTTTGCTGCTAAGAAAAGTCCAATTGAAATATGGAAAAATACAGTAGAATAACCACACCTTCACCAACATGCCCAAAAATGCTTTCTTGCTTTTCAACCACTTATTACTGTGAATCTACATTCTCCTACCTATCCCAAATCAAGATGCCCTTAATGACTGATACTCAGCTAGAGGATCAACTGAAACTGTGGACCTCCATGCTGCAACCAAATATTCTAGTGTTTTCCAACAAAAGCAGACACAACAAAGTCATTAAAAGGTTAGTTAACTTTAAAATTAACAAATAATTTTTATTTTTTGAAATTATTAAGTACATAGTAATTAGATTTTTACGAAATAATGTACATTTTAAGTATAATTGAAGTTTCTTGAATGCAGCCTTATTTGATTACAGCTAAATTAATGCCACCTTCCAACAAGAAAATGTTCCCCACCTTTGCCCTGGGTAACAGAACTAGTTCCATCCAAGATGAGTAAAATAAAAACAAGCAAACAGGAAAGCTATGCACAATTATACAAATGAAATGAAATAAAAGAAGGAGAGAGAGAGAGAGAGAAGAATTAGTGCCTACAAAAGAAAATTGAATAGTCTATCCTGGAAGGAAAAAGAAAACCACAGAAGACAAAAGGAAATGAGTACAACAAATGCTTGAAGTCTTAAATACATAAAGCAAATATTGAAATAATGGACTAAGAGATACGTATATCAAATATAATGAAATAAACAGGGATATTTCAGCTGAGGAAGTTCTACATGTCCAATCAAAAGTAAAATGCTGCTCAAAGGAAAACTCACTGTCTTAATCACTTAAGATAAAAGAAAAAAATAAAAGTGTATATTCAACTTAAGAAGATATGAAATGGCCAACAAAATTAAAATGAGGAAAGCAGAAACAAAATAATTCATAAAGAACAGAAAGTAACAAATAAGAAAGTAATTAACTGAGTAAGTAAATCTGCAATGCTGCTTTTACAGGCTATTTCTTTGTGTTTCCCAGCAACCAAAATACTGTCTCTTCTTAAGAGCAATCATGCAGGGTCATGAGCTGGAATTGTGTCATTAACTTTTGTAACATTAGAACTTAGGACAAGATATGTCTTAAATCAGCGGCCCCCGACATCTTTGGCACCAGGGACTGGTTTCATGGAAGACAATTTTTCCATGGACTAGGTGGGGGGTGGGGAGAATGGTCTTGGGATGATTCAAGCACATTACATTTATCGTGTACTTTATTTCTATTATCATTATATTGTAATATATAATGAAATAATTTTATAACTCACCATAATGCGGAATCAGTGGGAGCCCTGAGCTTGTTTTCCTGCCAATAGACAGTCCCATCTGGGGATGATGGGAGACAGTGACACCCGAAATGTGTTGCTTATGTCCAGTCTACTCCGTAATCTCATCTTGGTTGCTGTCACTGCAGAAAACCCTGCTTCACAAAGATAGGATATTGGAAATGGAAGCAGGCTTTTCAGTGCTTTTGTGGCAATCTCAGGATATTCCACCTTGACTTTAATCCAGAATGTATGGAGATTTGAAGTTGTCTCAAACATACTTTTAAGGCCACAGTCATTTGCGATCTCAAGCAGTTGATCCTCTTCTAGCACGGACAAAGTCGATTCACCTGGCTTATTCACAAATGCATCGCAGATCCATTCCTTCCCAGTTAGGGGGTCTTTGTGCTTGGGAAGTAATGCTCAAACTCTTTTGAGAGCTGAGGTAGGTGATCATGCACCAGCTGGGAAAAAGAAAGCCCTGGCTCAGTCTCTTTCAAAATCTCTGCTAATGTTTGAACATCTCAAAAACCCCAACGTTCACTTGTTGCCCCCATAATTCCAGTTTGGCTTTGAATGCAGCCAGCCACTTTATCTGTCAACTTAAACACAGTTGTCATTCTCCCCTGAATCGACAGATTGAGTTCATTTGAGCAGGTTGAATATGTCACACAGGTAAGCAACTTTTATGACCCATTCTGTGTCGCTGAAATGTGCTGCCAGTGGTGACTGTTTTTCTAAAAGAAATCTCTGGAGAGGCTCTAGTAACTCAAAAGTTCTGGCCGGTGATCTACCTTTAGAAAGTCATCTCTCTTCTGTGTATAAGAGAAGACATGTGGGCTCTGTGTCCCTCTCCTCACAGAGCTGCATGAAGGGCATGTACTTTAATGGGGTTGATAATTTTAATCACGTCTTGCAAAATGTTGTTTAGTTCAGGTGGCATTTTTCAGCTAGCCAGCATTTGTCTATGGATGACACAGTGCGTACACTCACATTCAGAAGTGACCTCCTTGACCTGAGTAGTGAAACCAGAAACCCATCCAATCGTAGCAGCCACTCCGTTTGTGCATATACTGACACAAAATGACAATTCAGTTTTCCTGATATGTAATCAGCCAAAGACCTGAATAGTTCTGCAGCTGTGGTGTTGGTTGGCAACAAAAGTGCATGTAACATATCCTCATGCACATCCACCAGAAAAATATATTGCACAAAAACAAGCATTGTTTCCTTGTTATCAATATTGGTAGACTTGTCAACCTGATTGTGTACCCCGGTGACTCATTAATCCTCTCTAAAAATTGTACCTCAATATCCTCTGCTATTTCATCAATTCTTCTAGCCATGGTGCTAGCCGAAAGAGGAACATGTGCCACCTTTTGAACTGCAGCGTCTCCTAAAAGTTCAAGGCAAATGTACTTAGCAGCAGGCAGGATCAACTCTTCACCAATAGTAAAGGGCTTCTTGGCTTTAGCAATGTGGTTAACCACTAAGAATGCTGCTCTCAGTGCAGACACATTTGATGAAGTTGCCGCCTTCAATAATTGCTTCTGTTCTTCATGTTCGCATTTTTTTTTCTTTTGAAAAACTCCAAAGGCTTGTCTTCTAATGCAGGGTGCTTGGTCTCCACATGGTGAAGGGTTTTGAAGCTTTCATGGCTTTGCTGGATAGCCAGTTGCCACATATTACACAAAGTGGGCTTGGAGAATGTGAATCACCTGTTGCAATGAACCTATAATTTAAGTAGGACTCTTGGTATTTTCTTTTAAATACAGCTTTCATTTTGCTGGCAGTCTTAGAGTCTTTTGCTTTCTCATCACTGGGTCTTTCTCCCTTTTCAAAGAAGCTCTCCAGCAATGTTTGTTTTTTACTCATTTTTGCTAAGGTTAGCTTGTGGGCTTACCAAAACTGAGAATGAGAGCAGTGTGCATTGAGGGAAAGCAGTGCAGATGGAAGTGGTAAACAAAATAATGGGTGGGCCACGTGTGGACTAAAGGAAGTGTTGGAGTCTGACTTACAGCCTGCCGCCAGATGCAGCTGTACAATTGAAGTACATCAACTCACTTGCCACTATAAAGCCTGCCACCAGATGCAGCTTAATTTTCATTTGCCACTCACTGATAGGGTTTTAATAGGAGTCTGCAAGCAATTGATTTATTATGGTCTCTGCAGTCAAACCTCTCTGCTAATGATGATCTGTATTTGCAGCTGCTCCCCAGTGCTAGCATCACCGCCTCAGCTCCACCTCAGATCAGCAGGCATTAGATTCTCATAAGGAGCAAACTAGATCCCTCACATGCACAGTTTGCAGTAGGGTTCGTGCTCCTATGACAATCTAATGCTGCCACTGATCTGACAGGAGGCAGAGCTCAGGCAGTGATGCTAGCGATGGGGTGCGGCTGTACATACAGATGAAGCTTTGCTCACTTGCCCACTGCTCACCTCCTGCTCTGTGGCCCTGTTCCTAATAGCCACTGACCAGTACTGGTCCATGGCCCAGGGGTTGGGGACTGCAGGCTTAAATAATTGTGTGAATGAGTCCTTGGAACTCCAGGTTATAAGAAGAAACCCTCCCTGGATTTCTCAGATGACTCTTTGCCATCCAGTTCAGAACTGGGGTCACTGAGAAGGCATAGAGAAAGTTGGTGAACCATAATGCTTACTGAGGCATCTTTACAAGAAAGGTGTCCGGAGAAGGGCTATTGATTTAATTCCATTTAAATGTGGTGGGCCTCTTCCATCCTGCCGTTTCCATTTCTACCAATGCTCACTCCAGTGTGCTTGTTTAGGCCGACCCCTGGGGCAGGTGTTCTTAACCAGTTCAAGGGGCTGTGAACTTGGATGGAAAAAAAATTTCATTGTTATTCTCACTAACCTGTCCCTGAGCTTTAGCATCTCCTGCCATTAAAAAGCAGGCAACAAACCACACTAGTATTAGCAGTTCCTGAGACTGTTGCCGAGGGAAATCTCAGATATTTTACATCTCATTGCAGTTGGGGCAGACGTCTCAAAATATCATTTACATTTATTGCTACATGAAAATGATGGTGGTAAGAATGATATATATATATAGCCCTGATGCTAAATCTTGTTAAGACATGAGATAAAGACTTAAGAAATGAAATATAAATAAAGATTTACATAGTCATACTTAACCACAAACTTAAAGTACCTGATAACTGCATTTTAATATAATTGATTTATTTTGTATTCTTATGTATTTTATTGAATAAATTTGATAGCATTATTTCGAGCAGAGGCTGTAAACTTCACTAGATGCCAAAAGTACCCAAGGCACTCAGAGATAAAGGATCTCTGTATTCAGGTCAGCTGTTTAGAGTGACTAAAACTTCTCAGAAAAGGAAAAATAAAGATGGAAGTTAGGTTATTCTCATTTTTAAAGAAAATCTGGTTAATTTAGGAGACGACTTATGACTTAATGATTGGACTTAAAGAGAAAGGAATTTATTTGGGTTACGGGAAAGCCCAAGAAAGATCTAGAAACAACATTTAAAGGCAGTAGCATAAGCTCTGGGGTCTAACTCCTTGGCTTCACATCTCAGCACAGCATTCACTACTTATGTGAGCTTGGGCAACTTCTGTGAGTTGAGTCTCAGTTTCCCCATCTGTAAAATACAGTGACACTTGGCCCTGCCTCTGTATGAGGACTGAGTGAGATAATTCCTGCAACATACTCAGCTCAGCTCGACACATGGTCCTCGCTTTTAGTACCAAAGTCAGCCAAACTTGCTTTCAACAACCACCCTTTGCAGCTTTTCTTTTATTTTTTCCCTAGTTATGAGATGCCTCCGTCACCCCATACGCAGACCTGCTTTCTTAGGCCAGTTTCTCTCTCTCCTTCTCCCACACCCCCCTCAAAACCCACTCTCAGTAAGGCTCTGATATTCCTTGCTTATGTTTCTGTGTGTTTTCCAGTTTTTTGGCTACCTCTGCCAGGGGTGACAATCCCATCACTATGTGAGAAGTCCTTGCCTCCGGTAAAAGACAATTTCAGTCTCCAGTAGCAGATAAATGTTTCTCTTCCTAGGTGGAATACCCATCCTTTTGCTTCTGTGCACCCCACTTGGCCAACTCAAGTCCCACCTCATCCAAAAAGCCTCCCCCAACTTCGCTTATCCTCAGTGGCAGAGGCAGGAGGTGGCCCTCTGAGGCCACTGAACTGGGGCCTGCCCACCAGTCTGGACATTCCACCAAGCGCAGCTTCTTTCTCTCTCCCCTCTGCTTTCCTAGGGCAGGGCAGCTGTTCTCATGAGAAGTGGCCTAGTGTCTTTCCTTCTATATTCCTAGGGACGTCCCCAACTAGGTAAGGTAAGGAAAGAGCATCTGTAAACATTTTTTAGCAGTTCCTCCCTAAAACCTCCTGGCCTCCTTGTCTGTGCTGTGAATTTCCAGGGGTAGAATGGAGCTAAACTTGGCTTGCAAAGGAACCAGGAATGTCTCTGCTAAACTTATTAAAGGTCTCCAGGGAAGGTCAAACTGAGGTTGAACAGTCACCTCAAGGATTCTTGGAAAAGATCCTCCCCTTTCCAAGATTCTGATGCTCCTGCACCCAGGAATGCTGCCGCAGGAGAGCCCTGAATTAAGCTTCAGAGCTTTGGGTTTTAACCTTGGCTCTCTAGCGACCAGCTGTGTGACCTTGAACGTATCTCTTCCTCATTCTAGACTTTAGTTTCATCAACCGTAAAATGAATGGCTTGAATTTGATATTCTCACTTACACTTTAGGAAGGAGAACTGGGCTCAGTCTTTGTGGATACATTCCAAGATTTATCATATTTTTCAAGAAACAGGACTCATTTATAATTTTCTGGTCATCTCACAAATTCTTTGGCATCCTTTCCCATAATAAGCATGGAACTCATTTCATGCTTCAGGGCTTGCTGTGCTGATCACCACATTGCCTTGTTTTAGCGCCTTTGATTTAAGAAATTTTTTTTTTAATGTGTACTCAGCAGGCAAAATCTCCAAGAGTGTTACTATAAATCTGCCCTTATGCTTTAGTTACAGAAACAGTTTGCTTTTACAAAATCATGTCTTTATCCTTCTGTATAAATCTATGCGCATATTGGAAGTATGTAGAAAACAGAAAAGAGACACATAAGCACAAGTGTCACCTTGTTGGGCTTTACCACCAGGTTTTGGGAAAACCATCAGCTGAGCAGCCAATTCAATGAGTCTGAACATGGTGTGTATATCGTAGGTTTGTCTCTTGCTCACAATGCACGTGTGGATATTAAACCTATTCAAAGGTTTAGCCTTAGCTTTTATAATAGGCATAAACAAATGGGTCCTCAGATTTCAAGTCTTGGCATGCAGATGCTAAAAAGTATTAATGGTTTTGCCAGAGCAGACTTATAGGAAGAGGATACATAAATCAGTTAAATCTCTTTAGGAGGAGAGGGGAAGTTTGTACGCAATAAGAGCATGAGTTAGCACTGTTCTCACAATTCTTATGGCCATGGAATCTACTCGGTGTTCACTCAAAGAACCAGCACATTATAACTAGGAAAAATATGAGGAAGGGGTGGAAATTACAGGAACACCATGCTCAGTGATTTTATAGATACACATATATTTTTGTTTCATTTGATAACAACATAATACTTTCACTTGCTACAAAATCACAAGCAGATACTAATACTTCGAAATGTTACAGAGAGTTGAGTGAAAAATTGATACATTTTAGGCTGAAAAGCTGAAAGGAGTTTGGTTGTAGCATCTAAAAATTCCCTATTTAATACAGTCATCTCTAGCTTAGCATTCCTGATGGAAATGGTGAACATCACAACAATGCATTTTATCATTTTATTATTTTTAATCTAAAATTTAACTTTCTAGAATTTAGAATGCAATATATGATTTTATAAAAGAAATGAAAATTGCTTTCCAATGCATCTAGGCTAATATTTCAATTAGTTTTTATTCTCTGAGAGCATTCTGACTAAACCATAGGGTAAGTCTGTTGGATGATACATGGGAAGAAATAAATAAGTGTTTGAAATGTGTGTTCCAGGGAAATAGAGTGATTATAAAAAAATAAACTTGGCCACCAGAAATAAAGAGTTGACTATATTTGGAGGGGGAAATGCCACACAGATGTCACTTAAATAGACCTAAAGTGTGCTACTCTAGAATCAAACAAGAAGAAAAGAACAAGTCTACTCTGTACCTCCACACACCCATGAGAATAAAAACAAATTGAGAAACAACTATCACATTGCCCAGGGTCATGCTGACTGGGGGCAGGCATGGGAAGATGACCAATATTTCCATGATCACAGCAATGCTCTGATTCTGGAGTTTCCAAAACCCTGAACTCATCCTCTGACTGGAGACCCACCCGCCATTTCCTTTATGCTTCTGCCACCAAATCTCCTGGCCTTGTTTGTTATACCAATATGTCATTGGGAACATAACGCATATAGTCCTGCTAAGAAGGGCAAAGGAACAATTTACACAAAGAATAATAAGAGGAGGAGATGGTGAGGTTTCCAGATACAAAAGCCCAGGTAACAGGTTTTTCCTCATCTAGGCACACTCCACACAGTCGCTGGTCCATTCTTTTGACTGCTCATGTGGTTGACAGCATTCCCCCACATATTTTGTTGGCACCTCACAACCATTCTGTCAGTAAGTATCACAGGTGTTACCTTGTCCTCTTCGAGAGGCTTTGCCTAGGGCCACACAGGTGAGCTTCTAGTTCCAAAATACTAAATTGCAAGATTCAAAACATCACACAAAGAAGGCAGGTTAGAAAGTGTGATGAACCTTCAATAAGCCTGTGGGCTCACTGAAGCTCACTGTTGGGTCCAATGCCACCCATTTGTATGTCCCCTTCTTTCCTGGGTACCCAGGGCCCTTCCATCCCCTGGTAGATGCATCTGACTTGCATTCCTGGCCATGGATTGCATCATTTCATTCACACTGAGGAGTAGAATTGTGGTGGCTTATCCCACCCAATGGCACCTCCATTTCAAAAAAGAAGTGAGACTATCCAAGAGAATAATGACCAGGATGGGATTCAGGCACAAGTGATAAAGATACCTTGCCCTCAAATCATACTAATGAGGGCTGTCTGGTTAGGAGGGAACTCTTCCTCACTCACATTTGAGAGCTGGTGGGAATGGAAAAATGACTGACGGCCACATCCATGAGGTGTTGTGTCTACTTTCAAAGATTCTATGCATCACAAGTATAGAGATGTGAGAAGGAAAGGAAGGACTGAAGGGGAAGCCTAATTGGCCCAAGCCAGAATAACATCCTTACACCTGGAGAGCCTGAGCCCCTGCCCACAGCCCCACAGGCTTCTAGAGGTCCTGTGTTGACTTCCTCCACCTGTACCGCCCTTCCCCCCAGGGGCACAAAGTCCACGGAACCAAGGGGACATCCCCAACCTGAGCTCAGGCTTCCCTCTCTAGACTTGCTCAGGTCCCAAGACCCCATAATTCCCTGTCCAAATGGTGTCCAAGGTCTGTGTGGCTTCCCCAAGTTCATCCTCCTGAAGATGAGCCTTACCATGTGTGTGCAGAGCCTCAGGGCCGAGGGGTGGCCACAGCGCAGCGTAGTGGGGGGGGGTTGGGGGGGGAAGTCTGCACAGCACTTGGCCATGAGTGCTGGGTGTTCATATGCATGCATGCAAGGTGTCTTGTGGTGAGGGTCAGAAGCAGGGATGAGAAGAGAAGGGCTGTGGAAAGAGCTGGGAGTCTCTCCTGTATCCCTACCCCTGCCTTGCAAACGTTAGGAGTGAATTCAGGCCTAAGAACATTCCCAGAGATGGGCTACATTAGTGTCTGATGAGTAGCCAAGGTCCAGAGACACCCTCTCACTACCAACACATGCACTGCAGTCCTATGTGCCTACTCTTGTTTCTTTCAGGAAACCCCCTCATTCCCAACTCTCTGTACCACAACACTTTGGTTTAATTCCTGTTTCATTTTGCCAACTAAATGTCATCAACATATACAGACAGGTTTCACCTGTGCCTAGTGGTGCACAAATTAGACATTCAGTGAATGCCGGCCAGTGGTGACAGTGTCTAGTCGCATGCCGCTCCTTGAACAGTGTTCGCAGAGCCGTCCGTGTACCCCACCCTCTGCAGCAAGCCAGGAGTCCTTGGTTGATGGAGTGTGTCCAAACACACCGGTCCGTGTCCCACGGGTCCCGTGTCTTGTGTTTAAACTCGGCAGGGTCGGTGCGGTCATTTCAGTCTGATGCAGTCCACCTCTTCCGTGGCAGGCATCGCGGTGGTTTTGAGATCCAGGTCTGCGCTGGACTTGCCCCCGTTGTCCGAGGCCTTCCAGTGGAGCAGCATGATCTTCTTGAAGTACTTGACGGTGTTGTTCTTGACGGTGACGAAGCACAGCGTGTTGATCATGCTGTTGCTCATGGCGATGCACTCCACGACGTAGAAGGCGGTGAGGTAGTGCTTCTCCTTCACGAACACGGCGGGGAAGAAGTCGCGCACGACGGTGAAGCCGTAGAAGGGCGCCCAGCACAGCACGTAGGCGCTGAGGACGCCCATGAGCACCAGCACCGTCTTCCTGCGGCAGCGCAGCCGCTTGCGGATCTGCTCCGTCTGGACCCCGGGCACCGCCTTGAACCACAGCTCCCGGGAGATGCGGGCGTAGCACAGGCTCATGGTGACCACGGGGCCCACGAACTCCACGCCCACGATGAAGAGGAAGTAGGACTTGTAGTAGAGCTGCTGGTCCACGGGCCAGATCTGGCCGCAGAAAATCTTCTCCTGGCTCTTGACGATGACGAGGACCGTCTCGGTTGTGAAGTAGGCGGAGGGGATGGCGATGAGGATGGACACGGCCCACACCAGGGCGATCAGGCCGGTGGCCGTTTGACACTTCATCCGCGGTCGCAGCGGGTGCACGATGGCCAGATACCTAGGGCGGGACACAAGCGGAGCCGCCGTTAGGGGGCAGTGCGGGGCGGTCGCTCAGCGTGCCTCGCCGGGAGGCGCCCCCGCGTGGTGCGGGCGCAGGCAAAGCCCGGGGGGCTTCCGCGCAAGGCGGGCTTGGCCGCAAACCCCAGCCCCACCGCTGCCCGGCTGGGAAACACCACGCGAGTTTTGCTTAACCTCTCCGAGCCTCAGTTTCCTTATCTGCGAAAGTTTGTTTGCTTGTAAAGATTAAAAGTGGTAATGTATCCACATTCCTGGCCCAGTGTTAAACCTAGTATGCACTCAAAAATCGTAACAATTATTATTAAATGTGGTAATATCTCCCATCAGTTTCTAGCCTGGCACGATTCCCAGCTCCATGCTGTTCCCAGGACATTCCTTCTAATTACCTCACAGTTTAGAGCTAAAAGTGTTGTTGGGATAATTCCAAAGAGTTGTTGGGAGATTCTGCCCTTTCCAAGGGGAGCAGTGAGCAAAGTTTTCCTTCATTCCACATTTTAAAAATGTGTATGTAGATGCATGCAAAGGCGGAGGAAAAGCATGTGACCATTTATCTCATTTTCCACGTGGAGAGACGGAAGCAAGTGAGAGATGAATGTCTTTCTCAAGGTCATATACCACAGAATCCTTGATAGAAAACATTTAACCCTACCTCACAGGGTTGATGTGAAAATCAATTGAGAATATACATGAACGTATTTTTTTTTTAACCACAAAGCACCAGACAGTAAAAGATATTGCTTTTGCGCTTTCCAAAAGAAAAAAGAAAAAACCCACACTGCTGTTACCGCAGTGGTACAGGAGTGAAGAGAGAGCTCTTTCTGGGAGATGTGAGTCATCGTGCGGTACGATAGCTGATAGCATCCTTCCCAGAGAGTGCACGTACTTATGCAGAGAGCTCGGGTTTCCTGGAAGACATTCTGTGGCTGGCAGGGGATGGAAGTTGGAAGAGGAGAGAGGTGGGAAGTGAAGAGGGAGGGAAGGGCTAGTCAACACTGGAAATGAAAACAATCTCATGTGTCCACAACATATCCCAGGTAGAACCAAGAGCAAATGTGACAGGAGCCTGAAGGAAAGCCAAACCAGTTCTGTTTCCTTTGAAACCAATCCCTGTCAGGTCATCTTTCTTGGGATTGCAATTTGAACAGAGGTTCATTCCTTTTTTTTTTTTTTTTCCTTCCCTGGTTGTATTTCTACTATTTCTGTCCCCCACCACAGCACTGGCAAATGGACACATTGAGAGAGTTCACCAAGGTGAGACTCTCACTCTCTTTTAGCTCCCAGAAGATGTTAGAAGAAGTGGATGGGTTGTGTCCACCCTCTGGACACCCAGCTGGCCACCATTCCTGGCACTCTAGCCAGTCTCCCAAGTGCCAAGTGCCCAAGGGTAAAAGAAGAATGTCTTCAGGGTGTTGACAGTGCTGTTGTCAGTGCATGGGTGTGGGCCCTTCACAAAGACCAAGGTGCTCCTCATGTAACGAGGGCATCAAACTTGCTCTCACTCACAATGAAAACCCAGAGTTTAGAGCTTCTGCTCTCACCAGCCTGCTTGCTTGCTGTCTGTCTACCCTACCACATTCAGCTAATTCCTCTGTCAAAGAAAATTTCTATATTCAAATTTGTTCACTATATGAATTTTCAGTATATAATTCCTTCTTTTTTCAATACTGATTTCCTAAACCTTTATAATGTTTCAAACTCAGAATGTGTTTCCAAGGAACGCATGGGAGGGAATACCAATCTAGGACTTGGAAGACAAATAATCTAATCCCAGCTTTGTCACATATTTGCTTTGTGAATCTGAGTCATTTTTCTTAGCCCTGTAAGTTCAATTTCCCAATCTGTAAAATGGGAATTGTATTTCTATATCCATCACCTAAATACTATGGGGTTGCACTGAGATGCAAGCTATTAATATATAAGAAACTGTTAATATCTTAAAATATATATTTTTTTCAGATTTACTCCATATACACCACAATTTTCCCTTACCTGTTTTAGGCAAATATTGCATTTGCAAGTCCTCTCCTATATTCTATTTTATTGGATCCAAGTCTTCACATCAAAACTAATCTTCAGGGTGATATGTGACTACCCATCAGATAGTTTTTTCATCCTGGCTCACTGACATCATCCCACTCAAGGCCCAGGAGCTGTGCAAGAGGGAGGCATTCCTGATAGATACATTTACTAATAAGCAAATTGCAAAAAACTGTTTCAAGGGTTTTCCATCAGCCTTGGCTAGGCTAGGATCAGAACTCCATAACTCTAGTATTAGTAATGCTTCCTTATGTTTGTAAAGAAGTTCACAATTTACAGAGCATTTTCAACTCCACTTTTTCACTAGGTAATACCAACCTTATTAAATGGTGAGAGCAAAGATGCTCATTTTACAGGTGAGTAAACTGAGGCTTGGAGAAGTTAAATAACCTGCCAAAAGCCACTCAGCTAGACACTGACAGACCATGATTCAGACCCGTATCTTCTTGTAAATCCAGTGGCCTCGCCAGTCGTGCTATTTGCCCCCTCACTTCCAGCAATGCCCCTTCCTCCTGTCTTCCTGGCGTCCCAGCAGCCCATCTCCACTTTCCTCTCCATCACAGTTGGTTTCTACCTATGGATGTTCCAAGAAGGGGTCAGACAATTGGCAGCTACTTTTCTCTGTTTGTGAGTATGCCCTTGGCTTGCCCTGTGTGTCTGCCACTACAGTGGCTTAGGTCCAGATTCATCAAGAGCCAATAGTTCCCAGACAACAAGGAATAAAGGTTGCTGGACAAAGACATGTCCAGGCAATGACTGTGTGACAACAGTGGGCTGGGTGATCAAGCAAAGAGCATTTGGGCTCCCTCTCTGCCCCCAGGACCCAGCCCCAGATCTAATTATGGCAACAGCAGTCCCAGGAGCTACTAGGCTGGTTTTGGGATGGGCACAGAATGCACAACCTGCTCCTCAGGCCAGTCTTCCCTGACCAATATGCTCACCAGAGGCACGTGTGCTTGCTAAGGTTGGGTGAGGGTACACAAGCCTTAGCTGGCCTCATCAAGACAGAAGTGGGGGGTATTCCAGTGGGCACACAGATGGGCTGGTAACAGAAGGGTCCCTAGTGCCCCACGTGTTGTGGGATCTGGGAGATATACCTCAAGGACAGTGCTGGTGTCTCCACTTCAAAGAGAAAGCCCAGACCTGGTGGGGAGCAGGAGAGCAGGGGAGAGTTCTTTCAAGATCTTTTTCCAGTCCCTTCTGCCATCAGTTCTGACTCTCTTTGCCCGGGGTTTGAGATCTCCTAGAATATGGCCCTGTCCTTTCTGATCTCTACTCACCTTACATTTCTTGACCCTCCCTGACATATCTCCCCAAAGTACCTCATACTCACTCAGGCACTCCCACCTCTAGGCTTTTGCAAACACAGTTCTACCCTCTTGGAAAAACTTTACTCTCCTTTGCTGATGCTTATTTGTTGACGGCCAGTTAAAAGTCCACCTCCTCCAAGAAGCCTCTTCTGACTGCTCCAGTACACAACGAACTCACTCTTCACTAAATTCTACCTAGAGTTTATCCTTTACTTATTCTGTAACTGTTTCATACGTGGTAGTTCTCCCCCACGCCCACTCTAGACAGTAAGCTCCCTGAGAGCAGCGATCGTGTCTTACTTCTTTTATAAACTTTGGCTGTCTGTGAATTCTGGACACCTAAGAGGATTTTAATGAAACTTCACCCTCATCTAGTGCCTGGCACTGGATGAATAGAAATGTAAAAAGCCAGGGTGACAGTTCTCAAAAAGATCATGTTTCTTTGCAAAAAAAATGACATAAATGTGTTTACCCAACATGAGACTGGGAGGCAGTCTGGGGCTAGATAATAAAAGGTTGGAAGAACAGGTGAAGGGGTTTGAGCCAGACTTTGTAGACAATGGAGTTGCAGTGGTCTTTTAGTAAGAGAAGGGAGACTTGTACAAGGCATGAGATTAATCTGGCAGTAGCTTTGCTCATTTCCCTCCAGCCACGGGGCCTTCTCTGTTCCCAAACCTATCAGGTTTGTTCCTGCCTTGGGGCCTTTGCACTCCTAATTCCCTTTGCCCAGAATGCCTCCTCCCAGTCTGCACAGGGCAGGCTTTTCCCCCCTCCTGGTGCATTGGTTGGTTCAAATGTCTTCTCAGAGACACTTCTACTGACTGCTCACATAGAGTATGTCCCACCTCAGTCACTAGATGTTTCTATGTGTGTTTGTTTTTGTTCAGGGTATTTCTCGCTTCTGATATTACCTTCCCTTTTTGTTTGCCTGATTGTTATCTCTCTCCATCCTTTGAGTATAAGCTCCATGGGGACAAAGGGCTTTTTTGTCTTATTCACCGTTATATCCCTGGTGCTTGGAATAGTATCTGTCACATCGTAGTCACTCTATAAAAATGCATTATTTGAATGAATGTGTGGATGAATGAATGAAATTTGGGGATGGATTGTGAGGGGAGTAGGGTTGACTGATGGGCAGAGCAAAGAGACATTGAAGGTAGGAAGACCAAGGGGAGACTAGGATAGTCCAACCCTGAAGAAAGAAGGTGGGTATTGCCTGGATCTAGAAATCGAATAAATGCTGGCGAGGAGGGGAGAGCAGGTAGGACAAAGGAGACTTTCCAGTTTAGGTGCCTGGGAGAACAATAATATGAACAGAAATCTAAGCAGATAGAGGAAAAATAGTTCTATTCTGCGCTTTCTTAGGAACCTTGCATTAATGTTTTTAAATCACATCATAAAAACAATCACTTCAATGAAAAGAGGTTAGTGGATCAGAAATATGCATAGTTTATCTTTTTTTGTTGTAGTTGTTTCTACAAGGGTTAATTTAAGAATTATAATATCCACTGTTGAGTGCTTACTCTGTTTTAAACATTGTTCTAAGCAACTACATATATTATTTCATTTCATCCCCAATGCATTAGGTTTTCTTATTATCCCCATTTTGACAGATGAGAAAACTGAGGCAGGGAGAGGTCAAATAACTAACATAAGGCCCTATACCTATTACTTGGTACAGCAGCAATTTAAACTCAGACAGAATGACTGCTAACCGTATTTCTACAGAAATTTTTATTAAATAAAAGCATTTTTAAAACTGTGTGTGTATTTGTTATACCAAGATAAAAATTAGCTGCCCAAAACTAACCTGAAAATCAGTGATCAAATCCTCAGCAATAAATGAGAGCAGACAAAAATCAATGAATTCCTAGACCACAAAATTGAAATTAGATGGTCACAACACATAAAAATAAAAATAATTTGAAGCAAAGATTACAAACATCAATAAAAGAACTTCATGCATTGGAGCAGCCAAGACTATTGTGCTACCCACAGTTCAGCACTGGTCCCCTCTGTGACAACTGGATGGCCCAGTGTGGCACACAGTGCTTTCCTCCAACGTCTGGGTGCAAATTTCCAATCACAATCCCACTCTAAACAATAACAGTCCCCACGATGAAAGCATGTTCCCTAATTCATCTTTCTAATTGTATCTAATTTCCATTGTGTCAAGTCACACTGCAAGGGAAATGCTTACAGTATTGCAGACAAGCTGAGTTTGGTATGAAAGCAGGATATGAGCTTGAAGGAGTTCGGTAGATTGAAGTTGATTGATTGACATAGATATTACCTCTTACATATTCACAATAACCCAATGCCCCTGAGTTTATCCTGGTTCCTTCCCCCTTGAAGCTGCTCCCTCCAATAGTCGTTACTCCTTTCAACAAGTGACTCCTACATGGTAAAATGGGTCCCACCTAGGGAGGGGTGTCCCACTCCACAGCAGGCACCTACCTGCCCCACTTTCAGTAGCTGAGAGTACCCCCTAGGAAAAGATGTCTTGCTGGCAAGAAACTTCAGGAAATGACCCCCAATGCTTTGCCCTGTTCATGTGCTAAGAGAGAAGGTGGCACTTTCCATTTTCAGAAAAGTTCAGAGACAAAGTCTCTGGAGCTCTTCCTTGGTAGCTCCTTCATGATCCCTTTCCTCAGGTTATCCTTTTCCAGGTCAGCCTAGCCCTGGCTAACCTGCCTGTGGCTTCAGAAAACACACACTATTAGCTGTGCTCCTCCCCAGAACACTGCCCTGGGCTCCCTGACTGTGAGGGCCAGGTCAACCCCCACCCCCGAGCCCCAATGCCGTGGAACAGGGAGAGCATGTGTGCTTCAGGCTCTCTGGATTAAGGGAGAGAGACGGGCTGTTCAGATCCAAGTACAAGGAGGCCTGGGTTGACCCTCAGGGTAACTGTCTCTAGACTGTAGCAAGGTGCTTTGTAATGACAGTCCAACTGTGGGCAGAGGAGCTTGCAAAGACTGTCCCCCAGGGGAAAAAGACCCCCCTGGTCCATTAGCCCAAGTTTATATTAAATGAAAAGACTAAATTTAAAAAAGATTTGCAAAGGCCGTATTTACCATCAACTAGACAGTCTTCTGCACGTTTGCATGCAAATGGATGAAAAGGTGCAAAGTGATGAATGCAGCAATAGCAACAAAAAGTAAGTAAGCATACGCTTCCTTTTTTCTTTTTCTTTTCTTTCAAAACAAATCCATCAATCTTATTTAGAAATTACCTGATGCTAGAAGGTCATATTTTAGTAGAGAAAGTCTTGCTAAGAGAGAAACGTCCTTCAAGCTTTCCAAGTTGACCAAGAGGTAACTGCCTAGAAGTTACACTTATCCCTCAATACCTCCTCTTGCCTGTCTACTCTAGACCTTGAATAGGTACAGAATCTAGGAGCATGTCCACAGCAGAGGGGAAGGGGGCCATCAAAAGCCTTCTGGCCACCCACTCTCAGGGCCTCTGCTGCCTCCTGCCTGACCAGAGCTGGAAAACTGGAGCTCTTCTCACTGTTCGGTCACTGTTTTGAGTCCCCCATGCAAACACGATGCCTCTCATCAATCTGCAGCTGCAGTAAAGGACGGGTAATTCCAATGCCTTCCTCCCTGACCGTCTTTGTTGCCCCTACTGACCCTGTGCTCACCTGTCAATGGCAATGGCCAGCAGGGCATTGGTGGAGACGTAGAGAGAGACCGTGCGCAGGTAGTTGACAGAGGTGCACAGGACGTGGCCGTGCTCCCAGGAGAGCTGGCGCACCACATAGTAGTCCATCTCAAAGGGGCAGCAGACGATGGCCACCAGGAAGTCAGAGATGGCCAGGTTGGCAATGAGCAGGTTGGTGAGGTTGCGCAGTTTCCTGTAGCGGGCCAGGGCAGCGATAAAGATGAAGTTGCCAATGCCACAGACCAGCATGATGCCCACCAGGGCCATGCCAATGACGATCCTGGCAGCAAAGAAAGTCCGGGAATTGGTTACATCCTCATGTTCATCCAAGGGCATATCATAGTCGCCGTAGCTGAAGTTGAATGGGAAGGAAGCAGCGTGGGCTCCGTGGGGGTCGAGCAGAGAAAAGGAGTTGGTGGAAGTGTTGGTGGCATTCTCATCCGCAATCCCTGCGGTGGTCTCCATCGGCCAGGTGGTGCTGTGAGCAACACTGCTGAGAATTCCTGGGGGCAATGTCCGCAAGGCTGAAGTCTCCCCTCTCTGCTGACACTCGGCTCTCCCTTAATGAGTCAGAGTGTCCCTGCTGGCATCCTTGGGGTACAGTATCGAAGCTTCATTCTAAGCCTTTGAAAGACATAGAAACAGTTGGCTACATGTTGGAGTGAACCTGGCCAAATTTCAAATCATCCTGTAACCTAAGCAGACCCATTAGCCACCTGCTCAGAGGGAGCAGAGGGTGATGGAGTAGAAATGAAGGAACCAATAAGAGAAAACAAATGAATGAAAACCACATGCTCAATTAGGGAAGAGTGGAGTGCTGGAGAGAGACCCGGGCACTGACTGAGTTTATTTCTGCTCCACTGAAGATTCTGAAACGTTGCACTTTTTCTCAAAGACCCAGGTTGGGAGTGTGGGGAGGCTGAAGAGAACAGAAATGACCTGCTCCACTCACGGTCCTGACTGCCTGAACTCTGTCCTTGTGGAATAGTTCCATTCCCATTCTGGGGTAGCAATAACTCCTTCTCAGGCTTCAAAGAAATGACTCAATGCCACTGAAGAGGGAGGGCTCTGAGACAAGCCTGTCTGCTCTCCACCAGCTGGTCTTCCAGCAAAACAGCTATGATATTGGAGCCCATGGAGCAGCCACCTCCCTCTCTCCTCACTGGGCTCCCCGTCCGCACATCAAATCTGCTGTGACCCTCGAAGCCTGTCACGGTGTTTACCAAGGCCCACCCCCAGGCAGAGGCTGCAGGGTCGAATTCACAGCCTGTTCTGAGTGGGTTAGAAAGGGGGCTGTAGAGCAGAATCCTTCCTTGGCTGGTTGTGTGTGCTGAGGTAAATAGCTTAAACACTCAGGGTTCAGCATCCTCGAGGAGATCAATAATGTCTGTACAGCACAGAGCTCCCTGGAGAGGGAGGGTGCTACACCCTAGAACTGCAAGGAGTTACTACTATGTGTACTCAGGCCTCCTCCGTCAGCTGCAGGGAAGGGGAACGAAATCCTGACACAGCAACTTGGCCATATCACCCAATGGGGCCGGGGGTGGAGTGTCAGCAGCACTTCTGGGGACAGAAAGAAAGCCAGAGTGTCCCTGTCCCCTGCCTTCTCCCTCCAGTCCCTCCCAGAACCTGAAGGCATTAGACCAGAGAGCTGAGGTGTAAGAAGAGGGCTGGGGTCTGGAGAGCACCCCAAATGGCAGGAGAACAGAGTGAAGAGAAGAATGACAGACAAACTTGAGCTTCCTGGGAAAGGCGACAGTGGGGAAGATGCCCAGATGCCCCAGGGAAGCCTGCTGCCCACTCCCCTCAAAGGCAAGACATCTTGGCTCCCTTTGGGGGCCGTCTCTCTGCACCCCAGTGAGACTCAGCTCCAATGCTGCCTCCCTCTCCGAATTCCTCTCCCCAATTTTCTCCTTCCTCTGAGCTCTAAGTTCCGTCCTGCTCAGCCCCTGTCCTCTGACCTTGTCAGTGGGGAGAAGCAGAACCCACAGGTGAAAGGCCAGAGGGGTCAGGCTTGGGCCCCCCACGGGACAGACCTCACTCCTTGGAGGGCCTGGGCCTGTGTGTCGCAGATGCATGCCACCTCTGAAGGGGTGCTCCTACAGGCATGCTACCTGCCGGCTCAAAGTAGATTTTTAAAATAAAGAATACGAGAAAATTCTGGGGGAGAGCATTACGAGATTAAGGATTAGGTGAGAAATTGTCCAGTGGTCTTTTCTTCTTTATTCTTACCTCAGGGAGGAACCCCACTCGCACCCCGACCCGGTGTCCTCTCGGTCCTAGAAGCCACTCTCACAGCCCTGCTGATAAGCCTTTTGCTGCTCCCAACTTTCCTGGGATCCCGGGCGGCTACGCCTAAGGACAGAGGAGAGGTAGCCTGGCGCCCCGAGGAAATGAGTCGACTCCCCTGGAAAGCTCCCTCCCCACTGGAAACCCTGGGCACCCCGCGGCCGCCGAGCAGCGCGGGGACCTAGGAGCATCCCGCGAGGGCGCGCTCAGTACCTGCGGCATCCCGGCGCCCAGCGGACGAGGTCCGGGTTTCTTTATTCCCGTGCCGGGGTCCGAGACGTTTTCTGCAGAAGCCCGCCGCGGAGGGCAGGTCCTGGCTCTCTGCCCCCTCTGCTTGGGGCTGTTTCCCGGCTCTGGCGGGAGTTACGCTCGCGCCGCCGCCGCAGATCCCGAGAGTGGCGGCTCCGCGGCGAGGCCACCCGCGGCCCCCGCCCGCCCGGCACTCGCCGTCCCTGCCTCCGGTGGCCGCGGGGCGCCCGGGGCTCGGGGAGGTGTGCTCGGGCCGGGTCCGCGAGGCTCCCGGGGGCGCCGGGTCTGGGCTCGAAACAGGGGCACGTCGGGGGCGCCGGGGGCCGCGCGCGGCTGGAGGAGTGAGGATCGCCCCGGGCCGGAGCGTCGGGGGCGCCGAGGTGGCAGCTGGTGGCCAGAACAGGCGGGAGGGAGCCGGGCGGCAGCGTGCTCTCCGGCTCAGGCTCCGGAACCGCCGCCTCGGGCGGGAACGAGGGCGCTCGCGCTCTCAGCAGGGCTCTGCGGCCCCCAGCGCTGGCGGTACCCAGGCGGCACGCCGTGCCCGCCCCAGGGCACGGGGACCCCGCGGCGGTTCACCTTGCCAGCCCGCGCCGCCGCCGGAGTGGGCGGACACGGCCAGGCTCAGCCGAGAGCCTCCGCAGGACCTGCCCGGCTGCCCGCAACGCCGCCCTCCCGGGCCGCGCTGGGACCCGCCCACACCTCGTCCCCGCGGGCGACCCGGCTGGACTCCAGGGCCATCTTCCTGGTCAGCTGCCTGCACCTCTGCGTGAAAGAGGCTCAGAGAACTGCTTTCTGGGGAGCAAAGAGGGCGGCGGGAGGGAGGGCAAGCACACTGGACAGAGGAAGGGTTCCCCGCCCAAGGGTATCTGTTCTGAAGGTCGGGGTGGCCGGAGCTGACTTACAGAGCTCGCTCCTCCTGCAGAAGCCTGGAGATTCCTCAGAAGGTGAAACGTGGAATTAGCACAGGGCTCAGCAATCCCGCTCCAAGGTATATAAACCCCCAAAGAGTTGAAAGCAGGGACAGGTGTACACCAATGTTCATAGCAGCGTTATTCACGATAGCCAAAAGGCAGAAACAACCCAAACGTCTATCAGTTGATGAATGGATAAACAAAATACGTATGGTATATACATGCAATAGACTATTGTTCAACCTTAAGAAGAAATGAAGTATAGCAAGTGTTGGTGAAAACGTGGAGAAATTAGAACCCTGGTGCACTGTTAGTAAGAAAGTATAATGATGCGGCCACTGTGGAAAACAGTAGGGTGTTTTCTCAAAAAATAACAAATAAAAGTACCATATGAAGTAGCATTTCCACTTCAGGGCATATACCCCAAATTGAAAGTAGGGTCGCAAAAACATGTTTGTACATCCATGTTCACAGTAGCCTTATTCCCAATAGCTAAAACACAGAAGTAGACCAAATATCCATCAATGGGTGAATGAATAAACAAGATGTGGTGTGAACACACACACACACACACACACACACACACACACACACAATCTAGTGGGCTTCAAAAAGTCAATGGAAAATGGAATTAAAAGATAAAAATTTATAATATAAATTTTATTTTTCAACATGAGCACCATTAAGTTCAAGACACTTTTGGAAGTGGTGACACCAGCCCTTTAGTTCATCTCTAAGAACTGAGGGTCCTGGGAATTATTTAACCATGTCAATACAGTCTTTTTAACATAATTAACTGGAGAAAATAATAGGTGATAGTTGCACAACATTGTGAATACACTAATGCCACTGAATTGTACATTTAAAATGGTTAAAATGATAAATTTCAAGTTATGTATCTTTTATATACAGTCATGCATCACTTAATGACAGGGCTACATTCTGAGAAATGCATTATTAAGCAATTTTTTGTGCAAATATCATAGAGTGTACTTACGCAAACCTAGATGGTATCGACTACTACACACCTAGGCTGTATGGTATAGTCCATTGCTCCCAGGCTACAAACCTGTACAGCATGTTACAGGTAATTGTAACACAATGGTGAGTATTTGCATATCTAAATATAGAAAAGGTACAGTAAAAATATATAGTATTGTAATATTATAGGACCATCATCGTATATGTGGCCCATCTTTGATCAAAACGTCATTATGCAGCATATAACTGTATATCTCTCCTATGGAATAGCTCAGATCCCCTTAGCAAGGTATCCACCAAGGCTTATCTGATATTGGACAATCTCCAATTGTCCATATTGGAAAGGATGCTGCCTGGGATTTAGACTTTTAGTACATTTTGCCATTATTAGGCTATGTGACTTTAGGCAAATCATATAACCTCTCTGGGGCTCTTTTTCTTCATTTACAAAACAAATGAGTTTGGCACTGGGAAACCACTGCCAGGTTCCAACACTTCATGTAGTATCTTCCTCTGGCCCATTTTCCTCCATGGTCACTTTCTCCTGTCATTTGCCCCAAACTCCTGTCATTTGAAAAAATGTCACAGCACTTTCACATCTCTGAGTCTCATGTCCCCTCAGAGATGGAACAGGGCAGTGGCAAAGAGCGTGGGAGATGGAGTCCGCTGCCTCCTTTCTACCCAGTTCTGCACAAATGAGCTGTATGAGCTTGGGCAGCATGGTAACCAAAACCTAGCTTTCCTGATTTGTGAATTGGGGACAATAATAGCTTCTACTTCATAATACTGGTGTGAGGATTAAATAAAACAAAGCAAATAAAGTGCTTAGCACAATGCCTGGCACTTAGCAGTTACCTGAGAAATGCCAGCTATTACCATCACTCTGAGATTCTTTCCCTATCTTGCTCCATGAGATTCTAATCAACCTTTGAAAGCTTGCTCATATACCATTTCTTCCAGGAAGCATTCCTTAATCCCCCCAGTGATTTTCATGTCTTCTCTACCTGTTGGTACCTCTCTTTAAATGCACTTTTGTGCACCAATTTGCTTTCAGTCTTGCAATGTTCCCTGAGAAGGGGTTATGTCTTATTCATTTTATTATCTGGAGTATTAGTTGAACCTACTGAATCCTGGATCCTACTTCAAACTAAGGGAAGGGGCCTAGAAATCCATATGTTTCACTAGCACACCAGGTGATTCTTATTATCAAATGACTTTGGGAATCTAGGGGCCTAGAACAGAGATTGGCACAAGATAGACAAATGTTGAATTGTCATTCCCTGTAGCCTATGTCTTCTTAGTTATATTTATCTCTACTCAAAACTCAAAAACAAAACATAGAATGGATTAATTATCTAATGCTGCATAAGAAATTGCCCCAAATCAGTCCAGGCATGGTGGCTTACTCCTATAATCCTAGCACTCTGGGAGGCCGAGGCAGGAGGATCGCTTGAGGTCAGGAGTTGGAGACCAGCCTGAGTGGTCTTTTCTACTAAAAATAGAAAAACCTAGCCAGACATGGTGGCACATGCCTATAGTCCCAGCTACTCGGGAGGCTGAGGAAGGAGGATTGCTTGAGGCCAGGAGTCTGAGGTTGCTTTGAGCTAGGCTGACCTCACAGCACTCTAACCCAGGTGACAGAGCAAGACTCTGTCTCAAAAAAAAAAAAAGGAAAAGAAAACCCAAGAGATTACCCCAAAACATAGCATCTTAAAACAAACAAATTATCTCACAGATTCTGAGGGGCAAGAATCTGGGAGTGGCTGAGTTGATTGATTCCAGCCTCATCTGGAATCTGTCATGAGATTGGAGTCAAGCTGTCAGCCAGGGCTGCAGTCTCATCTGAGTGCTCAACTGAGGGAGGATGCACCTCAAAGCTCACCTGTGAGGTTGTGGGCAGGCCTGTTTTTCACTGGGGACTTTAGTTCCTCATCACGTGGGAATGGCTATAAGCTTCCTGAGTGCCTTCCCAACAAGGCAGCTAACCTCCCCTCCTTCTGCTATATGCTATTCATCACAAAATAGACCCTGGTACAATGTGGAAGGGGAACCACAACAGTGTGTGAGTACCACCAAGAGGCAGGGATCACTGGGGACTAACGGGGAGGCCATCTTCTGGCTACCACACAGAACTTAGAATTTTCCTTTTCCCCTTCAAAGCCCTGGCAGGATATGGTAGTTGAGACTAACAGTGAGGTTAGCACAGTGAAGACGTTTTTGACATTTAGAGTAGGGAGGTGGTGGTAACTTCTTGAGGGTATAATTGGGGCAATTTGTGGGCCTAGGCCCTTCTTTTGGAAATTAAATAATGGAAATAGCTGCCATCTGGTAGGCTCTATGCACTGCAGGTCCTGCTGGGGACTCCTCTGAAGAGTCTGGGTGCCTGTATGCCATTTGCTGCTCCCCCTCCCACCTCTCCAGCCGAGAAGCAGGCATCCATCTGAGGCCCTGTGAGAAGCCCATCCAAGGGGAATTTTAATAGTCTATCTCTGTAACAGAGTTAAACCAGGGCTAACTTGGCTTAACGCAAAATCTGGAACTCAAAAAGTTAAAAAAAAAAAAAAAAGAAAAGAAAGAAAGGAAAAGAATTAAAAACAAAATCTAGAGCTCCATTGATTTTTTTTCTCCCAAATTTGTTGCCCTAAGGAGTCTAAGAGCCCAGAAATTTTGCCTCCCACACAAGGGTCAGAGGTACCCTGCCTCATCCTGCCCACAAAGAGATTGATGCTGTCAGAGAATTTGCCATCCCAGGGAGTCTTGGCCATCAGGGTTGAAAGAACCTGCTTGGGAAATACTTCCTTTGGAGATGTCCGGTACTCTAAATAATATCCGCTACTTTAGATTTTTTTTCTTTCCTATTCCACTTATAGGAATCATCCCAAAGTCCCTTTGAATTCTCATTTCTTCATCATTTTATCCTATAATTATGTCCCTTGGGTTCAGACATAGAAGTTTTTTTAATACCTTAAGGTTTTTTTATTTTCAGCTATGCATCTCCTATGAAACTCTAATGCCACATAGAAACCCAGCTCAAGGAGGGCCTTAGAGGTCGTTCAGTGAGCACTCACATTGAGAAAGGAGCTCACAGGGGAAAGCTACCAGCCCAATGTACCAGCCAATTTCAGAGCTCGTATAAGAATCCAAGTCTCCTGACTTACAGCCCAGCCCTCTGTCTGATTCTCTGGCAGGCCACACTCACAGTGCACATCTACCTGTCCTCAATTTGTCCTTCTTTCCATGATCCTTGGCTCCAAGGTCCAGCCACAATTTCTCCTGTCTGACAAGTTTACTAAATCAGCGTATTTTCTGCTTTCATCAGATTTGTTTTCTCAGCACACACTTTCATCTAGTGCCATGAAAAAAAAATCAAGGATTCCTGGAAGATGTCAGAGCTGGCTGAGAACCACCCTTCCTCCTTTTCCAAACACCTCTCCAGCACTTGAGCCAGCAATGCCTGACTGACCTCCCAGAGCCCCCTCAGCAGAGCAGCTGGACTATTCTCCCCCACTGTTCTCCATGTCCCCAAATCCCACTGGAGGAGATGTGAAGGATGATTCAGATAGGTACAGGGCCATGCCCCCATTCCCGACAGGAGCCCAAACACCTGAGAAATGTTAACTCTTTCATTAATTTCATAGGCTAATTCTGCCCCAAGTAAATTCTTAATGGGATTATTTTGAAGGGTGGCAGAACTATTCGTATGTTTACCTGGAAGAATAAACAGGGAATAGCATACAAGAATTTTTTGAAAAAGAAGCAGAGAGAGGAAATTTTCCCTTTTAATGTCAAAAGATAATGAATGTTGAAGAAGACAATGAGAAGATAGTTTGAGGATGAGATGTACCCACTGTTGAGATCTGGATGTGCCTGGGTGTGAAGTCTGATAACTCAGTGGAAATGCAATTCTGGAATATTTCGCATGGGGACAGTGGAAAGGACAGGTGAAAGGCAGAGCCCATACCTAGTACCTGCCTCAGATTCTGGTCTTTCTGACTTAAGCCCCATGGCGACAGGGCTACAGGCGGTGGGACTCTGGGAGAGAAGAAAACACAGCACTTCTCTCCATGTTAGAGAAACCTGGCCTGGTTTCCATGCAGTTAGGGCCACATGAAATGCCACAGTGCCCTGGGACCTTGCAGTCACAGCTTCTGAAGGTGGGAGGAGGATGTTTTCCACAGACTTGGTGCAATCTTAGGGAAAGTAGTGCAGGCAGGCAGGTCCCCAAAAGTCTTTATAGGAGGATGTGTTAAGGGGTTGGACAAGAGGGGAAGAATGTCAAAGGATTATTCAAAAACCTGAAAATAAGCCCCTCAGACTCCCTCCCAGAGAGAAGAGGCTAGGAATTTCTGCACTGTGTAGATGGAAGCAGGAGTCAGTTATTTCTTTTTGTGGCCCATGGTATGCACAGGCTGGGAAATCCTGGTGAAACTGGAGTTACATGAGAATTCATCACAAATGTAGCACCTACATCACAGAGCATAACACTTAATGATAGCAATTTGGTGATTCGTATCCATTGTGTTATTAATAATATTTCCTACTATTACTATCATTCTTTGATCCAGATAGTCCACGTTTAGTTTCTTCTAAGGAAAAAAATTAAAGAAATATTCATATATAACAAAAAAGTTAGGAAAACCCCAAATAATTCAAAATTGGGTTATGTATTATATTAGTTTCCTAGGGCTGCCGTAACAACTGGGTGGCCTTAAAAGAACAAAAATTTATTTTCTCATAGTTCTGGAAGCTAAAGTCTAAAATCAAGGTATCCACACATGAATGCTCCCTCTGCAATTCCAGATAGAATCCTTCCTTGTCTCTTCCTACCTTCTGCTGGTGGCCATCAGCGAGTGGCGTTCTTTGGTTTGCAGCCATAATATTCCGGTCTCTGCCTCTGTTGCCACATGGTGCTCTCCCTGTGTGTCTGTTGTCCTATGGCCTTTTCCTCTTATAAAGACACTGGTCATGTTGGATTAGGACCCCCTCTAAAGATCTCATCTTAACCTGAATATATCTGCAAACACCCAATTGCCAAATTCACAGGTACTGGGGATTAGGATTTCAATATACCTTTTGATGGAAGGCAATTTAACCTAAACTAAGTATATTATGACACATATATGTATGCTGGAACACTCTATAGCTATCAAAAATGGTGCTGTGAAATGAATCTATGTTGTTAGACCTGAGGATAGAAAAATAGTGGTTACTCTTGGGGGAGGAAGACAACTGGAAAGAGCCATTTACAGGACCTTTGGGGTGCTAGTAATATTCTGTTTCTTGGTGGCTTGTGACATGGATATGTTCAGTTGGTAAAAATCCATCTGGCTGTTTACTTATAAAATGTGCACTTTTCCGAAAGTACAGCATATTTCAAGGGAAAGTTGAATAGGGCATGGTGCTGTAGAAGCATATTGACTGACTTGGAAAGAGAGTTAAGATATATAACTGGATGGAAAACATCAGGCTGCAAACTCATCTTGTAATATGATTTGGAGGATATGGATATATATGTACATCCGTAGAAGGAAATGTCTGGAGAGACAAAGCAAACTACTAACATTCAATTCAGAGTGGAAAGAACACGCAAGTGTTTTCCCCTTCCTTTCAATTATCTGCATTTTCTGATTGTAAAAATGAGCCTATACTATTCTTGTAGTGCTTTCAAGTTCATAAATGAGAAAAGGGTGAAGTAATCAATAACAATGAATAGAAGACTCAACTATTAGGGAAACTCATTTATTTAGATTTTTATCTCACAATATATTCCAAAATACTACATGGAAGGATTAAAGAATTAAATGCAAAAAGTTAAAAACTGAAAGAAAACATTGATAAAAATTTATCTGATTTCATAGTGGTGGAGGCTTTACTATGCTAACAAAAAAAGCAATAGATGATATTCCAAAGAAAAAGATTGATAGATATTTTTGCATTAAAATTTGAACATTTGGAAGTCAGAAAAAAAATCATTAACAAAACTAAAAGATAAATTTTAAACCAGGAAAAATGTTTATGATGAATATAGCAAACAAAAGGTCAAGATCCTTAATATGAAGTACTTTTACATTTTAAAAAGGAAAAAAAACTAGTATCTCAAAAGATAATGGGAAAAATACACAAATAGCCAATTAACAAAAAAGAAATACAAATAACAATAAAAATGCATTTTAAAATGCTCATCCTCACCAGTAATCAAAGAAATTCCATCTAAAAACAGTACCATTGTCTATCAAATTAGCAAGGAACATAAACTGTAAAACTGGAAATTGGATTAGTAACTTAATTTAAGAATTCAAATAAACACTGTAGCTTTGTAAGCATCTGGAGCTTTCTCAGATTCTTCAGCCTTTACTGCATTCTGCCAGAATTGCATTGTAATAAATATAGGTTGATTCAGTTGATTTCACAGAACCATCTTCCCCTCTCCTGATTTTAGGTCTGCCTGATATTTGTTTGAGCTGCTGCCAGGAGAACAGCCAGAGGCAGCAGGCCAAGAAGATGACATCATGCTAAGTAAAGTCAAGTGTCAGAGTTCTGTGCTGACCAACTGCACTTGTAAAGAGAAATGCACAGGGGAAGGTTGAACTCAAATTACACCTAGGAAATTTTAGTTTAAAATGTGTAATTAATCTTTTGCATGGCTTATTCAATAAGTTAGAATGTTCAGATGCTTTTCAAGTTGTGTGTGTGTGTGTGTGTGTGTGTCCTGGGGGGATGGGGCAGGAAGTGACATATATGGCAAAGCCAAAAGCTAGGTTATAGCAGTACAGTTGACCTAATGAAACCACTTGTGATGTTAATTAACTAGTAATTAAGTGCACTGGGAAAATTAGAGGACTTGGAGTATTGAGACAAAAAGACTAAGACTTTCTATAAAGTAGGTGAAGTAGAATGGAAGCCACCACTTAGTAAGAAAGGGTTGAAAAGAGTTTAATTTGCTAAGACAGTATTCCACTTTGTATGGAAGTACCTTGTCTTTGACTCCTCGGCCTTTTCACCAGTTTTTTCCCTGTTGATGACATCATCATCCAAGCTCAGGTGTGTCCAGAGCTCCTGCTCACCTGAGCCCTCTCCCTCTCTCTGTCCTTCTCTCTCTCTCTCTCTCTTTCCACATCAAATACTATCTTCAGGAACAAGGATATGTATACATATGTACATACATGTATAATGTTTAGGCATAGCACATGAAGTATGTATTTTCAGTGTCTTTAAGTTTTGTCTGTAGTTGAAAAAGTAATGTGTATTGTAAAAAAAAAAAACTCAAACCATACAAAGTATAGAAAACAAAAATTCTCAGATTTACTATTATCCCTAATTCTATTATTAATAGTTTGGTATAGATATTTTCCTAAATACAGAATGTCTTAAAACAATCTTATACAGAATTCATTAATGGGATATTGGCATATTGTTAAAATATATTTTAACCAATCCAGAGGATATGCTGTAAGTCACAAATGTTCAATATACCCACCTCAGTGCTAGAATATTTGTTGAACATTCCAACGGTGTATGTGGTTGTTAGAATACTCTGTGTATATGTATCAAAGAAATCAGGAAGAAGATGAAACAATCCATGCTTTGGGAAGAGTCCAAGATCATATTATTTTCCCTGGTAATATTGTCTGTGGACATCCACAAGGACAAGACAGTGGTCATGTAGGAAATGTGTGGCCTTGGGTCTGCAGGAGGAAAGCTCTTGGGCTATGTGGGAGAGGCTGTATGGAAGAAACAGTGGTGGAAGTGAACTGCCCTGGCCTTAGAGAGGAGAGATGGTTCATGGCCAGACCTTCCTCCTCTTTCCTGACTGAGAAGAGCCTTGGCAGTGTGTTGGAGCCCCAGGCTCTAGGCAGTAGCCTCAGTTTCACATCTAGCCAGAAAAGCAGCCAGAACTGGTCCTTTGCACAAGATACAGAGAAAAAATGCATTCGGGTATTAGAGAGAACAGAGAAGAGAGGCTTCTGGTGAGCGTCTCTGGGTTTCATGGTTTAAGCAGTGACAGCCACAGAGCCCAGCTACACATCCTGGAGGAACCAGGGCATGTAGCAGAGGTGAAGTCCTCCAGCCTCAAGGGGTTGCATCTGAGTTCTGACTTCCTTAGCTACACAAAAGCAAACAGAACAGGGCCTGGCATACAGAAATGTATTGGGGAATCCTGTTGTATTTATTTTTTCTGGGAGGATATTGTAAAAACAAGAAACAAATTCTCATAAAAGGTTTACTTATACACTCAGTAGCATTTACTGTGAATAGTAAAAGCGATGTGACCTTATTTTGTATTCCAGTCTAATGAAGTGAACAAATCAGGGAGATTTTATATATATATTAATATACATGATAAGAAATTGTGGTATATCCAAACAATGGAACACAATTCAGCAACTGAAAAGGAAGAAGTACGTCAATTATATATGTAATGGCATAGAAAGTATGTCACATTGATAAGCAAGGAGAGCAAACTGCAGAACAGAAGGTATGTTTTTGTTTAATAAAAATATGTACCATATATATATATATACACACACACACATATAAAATCTCAGCCCCCACATGCCCTGTGCCAAGCTGATAGCCTTTCCACTCAGTGGAAGGGGCATCTTTTTCTGGTTTGCACAAAGGCACACTAAGCTCTAGCAGTGGTCCATTGGATCAGTCCTTCACCTTTAAAGTCCTTGCTTTATCAATTCAGAATGCAGTTGATGGTTATTTACATGCAATTTTACACTCCACCATTCTACGTTCAGTTGGGTGACGAGGATCCAGAATGGGGCTGGAAGCCTGGAGAACTGGGTGCACGTTTCTACCTTGCTGTGATCTGTGTGATGGTGTGCAGCTTGCTCACCTTCTCTGGAAGTCAGGGTTGGCATAATCTCTAAGGTCCCTTGCAGCTCTAAAGTTACATGATTCCTTGTGACATCAGGTTAGAGATGTCTTCTATACTGCCAAATTTATTCCAGATCAGTGAGGTGACTTCTCTGGGCTTTCACCACTGAATGAGTGGCCTAGGAGAAGCCAGATAGCCCACCTTTGGCACTGCTGACCACACTCTCACTGGAACTGGTCACCTTTTCTCCCTCATCCTTTAGACTTTGGTGCATGTCCCTGAAGATGTACTTTGGTTGCTACAGAATCCCATTCTGCTTCACCTCCTGAAACTTCTGGTGGTAGTGCTCAAGCCTCTTTTGTACTTGAAAGATGGTTTAGGCAGATTCCTGGTTCTTCCTGTCAAAGACTTGTTTGATATGGCTGGCTTGCTACTTGCTTGCACTGTTGGCAAGCTTCAAGTACCTGTCAAGGCCGTCATCTGGGCTGTTTGTACAATTTCTGTCTGTTCTGTAATCTTCAGGATCTTCTGCTGCAGGGCAGCAGCAGCCTCTGTGCACTGAGTGCCTGGTGTTCCACCCACAGAGTTCGTGTGGATGCTGCCATCAGTGTTAGAGGCTGCTGCACTAGAGCTCTGGACAAGAATGCCTACTTCCAACCATTCCCTCCACTCTGCAGTTCCCCCCTCTCCTGTTGACATGTAGCAATGGCACAAGCTATTTCTACTGCAGCTGTGCTGGTAGGAGCATTAGTCATAGAGGAAGACCTAGGCTGGCTTGACTGACAACTGCAGTCTCCTGGCCAGATTACTCATTGACTTGGGGACTTTCCTTTGGGGACTCTGGCTTGCCCTGCCTGCTATAACAACTTGCCCTCTCTTCCTCTTGGGTGGTATCTGGATTTGCAATGGGGATTGACTCAGAGCTTGGGGTAGGTGGGAACACCCTTAATCTCAGTACATGTGGCCTAGATTTCCACATCCATTTCAAGCCCTGGATCTGCCTGAATTTGCTACAGATCGTGTGGAGATACTGATGACCTCCCAGGCTACAGCTAGAAGAGTTGCTTCAAGCCTTGGCAGTTCTCCAGATCATTGTGGATCATTCTAAATGGTGTGTTTTCTGATTCTGTCTGCTTTCTGGCTTCTGCATCTGCAAAATAGAAAATGTGGCATTTTCTACTTTGAAAACTTATCAATTTCTAGACAATATTTTCCTCTTATCTCTCTTCTCCTCATTAATGACAGGTTGCAACCAAACCATCCTTCCCTGACACAAGACACTGTACCAATTGTCTATCCCCTCCACCCTCCCCCATCACACCCTTTGGTTCTTTATTACACAGTGTATCTTTGATGCTGTCACCATAAAACCTTTCACTTTAACTCAATGGAACAATAGGTGCTCTTCTACTAATGTCTTAGCTCTGTGATTGTGTGACTGGATTATACTTGAAGTCAGTAACAGGAAACAACAAGCCACACACACTAATTGTAAAATTCTTTGGGTCTGTTTTTGATTCTGTGCTACTGATGTGGTAAAGCAGCAGAAAATGAACTGAAAATAGATTTGGCTCTGGCTCTGGCTCTGCCACTAACTATCTGTGTAACCTTGAAAATGCTACTTTACCTTTCTGGATCTCCATTTTCTCACTCATTCAAAAAAAAAAAAATGCCATTTGAGAACCATCCATGTGCCAGGTGCTGTTAATCATAGGTAAAGAAGACATGGTCCAGCCCCTGTTGGTAGGGAAGACAAACAGAAAGAAAAGTAAGAAAGGAAAGAAAAGGAAGGAAGGAGGGAAGGAGGGAAGGAAAGAGGGAAGGAGGGAAGGAAAGAGGGAAGGAGGGAAGGAAGGAAGACAAGGAAGGGAAAGGAGGAAGAAATAAGGGGAGAAAAAGGAAAAAAGATAGAAAAGGAAAAGAAGAAAAGAAGGCTAGAAGAAGCAAGTAAATATATAATTATAAATTTTAATATAAAATAAGTGTTTTTCAAGTGTTTTTTAGCCATAGAGACATTTGTTCAAGGCAAATCTAATGTGCCCCCACTGATCTGCAAAGCACTGTGTGGCCCATGCTGTGGATCTCCACCGCTCTCTCCCAGGCCCCTTGCTCATCCACTCCTGCTACTGTGGTCTTATCATTCCTCCTGAATCATGCTCAACTCAGAGTCTTGGCGCTTGCTGCTACCTCTGCTTGGAACATTTCCGCCTATATCCTCAAATGGCCTGACCTTCACTTCATTTATATCTGATTAAATGTCATCTCAGAGGGGACATCTCTGGTAACCCTGTCTAAAATAATTTTCTTTCTCCAAGTGTCCTCCTACCTTGTTCTGCTTCATTTTTGTTTTTTCTTAGCATTTACTTCCACTTGAAATGATATGCTTTGTCATTTGTTTATTCTCTGTCTCATGAATATAAATTCCATGACAAAGACTCCATTAATTTCTATGTTTATAGCTCCTATTACCGGGCCTGACACATAGTAGGAGCTCAATTAATATTTGTTAAATGAACATTGGGGGAGGGGTCATTAATGGGGAACTGGTTTTATTGAAGCATTGGTGTAGGAAGCTAAGTCCTATGTCATCCCTTCCCCTCCCATGCAGCCCTTGAGGACGCTTCCAGGTCTAACACTGTAGGGGTCCACAAATTATTTCATCAGAAAAGAGGTCTTAAATGTTAAACTTAATTCTTTATTCATTTTCTAAATTCCAAAAACATGAACTTTGTTCTAAGAGCTATGCTAACTGCTTGGATTGAAGGACACAAGTAACATTATCCATTCAGTCTTGGAGTTTATGGTCTAGCTATAAAAATAGATTAATCACAATTAATGTGATTACAGAGGAGCTGGGGCACACAGAAGATAGAGTAACTGCCTGCAGGACATCTTCAATTCCTCTGCCATAAAAGGGATATTTACTTCTAAGCTCCAAAATTTATTATAAGAATAAAATGAGAAAATGGATATGCAATTGCCTGAAATACTGAAGAACATCTTCAAATGTCCAGTGTGGGTATGGTTATTCAAGAGTAAATAAGATATCAGCAAAAATGGCAGAGTAGGGAACTCTGAAGTTTTGCCCCTTCCTGAAAGCAATAAAAAAAAAAAAACTGTCAGAAACTACCAGAACTTTTTGTAACTCTGGAAATTAACCAAAAACACAGCAACATAAGGAGCACTTATTCAAGAAAAATTACATAAAAACAATGAGGTTTGTGATGTTTCAATTTACCCTACTGCAAGCCCTGCCCCTCAGATCAGCAGCAACCTTGAAAATAATAGCCCATATTCCCAGTACCAGCGGGAGCAAAATGGGCCTCATTCACACACACATACACACACACACACACACACACACACACAAATTGTGTTATTTAATCTATTTGTTGGCTCCCTGGAAGATTGCTTGAAAGGCTTACCTGTTTCTTACTTAACTCAACATTAAATTTTCCTCTAAGCACTGTTTTTACTGCATCCAATAAATTTTTATAGATTGTATTTTTTTCTTGTTCAGTTTCTTTTTTTCTTTCAGTACTTTGAATATGTCTTCCCACTTCCTTTTGGCCTCCATAGTTTCTGGTGAGAAATCAGCTGTTAATCTTATGAGTAGCCCTTGTACATAGGTCACTTCTCTATTGCTGCTAAAGCATCTACCCATGGAAGCATTTGTCAAAAAACATTTATAGGCAAATGTTTGCTATTGCCAACTGAGGCAATGGATAAAAATTGGGAAAACAATAGACTAAATACAAAACTTGAAAAGATAGACTGAGGAATGAGGAGATTTGAAACCCCCCAAAATATTCCTGGGACTCTAGAAATACACATGCTTGCTCAGAGCTGTGCACATTCTCAGGAAAGATCTGAAAAGGCTCTACACTCCTAATACTTACTGGCCATGAGACTCTGCACAAGAAGAAAGTGAAGCCCAAGGTAATGTTGTAAGTGGTTGCGCTAAGTGTTGAAGGCATGCCTCAAAACACACATAGAGTCCCATGGCAAGGAAAGGAAGAATTTTTGATTTCAGGTATTTAAGGAAATCTTTGTCTAATCTAAGCTAATAGAACAGAAACTTCAGTTGCCATATATGACAAAGAAAACAGACTTTACAGAATTAGTTCAGAAAAGTCACACACACATAAAAAAAAACCCACAAAAAACAAAGACCAAAATTGCGGCAAGCAGCAAAAACAAATCCTCAGGAGAGAAGATAATCTTATTTCCAGAGTTGCCACATTATATCCAAAATATACACTTTTCAACAAAAAAATTACAAGGCATGCAAAGAAATAAGAAATTGTGTTCCATACACAGGGGAAATAAAACAATCAATAGAAACTATCCATGAGGATTTCCAGACATTGTACTTACTAGACTAAGATTTTTTAATCAGCTATTTAAAATATGTTCAAAGAGCTAAAAGAAATCAGAAGAACAATATCTCATTAAATAGAGAATATTCTGGAACTTAAATTAAAAATTCACTACAGTGCTTCAACAGCACATTCAAGAGAAACCAAACAAATTAGTGAGCTTGAAAAATGTTCAGTTGAGATTATTCAGTCTGAGGAAGAAAAGTAAAAATAAATAAAGAAAAATAAACAGAGCCTAAGAGATCTATGAGACACTATCAAGCACCAACATATACATAACCTAAGTTCTAGAGGAGAGAAGTGAGAGGAAAGAATAGAAAAAAAATTGAATAAATGATGGTCATAAACTTTTAAAATTTGATTCTAAAAACTAAAATAAAATAAACATTTACATCTAAGAAGCTCAGTGAACTCCAAGTAGGATGAACTCAAAGAGATTTACATGCAGACACATTATAATCAAACTGTTGAAAGGCAAAGATAGAGAGAAAAATCTTGAAAGCAACAACAGAGAAGTGACCTATGTACAAGAGCTGCTCATAAGATTAACAGCTGATTTCTCACCAGAAACTATGGAGGCCAAAAGGCAGTAGGAAGACATATTCAAAGTGCTGAAAGAAAACACAAGAAACTGAACAACAGCAAAAAAATACAAGATATAAAAATTTATTAGATGTCGTGAAAACAGTGCTTAGAAATTTATAGTGGAAAAAACCTATATTAAAAAGTAATAAAGATCTCAAATCAATATCTTAACCTTTCAGCTTAAGACACTAGGAAAGAAGTGCAAACTAAACTCAAAGCAAGAAAAAAATAAAGATTATAATGGTGGTAAACAAAGTAAAGAATAGAAAAATAATACAGGGAATCAATGAAATAAAAATTTGTTTATTTGAAAATAGCAACAACATTGACAAACCTTTAGCAAGACTGATGAAGAAAAAAAGAGAGAAGACTTAAATTACTAAAATCAGGAATGAAAGAGGGTACATTACCACTGACCTTACAGAAAGAAAAAGGATTATAAGGGGATTTATGAAAAAATGTGTCTAACAAATTGAATAACTTACATGAAATGAATAAATTCCTAGAAACACACAAATTACTACAACTGACCCTAGAAGAAAAAGAACATTTGAATAGATATACAAGTATAGAGATTGATTTAGTAATCAATAAAACTTCCATCAAAGAAAAACCCAGAGCCAGATGGCTTTACTGATGAATTCTGCCAAAAGTTTAAAAAAGAATGAACACCAATCCTTCTCAAACCCTTTCAAAAATATGCAAGAAGAGTAAAAACTTCCTAACTCATTCTATGAGGCCAATATTACACTGTTACAAAAGCAAGATAAAGATATCACAAGAAAACCATAGACGAATATTCCTTATGAATATAATAGCAAAACTCTTCAACAAAGTACTAGCAAACTGAATCCAGCAGCACCTAAAAAGGATTTTACACCACAATCCAGTGGGATTTATACCTAGAATGGTGGCTTAATATATGAAAATCAATCAATAAAATGTATACCACATTAACAGAATAAAAGGCAAAAACCACATGATCATCTCAATTGATGCAGAAAGAATTGACAAAATCCAACATTATTTCATGATAAAAACACTCAACAAACTTGGAATGGAGAGGACTTCCTCAACCTTTTAAAGGACCTTTATGAAATACTCAAAGCTAGATCATATTTAATGGTGAAAGACTAAAAGTTTTCATGCTAAGATCAGGAACAAGACAAAGATATCTTCCACTCAACATAGCACTAGAGATTCTCACCACTTCTATTCAACATAGCAGTAGAGATTCTAGCCAGAATAATTAGGAAATTTAAAAAACATTAAATGCATCCAGACTAGAAAGGAAGAAGTACAGCTATCTTAATTTTCAGATGACATGATCTTATGAAAACTCTATGAAATCACACAGAAAAACCTGTTGGTGAGCTCAGCAAAGTTGCAGTATACACAATCAATATACAAAAATCAGTTGAATTTCTATATACTAGCAAGGAAGGATTCTAAAATTAAATTAAGAAACAATGCCATTTACAATAGCATCAAAAAGAATAAAATACTTGGGAGTAAATTTAACCAAGGCAGTGTAAGATGTACACCAAAAACTATAAAAAATTGTTGAAAAAAATTAAAGAAGACCTAAGTAAGGGGAAAGATATCCCACATTTATGACTGGAAGACTTAATATTGTTAAGATGACAAAACTCCCCAAAACAATTTATAGATTCGATGCAATCCTTATCAAATTCCAGCTGCCTTATTTCAGAAATGAATTACTGGATCCTAAAGTGCAAGGGACTCTGCATATCTTGAAAAGGAGAATAAAGTTAGAAGACACACACTTGCTGCTTTCCACACTTACTATAAAGCCACCATAATCAAGACTGTGTGAAACTGGCATAAGGATAGCAAAGAGATCAATGGAATGGAATTGTAAGCTCAAAACTAAACCTACACCTGTGGTCAATTGATTTTTGTTAAGGATTCCAAGACTATTCAATGAGGAAGAATAGTCTTTTCAATAAATGATGCTAGGATAATTAGACATCCACATACAAAAGGATTAAGTTGGACTCTTCATATCATGTATAAAAATTAACTTAAAATGGGTCAAAGATCTAAATGTAAAAGCTAAAACTTTAAAAATCCTAGAAGGAAACATAGGTGTAAATCTTCGTGAGTTTGTATTAGGCAGTGTTTTCTTAGATATAACATCAAAAGCACAAGAAATCCAAGAAAAAATAGATATATTGGACTTTATCAAAATAAAAGCTTTGTGCATCAAAGGACGCTGTCAAGAAAATGAAAAGACAACTCGCAGAATGGGAGAAAACATTTGCAAATGATATATCTAATAAAGGTCTAGTATCCAAAATATATAAAGAATTCTTCAACAACAAAATGACAAATAATCCAATTTAAAAATGCACAATTGATTTGAATAGACATTTCTCTCAAGATATACAAATGGCCAATAAGCACATTTAAAAATGCTTTACACCATTAGTCACCAATGAGATACCACTTCAACACACACTAGGATAGCTTTAATAATAAGAATAACAATAATAAAACAGACAATGACAACTGTTGGTGAGGATATGCAGAAATCAAAATCTTCATAATGCATTGCTGTTGAGAATGTAAAATGGTGCAGCCACTATGGAAAACAGTTTGGCAGTTCCTCAACAAGTTAAACATAGAGTTATATGATCCAGGAATACCTATATATACATATATAATATATTTATTATACATTTATATACCCCCAAGAGAATTAAAAATATATGTACACTCATAAATTTGTACATGAATGTTCATAACATTATTCATAATAGCCAAAAACATCAAAATGTCCATCAACTAATGATAAATGGATAAAACAAAATGTGGTATATTCATACAATGGAATATTATTTGGCAGTGAAAACAAACAAAATGCTGCTACATGCTACAGAATGGACAAACCTTGAAAACACTGTAAGTGAAAGAAGCCAGACACAAAAGACCACTATTGTATGATTCCTTTTTCATTAAATATCCAGAATAGGTAAATCCATAGAGATAAAAAAGCAGAACGGTGGTTGCCAGGGGCTGGGAGAAAGGAAGAATGGGGAGTGCTTGCTGGAGGTTTAGATGAGGGTGTGAGGATCGTGCCCTGTCTTAATCACTAAGACAGCTACAAAAAAAATTACCTTAGACTGGATGGCTTAAATGACAGACATTTATTTCTCACAGTTCTGGAGGTTGGCAAGTCCAAGGTAGAAGTGCCAGCAGACTTGGTGTCTGGTGAGCGAGGCCCTCTTCCTGGCTCGCAGATGGCTTTCTCCTTGTGGTGTCCTTATGTAGTGGAAAAAGAGATCATCTCTCATGTCTCTTCTTATAAGGGCACTAATCCCATTCATGAGGACTCCACCCTCAATACCTAATTACCTCCCAAAGGCCCCAACTCCAAATACCACCACACTGAGAATTAGGGCTTCCATATATGAATTTTGGGGGGGAATGAAACATTCAGTTTATAGCAGGCCCTCACGATGGTATTGGTGTCCCTATGAGAGGAGGAAGAAACTGGAGTTTGTTCTCTCTTCACCATGTGAGGACACAGCACTGATGGGGTTCAGGACAGCCTACCCTAAAATATGACTGCAGGAGACGAGAAAATGCACCTTTGGCATAAGGATTATTTTGAACTGGTTATTTTGAGAAATTGCAGACACAGAAGAAGTTCTGAAAAGTTATCCTTTGGTAAGAGAAATTTACATCTATAAAGGAAATCTCTGTTTGTAAGGGTATCTCCTTTTCTGCATCAGGAAGAGGATGACTAATCACTAGAGACTCTTTATGAATGGAGAAGGCATGAACTTTTTAACTCTGAGTAGCAAACCTCACCCTTGTTATGGTACTTTTTTGGGTCATCTCCTATTAACCAGGCCTTTCCCCACACCTTTCTTTATTTCAGAGAATGGTGGTATTTAAGTCTGAAGTCTAAGACAACTCTTTGAGATCTACTCTAGAGATTTACTCATCACTCTGGGTCAACTCCGAGTATACAGGAGGTATATATAAATTATTAAACTTCTGTTGGGAGTCCCAGCTAAGAACTCATGAAGGGTAGAGGAGAAAATTATTTTTTCTCCCCTACAGCAAGAAGGCAGCCATCTGCAAGCCAGGAAGAGGGCCTTCAGCAAGAATTCAACAACACCAGCACCCTGATCTTAGATTCCACAACTTCCAGAACTGTGAGAAATAAATGTCATATAAGCCACCCAGTCTATGGTATTTTGTTATAGCAGCCTGAGATGACTAAGACACTGTTTAATGGGTATAGGGTTTTCTTTTGGGATGATGAAAATATTTTGAAACTTGATATAATTGGTGGGTACACAACATTGTGAATGTACTAAATGCCACTGAATTGTTTATTTTAAAGTGATTATTTTTTTCTTACGTGGATTATATCTCAATTTTAAAATTGCAAATAAACCAGATTAAACAGAAGTCTTTACAGTTTTACAGAATCTCACATAATTTGAAAAATTGGTTTGTTCAAAATTAAAACTAGCTGGGCATGGTGGCACATGCCTGTAGTCCCAGCTACTAGAGAGGCTGAGGCAGCAGGATTGCTTGAGCCCAGGAGTTTGAGGTTGCTGTGAGCTAGGCTGATGCCACAGCACTCTAGCCCGGGCAAAAGAGTGAGACTCTGTTTCAAAAGAAAGAAAGAAACATTAAAAAATTAAATTAAATTAAATTAAAACTGAGCCTATGCCACGAGGAAACAGAAGTCTAGGGATACCTTTTATTAAACTCTGCTAGTCCAGACTATTGATTATGTTGCTGCTGTTTTAGCAACTAATTATTCCCAAACACCGTACCTACCATCTTCATGGGTCTTTATCGTCCTGCTTCTTCTGTGAAAAAGAAGGGTTTCTGTCTTCAGTAAATACAGTTGTCCCTCTGTGTCCATAGGAGGTTGGTTCCAGGATTCCCACAGATACCAAAATCTACAGATGCTCAAGTCCCTTATATAAATTGGTATAGCATTAATATTTGCATATAATCTATGCATATCCTCCTGCATACTTTAAATAATCTCTAAATTACTTATAATACCTAATAGAATGTAAATGCTACACAAATAGTTGTATTGTTTAAGGAATAATGACAAGAAAAAAAGTTTGTACATGTTTAGTACGGACGCAACTAAACTTTTTCTCTGACTATTTTCAATCTGAGGTTGGTCAAATCCCCATATGCCGGAACTCATGAATATGGAGGGCTGAATTTATTTGCATTCCCAGGAACTATAATAGTAATTGCTTCAAGGAAGATAGGAATGGTGCTAGGGCCCTTTGACTGTGGGCCAAATTCCATTCAACTCAATTCAAGTATATTCAAGTATCTCTTCTCAGCTAAAGAAGAAATTAGCAACATGTTAAGCCAGTTGTTATTTCCTCCGTTGTAGTCTTAATTCTAGGAAAATGAACATTTAGGTTCTATCACACATGCCAAATGCTGTCCAGGGCCTGGGGTAAGGGTTTTGGTTACAGGGCATGGCCGGACTGACCAGCATTTTCACGAGGCACCAAGGCCTGCTCAGTGGAACCTTTGTGGAAAGGGATGACACCCAGTTCAAAGTTCAGCAGCTTGAATAATAAGCAGAAAAAGCTTTTTAATGGATTAAAAAAAAAACCTGAAGTCTTAATCATCTAGTGTCACACCCTCAGCCCCATAGACTTTTCAGATCTTAAAAAGAGTCAACATTAAATGGGACTCATCGTGCCAGGAGCATGCATGGTCAAAATTTACCTACGCAAAGTGGCTTTTCCTGAGGTGTACAAGTTGTTTATGGATATGGAGGAAATGACTGACTACCAGCAGGGAGAATCCAGGTTCTTCTGCAGAGTTCTCTTCCTTCAGGATCCAGTTGCTCTCTGGGTCCAGATGCCATTCCCTGCCAAGGACAGGAGCAAATGTTCATTTAACACCTGCCATGTGCCAGCACCATACATATGTCATTCATTTAATCCTTACAACAACTTCATGAGTGTGAACCAAAATAAAATCTTAAGCCACTCAGCTGACTGAATGGACACCTTCTTGGCCAAGGGGACCCCAAAAAACCCTAAAAGCTGAGCTGCTGGCTATGAGAAGGGATGTGAGACATGCCTCATCATGCCCCCTCCCTTTTTGGAGATGTTATTTGTAACAGTGCGATGCTAAATCATTAACAAACCTAAGGCTATACAAGACAAAGCTTAAACCACACCTGTAGGCCATCAATTTATTTAACAGATCACTTGAGTTTTGGTAAATGTCTGGTGGTTTGTCTCTGATTAACATACATCCTTATCTTAGGTTAAAACACTCCAAGCCTTTAGACAAAGCTTCATTTCTTTAACCAATGACAAATCAAAGAATATTTAACCCCACCTGTAACATGTAAGCTCCCTGCCTTTGAGATGTCCTGCCTTTTCCGGCCAAACCAATGTATGCCCTATGCATGTTGACTTAGGATCTTACGTGTAATTCCCGTCTCCATGAATGTATGGAACCAAACTGTAACCCAGCTACAGGGGGCACATTTTCTCAGGACCTCTTGAGGCCACGTGCTCCACGCCTGCCACACACACACACACACACACACACACACACACACACACACACATTCAGCTCAGAATAAACCTCTTTAAATTGTTTTACAGAGTTTGAGTCTTTGTCCATTAACATAAGGTGGGTCCTATCTCTAGCTCCATTTTACACTTAAAAAGGAGAGAGAAAGGGAGAGTAATGTTCCGTAGTCGCATGGGTAGTAAATGGCAGAGCCAGAATCCCAATTCATGTTTCTAGAACTGGAAACTTATGCCCTTCCGTTTTGGTGAGCTAAATGAAGCAGGGATTTGAAGACTAGGATGAGAAACGGGACTGGACATGGCCTCCCAACCCACAGGTTTGTTCTGGGGACCTGTTGGGATCAGGACATCATTCCAAAATATGACTGTAGGAGACCAAATATGCTACCCCAAAATATACTTCTTTGGCATATTTCAAGCCAGTTATTCTGAGAAAGTGCAGACACAGGAGTAACTCTGAAAAGCTGCCCTTTCATAGAAGAAATTTACATCTATAAAGGAAATCTACATTAGTAAAAGTATGTGTATCAGGAAGAGCACTGCTCAGAGACAACTTTTATTACCTGAGTGCAGGAAATGCCATTCCCAAATATGCCACTTTGGTCTGCTGATTACTTCAAACTGAGGGCACTTGGGGAACAGCAAATGCAAGGAGGGACTGTCTCTAAGCTCCCCTTATCTGCCTGAAGATGCGTCCTCCAGGGGGAGCTCAGCTGTCATGAATCCCCACCTCGGGAACCTCATGGACCAGAGAAGATTGGTTCACATCACAGCAGAAGAGAATGGGAGCCGACACCAGAGAGACTCTGTCACAGGCTGTCACCTATTCTTCTGAGGGCCAATTCATCTTTCCCAAAACTCATTTATTCTCCTCTAAGTTGTCCACATCCTCTCTACCCTTTGAAGAGGGTATATGAGCTTCTAGATCTCATGGATTAGGGGTATTCATTTTTCTTTCATATGATACCCCTGTGCACTTAATAAATTTGCATAACTTTCCGCCTGTTAATCTGTGGTATATCCATTTAATTCATAGCTCAGCCAAAGAACCTAGAAGGGTGAGAGAAACCATCTTTCACTTCCCTACAGGACTAAGAGGCTTCCTGAGGGTTTATTTTGTTACCTCTATAAGCATGACTTTTAATAAGAGTTGTACATCAGAATAACCTGAGGAACACTTTCATTATACACATGCCTGGAATTCACCACCTAGAAGGTCTGGTTAGATAAAGAATAAAATGTGTTAAGCTTTTCTTTAATTTCTATAAAAGACATTAAATAAAAGTAGCAAGGATTAATTAAGCTCAAAAGAAATGTACTGAATAAAAAAGATAGACATTAATGAATTTAGGGCTAAGTTATTAACTCTTAAAGATATTACAGAATTTCAGTAGGATGGTATTTTGATTTTTTGCTTGTAATCCCTTCAATCAGGAATCGTCTGAGTCTCCATCAACAGCTATATTCAGAGATGTTCTTTTTCCTGCCTAAATTCAATTCAGTCACTCTTTTATATGCCTGCCCTTTGAAAGGCTGCATTTTTTTAAAAGTCACATCAAAAAGAAAAGGTTAAATTCAACAAAAAATTTAACAAACACTTATTGACTATTTGATATATGCAAAGCCCATGCTAGGCAATGCAGGTTTTGAAAGAATAAAAGGGGAGACAGAGGTGAGGAGGGCATTTTAGGAAAAGGAAATAGCTTATCCAACACTACACAAAAGCAAAGTGATTGTTCAGAAGACTTCTGCTAAATTTTGATTATTATAAATGTGATCAATTATTTAATCAATGTATAAATGTATCTTGTAAAAAAAAACCACACAAGCTTCATTCAAGCTTAGTGTCTATGACTAGATTGTATATTTGTTAACAATTCTTTGTTTACACTTGTCTGTAAGAAGAGTATACTTTCCTAACTCCGCTATCTCACCCTTTCTCAGCTGACTTTGGGCTTGGTCATATGACTCATTTTGGCCAATGGAAAGTGAGTGAACATACTCTCTGTGACCACTCGCATGGTTTGGCCTCACCTTCTGAGCTCCTGCCTTCCACTTGAGAACATGTCTCAGAAGTAAAGCTCCTTCAGTCTTGGTCGCAAAATGAGGAGACACAGAGAGCAGACCTGGATCTTTCCCATATGCTGGAACCAAATCCAGTACAGCCCAGCAGCATTAAACAGAGTCACAGCCACAGATCCATGACTGAAAAATGAATGTTTGGCTTATGATACTGAGTTTGGGTGTTGTTAGTAATGCACCACTATTGCAGTAAAAGCTAACAAAGGTAGCCTGTAATAGTTTACAAAGATTAGAATAATAAAATCCTGCAGTATCTAGAAACCTAGAGAGTCTAGCTTAAGTGCTTGTATTTGTTTGCTAGGGCTATTGTAAATAAGTACCACAAACTGAGTGGCTTAAACAACAGAAATTTGTTATTTATTTATGTATTTGTTTGTTTGTTTGTTTGGAGATAGGGTCTCCCTCTGTTACCCAGGCTGGAATGCAGTGGCAAGGTCATAGCTCACTGTAGCCTCAAACTCCTGGGCTCAAGCCATCCTTCTGCCTCAGCCTCCCAAGTAGGTAGGAAGCCAGGACCACAGGCATGCACCACAATGTCAGGCTAATTTTTTTTTTTTTAATTTTTTTGTAGAGATGGGGTCTTTTTGTGTTTCCCAGGCTGTTCTAAAACTCCTGGCCTCAAGCAATTCCCTCCACCTCAGCCTCCCAAAGTTCTGGGATTGCAGGCATGAGCCACTGAGCCCAACCATCAACAGAAATTTATTATCTCACAGTTCCGGAGGGTAGACATCCAAGATCAAGGTACCATTAGAATCCATTATATGCTGAAATAAAAAAAAAAAAAAGAAATGATTCCTTCTGACCGCTGTGAGGAAGAACCTATTCCATACCACTCCCTTAGCTTTTGGTAGTTTGCTGACAATTCTTTGGTGTTCTTTGGTTTGTAGGATCTCTGCCTTCATCTTCAATGGTATTCTGCCTGTGTATGTCTGCCTCCAAATTTACCTTTTTTTATAAGGACACCAGTCATATCGGATTAGGGGCCCATCCTACTCCAGGATGACCTCATCTTAACAGATTACATCTGCAACAACTCTATTTCTAAATAAGGTCACATTCTGAGGTACTAGAGGTCAAGACTTCGGCACATGAATTTGGGGGTGGAGGAGGGGGATACAATTCAACTTGTAACAGTGCTTTTTACACTTTTGCCCTTCAAACCTGGGGAAGAGTACAGACAAACTTCACTATGGCTTACCTTCCGCACCTGGGGCCACGCACCCATATTGTTATGTTTCTCACTTTGGAGGGATTGGGTTGTTCATGGCATGGTATGAGTTTGAGACTTAGTTCCATAAAGCTTATAAGTCCTGCACCCAGAATGAGAATTCAGGTATCCTGCTATTTTATTCTGCCACTTTATGGGTCAGTGATTCAGGGAGGCAGATGAGCACGCAGAATAAGGTAATGAACCAGTTAGTGTTAGGGAAATAAAAAACTATTTAACAATCATACACATTCTAATCAGCCATAAACCTCATCCACCATTACCAAGGCAATGTTTCAAAGACATAAAGTCTCTGAAGGAAATGAGCAGAGCAGTGGTAGAAGATAAATTTAGTTATCAAAAAAGGATATAAATACGGTTGCAGAGGAGGTTTTTTTAATGTAGAAGTAAATTTTATAAACTTGATGAAATGTAATTTTGTGGAAATTACAAAAATTGTGTCGAGGTAGAAGTCACAATAATCACAGAGAAATGAAAAAGTAATTCAAGGTCTCCAATAAAAGATACCAAACCTAGATTTATGCAAAAATTCTATTGTACTATCGAGGAACAGATGATGAAAATCTTCCCAAATAGTCACCCGTCAACTATGAACAAAAATTAAAAACTCTTAGTGAATATTAACAAAATTGGATATAGCAGGAGAATCATGACCAGGATATATTACAGGAGTATAAACATGATTTGACATTAGGAATCTATTAATGTAGCTCATCACATTAGTAGCCAAATGGGGAAGCAGCATAAGTACTAGATGCTAAAAAATTTGATACATTCAAAATCATTTTTTTTTGTTTTTAAAATTCTTTAAAAGCTATAGACAGAGGTAAACCTACTTAACTAGAACCCATTGTAATGAAGAAAGCAGACATAGCAATAAAACTGCATGTCATGTATTCTAAATTTTAACATCTCAGCAAAGAATTACTTAATATTTCATTCTCCTGGACCAACTTTATGATACTTTTGTAGGTTTTTAATGTTTTATTCCCCTGGAAAAGATGTTGTGGTATCTTTCAAAATACTTTCCTGGATAAATATCATGTGTGTTATCAAGGCCTTTTTTAAATGAGTCTTTTGAAGTTCTTTAAGTTACTACACAAGTGCCACTTTCACCTTCCTTTTTTGAGTGTCATGGGTCTCATGACATCATGAGGCCCCCTACCTTACTTGCTAACCATGAGATAATTTTTGAAGGGCCACTTAGGTTGAGCTATTTTTATCTTAAAGTGACCCTATGATTTTGATGTGTAAAGGACTGAATTATTATTTTTTCCCTTCATTCTTTCCTCTGTATAATACATTAAATAAAGAACAAAAGTTTTATTTGTAAAATTCTAACTCTTTGGTCTTTTATTCTATAATAATAGTAAGCCCCATGCTTTATGGTGAAACTTTAGAAGAAATCCCATTAAAATCAGAAACAAGATAAGGATATTGGCTGTTACTTCTATTATTCAACACTGTCCTGGGAGTCCTCAAAAATTTAATGCAACAAGAAGGAGAAATGAAGTGCAAATATTGGAAAGGAATAAACAAAACTGCCATTGTTTGCAGATGATATCATTGTCTAACCAGAAAATCTCTCAGAATATATTGAAATGCATATTAAAACTATTAAGACAGTTTATTAAATTGGCCCAATAAAAGATCAGCACAGGAAAATTAAGTTATTTTCTTATTCATAGAAATAGCAGAAAGCTAATTAGAAAATGTATTCCATTAACAAAGGAAAAATAATGATAAAGTACTTAAAAATAAAACTAATAAGAAATGTGCAAGACAAATTAAGAAAACCATAATGTTAATGGCATAAAAGAAGAACCGAATAGATGAAGGAGCTCATATGTTTCTGGATGAAATTGAATCTTGTAATTATGTTAAAATTCCCCAAATTAAATTATAAATTTAATGCATTCCCATTAAAAATCTGAATAGAATTTCTTATTGAATCTGACAACCTGATTCTAGTGTTCACTTGCAAAAAGCCATGACAAGTTTGAAGAAGAATAAGAAGGGTTGGGAAAGGCATGATCGCTGCCTCTAAGTCTTCATGCCCTTGTGTAATCTCCTCCCTTTGAGCATGGTCTGGCCCTAGTGTCTCATTTCTAATGAATACACATGTCAAAAAGTGGTTTGTCCCTTCTGAGATGAGGTAACAAAAAGACATGCTCTCTCACTCTCCTGCTCTCTCATTTGATCTAGATCCAGAAAACTGTCATGCTGTGGGCTGCCCTATGGAAAGGCCCATGTGGTGAGGATCTGAAGCCTGCCACCAGCCATGGCAGTGATCCTGCCCAAGTTGAGCCTTAGATGATCTCAGCCCCATATGATATCTTGATTGCAGTCTTGTGAGAGCTCTTAAGCCAGAGGCCCTCTGCTAAGCTATGCCCAGGTTCCTGACCCATAGAAACTGAGAGACAATAAATGTGTATTGTATTAAGCTGTTAACTTTGGTTAACTTTTATGCAGCAGTCAATAATTAATGCACCCAAATAGATTCAATTCCTTTAAACACCTACCACCCTCTCGAACCTCATTCAGCCTTCATTGCTGCCCAAGAAATTAAAACAAAGAAGACATATGAGTCACAGGGCTTTGCATATTCAAGATCCCATGAGAGTTACGCTCCCCAGGGGTCCTACTTTTACTCCCAGGTGGCCATGTTGAGGAATTTTATATGCAAAAGCAAGTGAGTTCACTGAATAAATGGCCTGAAGCATGTCTTAGCCTCACAGGCAATGATTAGCTTCCTGTGCCCAACAGCTACTTGGGGTTAGGCTTGTAGGCTTGTAGGCCAATCAGCCTTGTAGGCTCAGCAACCTGATTTTGTGGCCAAACAAAGCCTGATCCATTTCTTAGGGTTAGACTCATATTAGTCAAGCACGTGACTTGGAGAATAAAACCAACATCTGCATTTACAAACTTAAAAAGAGAAGTCCAGCTCTCATGGAGTCTTGAATACATAGATTGCTAAGACTCATCTGTTCTCTCTGTGTAAGTTTTTTAGGCAGCAATGGAAGTTGAATAAAGTTGATGGGTTGGTTGAAGGAATGAATGTTTACAATTATGTATTAATTATTGATTGCTGCATAAAAATTATCCAAGCTTACTAGCTTAAAACAATAACTTTAAAACTCTGAAGTGCTTCAGAACCTAAAATGCTTACCGCAGGACCTGGCAGCTCTCAACAAACAGCAACTCTCATCATCATCCATCATCTGTGTTCTCACCAGTGCTTAGGTACAAAAGGAAGAAGCATGGAGTCTTGGACAGCATGTGAGCCTTGGAATCAGACAAATCTAGGCCCAGATTCCTATCATGCCATTTATTAGCTGTATTTTCAACTTCCTCTGCAGGCAGGGGAGGCATTGGAAATCACCTAGAGAAATTCAAGTATCACAAACTAATAAGAAAAGTATACTTTCAGGGATCACTTGCACAGGTCATTACTAGAGAAGTTTTTGTGCACTGTGCAGAGCACCAGGAACTGCAAGGAGGAGGCACAGCATCTCTCCTGAGCTCGAAGCTGGCTCTTGGTGTCACTTCGCTGCAACTGCGATTTGCCATTGATGCTCTTTCTTCTCTTCCTCGGGAAGAGTAAGAGGGAGAAGATGCAGACTGAGTGAGAAAAAAACAAAAAAGAAACTTAACATTATCTACCTTTAACAAGGTTGGGTGGCAAAAACACTTTAGAACCAGAGATTGCAAACGCAAATACCTGCCTGGAAGGCAACGTAAATAGGTGAAGCTGTAAGAGGCACATAAAACTAGACTTGAGGGATATCTAACATCCTTCATGTCTTCCTGTAAGAGTAGCAGTTGGTGTTGGTGTTTATGCCAGCTACTTGGTAAACCATCCAGTTGTGCCATGGCCCATGCTGTGGCATGTAAGATGCTCTAAGCAACTTAGGGAAGTCAGTGATAATTGTCCACTATGGGGGCCACCGTGACGTCACTGACCACATGCAAACAAGAAGATACACATCTGCTGGAAAAGTATCAGAGCTACTAACAAGAATGAGAAGTTATTTTAAGAATACTGTGCCCAATTTGCCGTGTCCAGCTATAGAAGGTGCATTTACTTATTAATCCATGATGTATGACTTTTCATTTAGATCAAATGACAATGCTTCTAAGTTAATTAAACTCTGCTTTAATTCAATGTTTTTTGGTGTATGCAAACAAATGGAAGCAATAGTTATTAAGGTATTGGCATCATTCATAAAAGAAACATTTTATATAAACATTTTATATTGGTGTCCTCAAGGGATCCCAACTGAAAGTCAGTTGAGCTTATTCCAATAAAGGAATAAAGGTTTGATTTTTTTTTTCAACATTCAGAATTATAGTAAAGCTTCTGGAAATTTATCCTAGTGAAGGAAAATATTTGACATTATTGTCAATGCTATTATAAGTTCAAGTTCAACATTGAAAATAAAATTACGTGCGTGTGTGTGTGTGTGTGTGTGTGTTTGTTGATAATCTGAATTTTAATGAATCTCAGTATTATGGTAATAACAATGTTCTTATTAAATTATTATAAGAAACTTATGGAGCAGAAATATACAAAATTAGTTTTATTGCACATAAATTCATAATTATACTCAAAAGTACAGTATTCTAAGAACCAAATAGAAGCAGCAGTTGTCAACATTTATAAGTATTGTATGTATACACACAGAATTACATAAGTACAAAATTTTTAAATTGAGTGTATTATTAAATTAAAAAAAAAAACCTTTAGGTTGGTAGCAGCTGCTTTTCCTCTTTGTTTTCTGTTATCAGATTTTAGAAATGTTTGTGCCTTTGAAGAACTACTTTGTAAATCAATGTGTCCAGTTTTCCCAGCACCATTTATTGAAAAATCTATCCTTTCCCCTTTGAATTGTCTTGACACCATTGTTGAAAATTATTTTACCATATACATAAGAACTTACTTCTGAGCTCTCTAGTCTATTTCATTGTTCTGTATGTCTATCTTTATGTCAGTACCACACTTTTGATTATAGTAGCTTTGTAATAAGTTTTGAAATCAGGAAGAGTGACACCTCCAACTTAGTTCTTTTTCAAGATTGTTTTGGCTATTTGAAATCTTTGAGATTCTATATGAATTTTAGGATAGATTTTTCTACTTCTGCAAAAAAAAAAAAAAACACTGTTGGGGGATTGTATTAAATCTGTAGATCCCTTTGGCTAGTATTGACATCTTAATGATATTAAGTCTTCCAATTTATGAACACAGAGCATCTTCCCATTTATTTTTCTCCTCTTTACTTTTCTCAGCAATGTTTATAGTTTTCAGTGTGTAAGTTGTTTGCTTCCTTGTTCAAGTTTATTCCTAAGTATTTGATTCTTTTTGATGCTATTATAAATGGAATTGTTTTCTTAATTTCATTTCTGTATACTAACAATAAACAATTTGAAAATGAAATTAAGAAAACAGTACCCCAAAATGGGTATTTTACTCTTGTTGGATGGATATTCTGTATATGTCTGTTAGTTACAATTGGTGTACAGTGTTGTTCATGTTCTCTATTTGTTTATTGATCTTTTATCAGATTATTCTATTCATTACTGAATGTAGGGTATTGAATCTCCTACTGCTATTGTCGATCTGTCTACTTCTCTCTTTAATTCCTTCAATGTTTGTTTCATATATTTAGGAGCTCTGATGTTTGGTGCATATATATTTATAATTGTTATATCTTCTTGGTGAATTAATATTTTATCATTATATGATATCCTTTTATGTCTCCTATAATTGCCTTTGATTTTGTCTGGTATTAGTATAGTCATTCTTGTACTCTTTTGGTTACCATTTGGATGGAATATCTTTTTCCATCTGTTTACTTTCAACCTGTACGTGTCCTCAAATCTAAAATGAGTGTCTTATAGACAGCATATAATTGGATCCTGCTTTTTTTTTTTTCTATTCAGCCAATCTATATATTTTGATTGGGGAGTTTAACCCACTTACATTTGATGTAATTATGCATTAAGGGAAGACCTTACTATTGCCATTTTATTAATTATTTTCTGTATGTCTTATAGCTTTTTAGTCCTTCACATAAGAATCTTTTGATGGAAATCCTATTTACATTTGGATTATCTACTATCCCATATTGAAATGGAATGAAAGTGAGTAGGCCTATGAGTTTTACAGCACTTGAAATTCTTTATTGAAAGGCTTCAAAGACTTATAGAGACAACCTATGTTTCATAAGTCTGTTGTATAAAAACATTTGGTAAGAAAAAACTCTAAATAGAGGTAAAAAATAGTGCCTCTGAAAATATTTGGTTTATATTGTTTCATTTTAATCCAAAATAAAATAGATTTGGAAGTAGCTTCTATTTAGAAGAATTTGCTTGAAGCTTACTGGGTATATCAGCATCTATAGTATTTTCTCCATTAGCAAGATTATGTTCTTCAGAGAAGAGATAAATGAAGGCATAAACAATTTCAAATTGAATAACCATAAATGGCTACTTTAAAAAAGACTTCAGGTAATTTTATGGAAAAATTAAAAATAAGACCATATTAAAAAAATACATTCCTCAGTAAAATACTAGTATCACAGAAAAAGAGACAAATATGGCTAAGAAACTGATTATAGTATAACAATATATACTAAGAATAAATATTCTGCTTATGTTATTTTTTAATACTTAAAAAACTTATAATGGAATTTTAAATTTTGATTAATTATACACACATGTATTTAAGCTTTTAAAAAGACTTTATTTTGAAAAGTAATTTGAATAAAACTATTTTGCAGGTCTACTGATAAAAGCAATTTGTTGGTTAATTTAAAAAATGTTTTAATTTAAAAACAATTTTAATGTTCACTTTCACTTGTAGACGTCTCCCAGGTGGCACTAAATTATATGGTCTCCCTTGCTATACGTAACATATATGGACATCCTGAACCCCTGAATATAGGCTTATAAAGCTTTTAGGCTTGCCCTTACTTGTCCTTTAACTCAGAAATCTGGAAGCTTTTTATTTATACAGATGAGGCTGCCTCTTATAGCCAGCTGAGTTATTGGAAGTTGCATCCTCCACTAACATGAGAGGATGAGAAATCCCAAGGTAGGTACCAATCAGACAAAGAAAGAATCCCAGCATGTTCTGGACTAGACAAACTGATCCTGATAAGAAAGTAAAATTTTCTCCCAAGAAACTGGTTCTCTTTGGAGGCTTTGAGAAAAGTATGCTGAGATTTAAAGGAAGAGAGCAATCTGCAAAGCCCACATAGCAGAGGAAAGAGAGATCATTGAGAGGACTTTGGATACATAAGAAAATAACAGCATCAGTTACATGTGCTTGCTGGGCACATTAAATACGTATTTTTGCACTTACTGGACACACTGTTGCTTCATCCTTTCAACACTTCTACGAGATGTGTATGGTATCCCCATTTTCCAGATGAAAACCTAAAGCTCCCCCCGGTCTGGGAGCTCTTTGCTGCTGCACCACCCCATCTCCCCAGGTAGAGGGCAGTAGAGAGTACATAAGAAAAGGAACGAGAAAAGGTAAAGAAAGGCATGAAAATCCAGGCTAAAGCTTGAGAAAACTATGTGTTCATATAAGCCAGCATGAACAAAGACCTTAAAAAACTATGAAAAATCTAGCTGTTCAAAATAAATAGGATTTGGACACACTTGAGAGCAATGGTCTGCTAGAGCCCTGATTAATTCTACCAGAAACCAATATGCCCTCTTTTGGATGACGCATACGCGGACAGCCAACACTGGGGATTAATTACAGAATAGCTTCAACTACCAGCCACCCTCTAGAAGTCCGCTGTGAAGTGGAAAGTAGAAATAACACAGGTAATCAGATCCATGGGTTGCCAGAAATGATGCAAACATATTATTCTCCCCAAATTAAAACACTCTATTCATGTCCTGAGCTCAAAAATTCATTTCTCGGTAAAGGTCAAGAAAAGCAAACACTGCTTGAATTTAGTTATTAAGCCAGCTGTCAGTCACTGGCAGTGACACAGGCAGGAAGACATCTCAAGGCAGGAAATCGGCTGCAATTAGCATGCCAGGGTCCTTGCATCTTTAATCAGGAGCTCCTCTTTCAGAAATACTTTACCTATCACTAAAAGAATGATGCCAGGTTGGCGTCTATTTTATTCCTTCACTGTATCTTGTTCTTTTAAATAGCAAATCGAGCCAACAAGACCTTAGTTTGCTAAGATTTGAGGGATTTCAGTAGGACTGATAATTGTTTTAATCTGTCATTAATTGTCCGCATTCTAAAGTAGTGCCCTGAAGCAAGATCAAAGCATGAGATGAAATGGGATCTCATGACAAGTCATTTGTTTTTAAGTTTAGGCATGAGAAGGGCTGGTCCAGACAGGAGAACTGGTTCTATCACACCCTGAACCCACCACTCCCAACTAGGCACAGCTTCAAAAGGTAAAAGGGGCCTGTGGGGAGCAATCGAGGTTGGTAGATTGGAAGGGAGTACTTGACCCACTGATAGAGAGAGAGGAAGAGACCTAAATCACCTGCTGCCCCTTCTGGAACTACCACTGCAACTAATTTTTCCTCTGTAACTTTGGTGAATTCACTTAATCTCTCTAATCTTCCATTTACCAACTGCAAAACGGGAATAGGATACTCAAAAAGGGAGTTACTAGTGATGGTCTGAAGGTGGTGGTAGTTATGAGTGACTTTTATGTTCTTTCTGCTTGTCTGTTTTCTCTGATTTTTCTCTGATAGGCCTAAATAAAATGTTAGGCCCATTACAAAATTTAAATATTCTTTAATTTTTATAAATTCAGGTTTCCTTAAGATTGAGGTACATCCTGGCTACTGATGAACATTCCTCTGTATTTTTGGATGGTCCTTTCCGTGTGGGATCATGACGGAGAGACAGTCCATCGTTGACTCACGTTACAGCCAGCCTTCTCCTACAGTCTGTGCTGCTTCTCAGTACATTCTAAAGCTTCTTCTGGCAACGAAATTAAATGATAATGATACCTTCATTACCTTCATCCAATACCTATTCTCCAGTGATCATGATGAAACAGGAATACTGTCTGAGGCTAATGTCTGCCCAGGAGTTCATGAGCAATGTAGAAAGTTCAGGAATATTAGCTAACCCATCATCAATTTAAGAGACTACTTAAAAGGCATGATTAATTACATTTTCAATAGCTTTTAATTTTTTTTCAGGATGATGACAGCCATTGAGAAGAAATGACTTTTTAAATTAGATTGAACTAGGTTAACATGCTGTAACTTTAAAAATGGAAAACAAAGATCCAAATGCATACTTAACGTCAAAAATGGTCTTATTTTTAAGTTTGGTATCTCTCTCTCATACACATGTCAGCATATCTGTTAATATTATAATTACACATATTTCATTAATATGCATGCAAGGTCTTCATTATTCCCATTTGAAGTTTTTTTAACTTTTCCTAATTTGGGTGCTATTAATGGTTGTTTATAAAAATGTTTATGTTTTTCATGTATAGATTCATCATTCAGCTTATATGGATTTGGATTCTGTTGGCTATAGTGTAACTTACTTTCTCTTTCAGAGTATTCATTTTCTCAAAGAGATGAGACTTCAATGCAGCAGAACAAACATGTGGAATCCGCCAGGTATACCGCACTGGGCTAAGAACTATGTGAGAAAAAGAGAACACAGCCCTCACCCTTAAGAAAACTAGAACCTCAGTGATGCTTCTAGCATGACGACCCCTTCCCTGCTGGGACAGGGCCCTCAGCAAGAAATAAGGGGTCCCCAAAGAGCTCTGACGCCTCTTCTCCTCCTTCAGGACACCACAAGCCTCAGCTGCCCATAGACCAATCTAAGTCAGAGGCTGCGACTAGAGCTACGTAACCTCGATCAGGATTTATCCTACCATGCCATCATCCCTGTTTGTTTCGGTCACAACCAGAATCCAAGGTGCCAGGTCATTCATTCCTTACCTAGGATCTTATACCTCTGTGTTCAACAGGTATGTAAATCTGACCCAGCTTCTCACTCCGTCCCGATTTTAAACTCTTGCCCTTTGTGACTCACAGCCTGCCATCTGCAAACCCCCTAAATGCTCACCTCTTTCTGAACCTTCCCATGAGCTGCCCCTACACCACCTGGCTCCTGCCTACTTCTACTAAAGAGAGCCCTCTCTTACCCCTCCTCTCCTCTTTGCTCATTTTACCTAAGCACTCTGTTTTCCTGATGTTTCTGGAACTTCCCAAGATCCTTTCTGCCATAGCTTTTGTAATTGTTACCTCTGTTTGGCTTACTCTTGCCCCAGACCCTCACCTGGCCACTGCCTTGCTTCACACAGGTGTGTACTCACATATCGCTCATTCCTCGGGGAGGAGTTCCCTGACCACTGATCTAAAATAGCCTCCAGCACTCACACCCACCGCAGGCTCCCACTCCAATACTCTCTCTCTGTCTTTTCCTACACCTATCATAGTCTCTATTTTGTTGGCTTTTTCCTGTTATCCTACTACACTGTAAGATCCATTTGGGAAAGGACATTGTCTTATTCATCTCTGCATCTTCAGTGCCAAGAACAATGTCTGCTATAGTTCTAGCTACTAACAAATGAGTGGAAATGGGAGTTTTGACCTGCTCTGTTTCCAACTTGAGCTAATTCACCCCTCGTTAGGCAACCTGGTGGATCCCCGCTCCCAGAGGTCATCATACTGATGCCAAACTTAGTGTGGATACCCAATGGGCATAGCACACTACAGCCCAGGACTCCTGGACTCAAGCCATCCTCCCGCATCAGCCTCCTGAGTAGCTGGGACTGCAGGCCCGCACCACTGCGCCCAGCCAGGTAAACATTTTTGGCAAGGGTGGAGCTGGCTCCTTCTAGGGGTGAACTCTGGCCAAGGTTATCTGTGATCTATCCCCCACTGGGACCTGGCTGCATCCTCCTCTTTTCCACTTACCCCCATTGAGTCCTAGATCTGATTGGGGCTTGGAAGCTGAGTCTGGTGGCCTCATATATTCACTGCCTCTTGCATGTAAATTGAAGTTCACCCCTTTCTGTCTCCTTGGTATGCCGAAGGCATACGTTATAGATAATTCTATATTCTCTGTACCAATGAAAACTATACTTTTTCTCAATAAGATGTATTATTATTTAAAAACTTATGGACTCTGTAAATTTTGCAACTGTTTCCCCCTTGTTTGGGAAGCCTGAGAGCTGGCTTTGCCCCTGTGTGGAACAGTGACCTGCCCTTTTCTGTGCCTTCTTGTGAATTAACTTCATCCCTGGCTTCAGCTTTCTATCCTGTCTTTGTGTTGCACGTTCTTCGTCTATTTATTTTTCATCCCATGTATTTCTGCAAGCTGCCTTGAGTCCTTAATGGCATGAGGCCACATGCAAATTCGCAGACGCCTGCGAAGAGCAGCAGGGTGTGTGTGGGCGAAGGAGGGCGCTGGCACGTGTTGACATATTTGCCTATCTTGGAAGCTCAGGCATCAGAGCTGAAGGGCAGGAGGCACGGCACCACACTGGGAGACGAAATGCCATTTCCTTTGGCATTTAATGGTAAATTGCATCACATTTCACTGTACTATAGCCGTTGTTGTAGAGGATGGAAGTATTTTGGATTTTTGAAATTAAGGCGAATGGGAGAAATGATGTAAATCACCTTTTCTGCTAGAGGCTGCGGTTTTGAGTTGTTGTACTCTGGCTGGAACTCCCAGCGTTAGCCCATTGCTGCCGGGCCCCACCTAATCACTTGCTCTTCCTGAGGGGGAAGGTAGAGTTCTGTCAGAATTGTGATCTTTCCCTGAACTCATTTAAAGTTGAGAGCAGGGGAAAAGAAGAAATAAAGTATCAGACACTTGCAATTAGTATTTAGAAGAACTATATCTCAAGCAAGGAGGAGCTAGTGGTGTCTTTTACAGCTGTGTAGTTTCAGTTGACTCCCAAATTCAGCTCTAGGTATTATCAGGCTGTGGCAGGTGACGAAAGAAGACGCGGCAAGAGCTGGCACCTGCTCACAGAGAGCACTGACCTTGTCTTCTCCGGTCATTTGTCTGCACTGCTTGAGAACTGCATTTCTGCCTCCTGCCTTTGAGCTATTAGGAAGGAAGGAAGGAAGGAAGGAAGGAAGGAAGGAAGGAAGGAAGGAAGGAAGGAAGGAAGGGAGGGAGGGAGGGAGGGAGGAAGGGAGGGAAAGAAATCCAACCTTGGTGTTCTGAGTCTGGACTTCTTGTCCAAGAGGTTAGCACTTACGTCTGTGGCAAGGTTGAAAACACAAGTTGCCAGGAGGCAGAAAGACAAGTACCCACCCTCTCACAAATGCAAGTTTAGATCCAGGTGTAGAACAAACCAAGTCATGTGACGTTGTGGAGCAGATTCACACACTAGAAGAGAAGCTCCTGGGTGGCCAAGATTTGTCACCTCTGTGCTTCCTCGAACACAGCTTGGCACTTAGTGGGAACTCAATTGACATATATTTATTGAACGAATAAATGAATGCCTGGAGTCACATAGGCCAACACAACTTTACAGCATCGGTATTTAATGGCTACAGATCACAAAAGCTCCACGCTGGAAATGAGTGAATAAATTGAACAGGCTCAGGTTGAGCTGTCCCCTATTGCAAAGAGCTCCCAAACCTCACTTGTTTGCTGTCCTTCCTTCACAGCATTGGGAGCCACACAGTGACTTAGAAGACCTTGTAAGAGTGGGAGAGGTCCTGCTCCTTCCAGCCGCCACGAAGACATGCGGCTCCTAAGTATTCAGTGTACACCCCACCCCAGTGACCAGGACAAAGGTCGAGTTGTCTCTCTCCACCTCCACCCCTTCCCTGAGAGTGTGTCCGTGGCTTCTCCTCTGCAAAGTTACCACCGACCTTGTCTTCGGCCCTGTTTCTCCTGAATGCAGCTGGTGTGGGAAGTGCGTTCCATGTCCCCAGGAAGGGCCTGACTTGCCGCTGGCCCAGCCTGTCCCACCCAGGCCTCCTGGGAACTGTCAAGGACAACCTGAGGAAAGGCCAAGACCCTCCTCCACCTGCCTTGGGGCCCTTGCTCTGCTTCCCAGCTTTGGAGTTCAGTTCCTTCGTTACCTACAATGCAACCTAAAACTTCACTCCCAGCTGCTCTGGCTTAAAGTTATACTTAAATCTCTAATAATAAGCTGAGTATAGTTGGTGCAGTGCTTTGCACACTAAAGTCTGAAGATCTGAAGAACGTTTTTTCTGTAGTCCCTACACATACATAAGGTCAGGAAGCATTGACATAGCTGCTGTACAACAGAATAAACTCTGGAACTCCTTCCTTGGGAAAATGCCAGAAGTTCATGTTACCGTGTTATGTCTGATGTTTTAAAAGACAAGCATTAACTTTTCAACCTTTCTTCCTCAGTCTGCCTCCTTACTTGCCAACTTTTGGAGAAAGAACAGGAAAAGAAAGATTTAATTAAGGACAAAAGTGTCCTTAATTAAATGTCCTTAATTAAATGACAACTGTGGTGTTGATTATATAGCTTAACACATTGACTGCCACTCTAGAAAAAACATTTTTTTTCCTTGGGGCCATGGTGTTTTATCATGAAAATAGAATAAAAACTTCAAAAACAAAATCATCCTTTCTAATTTAGTACAGAGTTTATTGAAAAATGAAATTTATTGACTTCTATTCATTTAATCCACATTTTTAGAATTAATTTGCCAATATCAATTATAACAATAAGAACATCAACAAGTAAGATTTTCACAAACCAACTGCAGGGTTTTGCCCAGGTTTTGCTTCATGAGGCCCCGGGCTCAAAATCAGCGTGAGTTAAATACAACTCATATGGCAGTTAATGTGTCAATCATAATTTACACCTTAGTGTAATAATTAAAAGTTGTTTCATTTTTTGTTTTGCTGCATGCAACAGACATCAAGCCTGGTTAGATTAAGGAATATATAAAAAGACCCCGGAGTAGTTCCATCAAAGGAAGGGTTGACCAGCCAAGGGACCAAGACAGCTCCAAAGCCTCAGTGATGAGGGTTTAGGGACCCACTCTCAAGAGTGCTACACCGTAGTGCCCCACCGTAGTGCCTCCCCACCCCATCCACTGTTCTGGCTTCTTGTCTCTGTCCTTATTTGGTGCAGATTTCCTGGACAGAGCACTTGATCACTGGATAAGATCAGGGCTCTTAGCCTGGCTGGGATCAGGGCTCACCCTGGACCAGTTGCTGAGGCCAGAAAGGCATTGCGCTGTTCTCAGTGCAAATCAGCGAGCAGGGCAGCCTCCCCAGGGTCTCCGCCAAGGAAAGTTTAAAAGTTCTCTAAAGTGAATCAAGGGTAGCTATCCTCAGCGTGAGGATATGTTGAGTGAAGATGCAAAGAATTTCATTAACTCCTCACTGTCATTCCAATAGGATTGATATCTCTATTTTGTTAAAATAAAGTTTCTTAGATGAGATGCTGATGATTTTTATTAATTTAGGGGGACAATAGGCAGTTTGAAAATAGGGTGCCAGTTTGAAAAATAAGTTTGGGGGAAACAAACATGTATCTTTGGTTAGGGAATGTTTACATAGATATCCAGACTGCCAATTCCAGACAGTTTTTTATTTCACAGACCAGTAAACCTGCTAAGTCATGAAAGGGCCTTCTCTTGTTAAGTGGCATGGTTAATACTTAGGCGTGCATGATTAACGCCATATTGAGATGTCAACCATTAATCAGAAACAGCAAGTGCTATATCTAAGAAGAAAACAACAAGCAGATTGATCTGTGGATATTGATTAGACCTACCAAGCAACACGATCTTCTTTTCTGTCAATTAGCACTTACCTATCAACAGTGTGAAGGAACGGAAATTTCTCCAGCGTAGTAATCAAGGGTTCTGAGTGCATAGTTTGCTTAGTCTCAGTTTTGGAACAGCAAATTTCTCTTTCAAAACTAAAAGGATGAATCCCAATGATATACTTTCAGTAAGCTAGCTTATTGATTAGGGAATATTCTGGACTTCCTGCTTAAACACTGGGGTGTGAGTGGAGGTTTTTGGAGTCATATTTAGCTCAAGTTCTTCAACTGGAGTTTTCCCATGCAGTGATCAGTACCAGAGGTGAAAATCTCCTGGCTTTTCACCTTTCTGTGCTGTATAATAACATAGAACAGAAACATTCCTGGGTGTTAACCTGCAGACCTAAAGATTCCAACACAGTGGAAGAGTCCAAGCACTAAGACTTCTAGGAGGACCCAGATCATTCAGCATTTTTGGTGGATGCTGAGTATCACAGAATGTCAGGAGATGCCCAGAAGAAGCTGAGAAGATGCAGCACTGAGCTGGTTCATCCTATTTTACTTTATAACATTCCTCCATCTGCAGCTTCCACAAACTCCCCACCAACATTGCCCTAGACGGTTACGTTGGTAAGTGCCTAGAATTTGGAGGATACTGGGGAAAATTCAGCCATCAGATTTGGACTAGGGCATTCATTGCTTAACACCCATGGCATGGGGTATGCCTTGAATCCATAAACTCTCTTAAGATTCTACCAATTAAGCAGTGTTTCATTTTAATTTATGTTTTGGCAAAACTCCAGGGATCACGGGCTTGGGAGGATTAGTGCTGGTAACCAAAATAGTTTTCATGGACAGAAATGTTATTTATGGCATCAGAAATAACACAAGGATTGTCTACCAGGTCTCCGAGGGCTTCATCTTGAGATCATGCTGTCTCTTTCACTGCCAGCCTCAATTAGTGCCTCCAGCAATATTTCATTTTTTGGACCCAAGTGGTACTTGAATACATTCTTGTTATAAGATCCAGATGATACATCAGAGTGTAGATTGAATTTGACAGCCCACCCCTCCTCTCCTCCTTCCCCACCTCCATTCCCATTCTCACAGGTAAGTACTATAAGTTACCTGCATTCCCTCCTGGTCAGTTTTCTGTTCACATGTAAATAAATATACATAAATAGTTCTTCTTCTTCTTCTTCTTTTTCTTTTTTTTTTTTTGGTAAATGGATTTATACTGAGATCATTATTCAATCATTTCCTTTTTTCAAAAAACAGCATTTCTTAGAGATGTTTCCATATTAGTACATAAGTCAGCCTCATCCTTCTTATTGATGGCATAAAATTCCATAGTATAGATGCCACATAATTTATTTAGCCACTTTCCTGTGATGGAAAGTTTGATTGTTTCCTTTGGTTTTTTTTTTTTTTCTTTCTTCTCTTATTACAGATAGAGCTGGACTTCCTGGTATATTCGTCTGTATACCAGGACACAAATGTTTCTATAGGACAGTGTCCTAAAAAAGGAACAACTGAGTTAAAGGGCATGCACTTTAAATATTGATAACTATGGCTAAATTGCCTTCCAGAAAGTCCTGACCAATGATACTGTCTTCCTATCACTGAAAATTATATATAATAAATATTTCAGATTTGAAAGCTTGTTGGTCAAGAACTATTTATCTCCTCAGTTTAATTTGTATGTATGGTTACTAGAGGAGTTAAACATGTTTTCACGTATGCATTGACCAACTGTTTATCTTCTATGTATTGTTCTTCTATGAAAAGAGAAAAATTTTCTCTTGTCCATTTTTCTTTTACATTGTTTGTAGGAGATATTTGTATGTATATATTACACATGCTGCAAATATTTTCTCCCAGTCTGTTGCTGTCTTAAAATAAAAGTTGCTTGATTTTTATAAGTGAAATATGTCAATTTTTTTTCCTTATAGATTATGAGATGTAGGTTTTACTTAAAAGGGCTTTCTTCAACATTAGGTTAGGGAATATTTTACATTGTGTTCCCATATTTTAATTTTTTCCCATGTTTGCTTTTTAATTCAACTGAATTTTACTTTTCAGAATCTGGGGCAAATAGTATAATTTCATTATTTTTCAGACTGTCCCAGTTGGTTTAAAATTGCACTTTTATCATAAATTAAATCCACATATATGAATTTAATTCTGTTTTATTCAACTTTTTTTTCTGCACCAGTGCCACTTCTGTAAAAAGCATATATAGACCTATTGTTTTGACACAGACATTTCGACAGGGTAGGTAAGTCTCCCCATTGTTCTTGTTCAAAAATTATTGATTTGCCTAGCGCATTTTTCTTTAAAATAAAATTTAGGCTCAGATTGTAAAACTTTATATGTAAATAATCCATTCGGAATTTTGAGTGAGACTGCATTCCATTTACATATTAATTTGGGGAGTGCGTATATCTTTCCACATGCATTTTTCTATCTAGAAATAGGGTGTGTGTGCATCTCCATTTATGTCAGTGTCTCATGTCTTTTAAAGTTTTAATGTTTTAATTATATAGGTTTATTAAATTGTTTACACTTGTGTTAGGTTTATCACTAGGCATTTTGGTTTTTGTTGATCTTCTAAATAAGATCTTTACTCATTACATTTCTCTAACTATTTACTGCAGATGTCCAGGGAAGCTGGTAATTTTTGGTGATCTTGTATTTTGTCATTTTTTTTTAAGAAAAATCTTTTTAGTTTTAATATTTTTTCAGTTGATATTCTTGTGTTTCCTAAATAGCTAAACATGTTGCATAGAGTACCAGGGTTTCCCCCCCCCATTCAATACAGAATTTCTTTTAATTTCTATTACTCAAGGAAGGATATCCAGAAGAACACAAAATATTAACAGTAGAGGTGATAGTGGACATCCTTGTCTTGTTTTCACTGGGTACACTTCTAATGTTTCCCTATGAATTCAGAAGTCTGCTGAGTTTCTAGTAAGTACTCATCAAGTAAAAGCAGTTTCATTCTACTCCTGGCTAAACATGAGTTTTCTTTTTATTAGTTTATTTTTTTAAAGTGGAAGAATTTTGAATTATTAGTGCCTTTTTTGGCCTCTCATGAGATCATGATAAATTGTTCTTTCTTTAATTTGTTAACATGATGAATTGCATCAATAGATTTATAGACACTGAACTACCTTTGCCCTGTCAGCAGAAATACTGCTAGGTCAGGATATTTTAAGGCATTGCTGGAGTCAACTAATTATTTAGGATTTGTATATCTATGTTCAAATTCAGGTTAGTTTGAAAGTTTTAAATGCTTTCTTTGGCTGATTTGAAGAATTAGAAAGTTTCCACGTTTTCCATATTCTATATTAATTCTTATAATGGGGAAATTATTTGTTGAATAAGGGTTGATAGAATTCACTTATAATACCCAATATTTAGTACCATACAAACAGTAGAACTTTGAATATTTTCCCTTTCTCTGTGGCTATTGATATATTCAGACTGTTTTATATCTTTTAAAGTACACTTTGGTAAATTATATTTTTCTAGAAAAATCATACATTCATCTAGATTTACAAATTTATTGACATGAAGTTGTACATATTCCCTTATAAAATTTTAAAACATCCATATTTATAGTTCTAACCCTTCTCATTTTTTAAGTTTGTCTTTTTTATACAGTTATTTATTAGTCATTACAAAGACTTTCTTTTCTTATTGATCGTCCATTGCTTTTTTGTCTTTTATCTCAAGATTCTATTTTATTTTGTCCTACTTCCCTTGGGTATATTTTGCTGCTTTTATCTAGCTTTTTGAGTATAATAGTTTATTTATTTTTAATCTTTTTTTCCATAATATACACATTTAAGACTAAATATTATTCTCCTTCAAGTACATATTACTTGCTATATAACATAATGCTCTCACTGTTGTTTCTTTTTGTTTTCTTTTTTCTTTCTTTCTTTCTTTTTTTTTTTTTTTGAGACAGAGTCTCACTCTGTTGCCTGGGCTAGAGTGCCATGGGGTCAGCCTTGCTCACAGCAACCTCAAACTCCTGGGCTCAAGTGATCCTCTTGCCTCAGCCTCCCGAGTAGCTGGGACTATAGGCATGTGCCACCATACCTGGCTAATTTTTTCTATTTTTAGTAGAGATGGGGTCTCACTCTTGCTCAGGCTGGTCTTGAACTTCGGAGCTCAAGCAATCCTCCCACCTCAGCCTCCCAGCGTGCTAGGATTACAGGCGTGAGCCACCGTGCCTGGTCTTACTTCCTTCATAATGTTCACTCTACTTTTAGCTTCTGTGACACAGAAAGCTCCTGACATTCCTCTATTCCCTGTAATTCTTTTAAAGAATCTTCTTTATTTTCCTGCTGTTTAAATGATGACACCCAAAATCTTGTCCTCAACTCTTTTTTTGTCCTAGGTTTTTTAAAAAAATTAATTTTTTAATTGACAAAAATTATATATACATAACATGTACAACATGATGCCTTGAAATATATATGCAATGTGGAATGGCTAAGTCAAGCTAGTTAACACAGGTATTACCTCACAATGCCCAGGTTTGATTACTTAGAGGTCCATGAAAAAACATGAAAAGAGTGGAAAGTGGAGAAACAATATCACTCACTCCTTTAGCAATTGTGGTGGACATTACTAGTGTTCACTCTGTCTGGCTCTCATCTTTTGGGGCACCCATAAAACTGTACTTTCCAGGCCCCTTTTAGCAGAGAAGGCCATGTGACTACTTCTGGCCAATGGGCTGCAAGTAGGAGTGATAAGTGTCACTTCATCCTAAAACCTTTAATTACCAGGGTATGATCCTCTACTTTCTCTATTCACCCTGCAGTCATGATTAAGAAGGTCTCATGTTCCATATGGTGCAACTACAAGGAGGTGGAGCCTCTAAAAGTCTGGAATGCTGAGTTGCCATACGGAAGAGAGATCCTGGAGAGTCACACAACACAGAAAATCTTGGCATTAGAAAACTTTCCTTGTGTTAAGGCACTGAAATTGTGGGGTTTCCTCACATAACTAGTCTAACTGAGCGGTATAGTGATCTACCTCAGTGATTCTCAAAATTTTGAGTCTCAGGACTCTTTTCACTCTTAAAAATTGAGAATCACAAATAACTTTTGTTTATGAGTGTCATATCCATAAACTATATTGGAAATTACAATTGATAAATTTTAAAAATATTTATTTACTAATTCACTTAAAAATAACAAGAAACTCATTACACATTAACACAAATATTATAGTTTAAGAAAAATAATTTTTTTTAATTTGGTGACATAGGTGGCACTGTTTTACATTTTTGCAAATCCCTTTCATGTCTGTCTTAGTAGAAGACAGCTGGATTCTCTTATCTGCTCTCAGATGTTGTTTTGCTTGAAGTGTATGGTGAAAATCAGGCTTTGCACAGATGTGTAGTTGGGGAAACAAAAGAGTATTTTAATAGGATTTTCAGACAATTGTAGAAATTATTCTTGATATGTCACCAAAATAGACAAATGGCAGTTTCTGACAGGTTAGTTGCAATATGGAATCTGAAACCATCTTAGTGAACTTTATAGACCCTGTTACATTAAGCTCCATTGGTCTATCTTATACTTTGAGTGAATCTTTTACCCATATGTAATTTTATAACATCATGCACTGATCATATGGAAAATATTAGTTTACTGAGTTTTGCAGATCTTCCAAATACTGACACATTTTATTATATCATATCACCTCCAATATCATCAGAACAGTTTTTAGAGTTTCGAAAAGCTATCAAGCTTATGGTGATGGATACAAATTTTCCAAAGTTCTGTTTTTTGCTTAAAAGCTCAAGTTTCAGCATTACGACAAATACTGTCAGTTGTTTTCCCTGAGAAAAAGGCTCATTTAGTTCATTTTTGAGGAAATGTCTGCCAAATACTCAAATTTGAATAACCATACTATGTTTGCCAGTATTCTTCCAAGTAAAAATGTTGTTCCATGAAAACGTCTGCTACTTCATCTTGTGACTCTATCACACAAAGGCAAGACAGAGACTGTATGATGTTCAATATACAGCAAGAAGGTGTATTTACATTATACTCTAGCATTCCCATCTCTGGCTAGTCCCATTCTATCCATTATGTTATTTGAATGCTTGACTCATTGCTTTGTAAAGTCTTTGACCGTAGATACCATGTCATTTTCTTTCTTGTATCTTTCATAGTAAACCGTAATCATTGTTACTGAAAGAATAAATATCCTATTGTCCCAAATAGATTATAAGCACATTGAAAACAGCGACTTTGTTGTTATTCTTTGAATTGTCAGCACCTAAAACAAGGTCTTGAGCAGAACAGAGCACAACTATGGTTGTTTATGATAATGAAGTTTATTATGTACATTATATTAGGATGACCAACAATCTCAGCAATAATTATTCTTTATCACTTTACTTTCAATATGTATCGCAAAGGTGCGGCTTTGTAGACGAGGTTTGCCAATTGGCAGGAAAAGGCCCCTCCCACCACCACACACGCTATTACAGACTCCTAGCCAACAAAGAGAACTTCCTAAGACTGGGGTGGTCTCACAGAACAGTGCTGGAGAATGCAGCATGTTGGTGTGAACTTTCCCCCTCCATGGGGTGTGTTGATGACACTGAACTCTGCACAGAGTAGTTGCGTAGTAGTTACCATCCAATTATTCTCAGCTTTACATCACCATTTTGGAAGAATTATGATCACAATCTATCTTCTTTCATTACAGTGAATGTTTACTACCACTAGGATCTTCTAGATCTAGAAACAAACTCAGTATTAACAAAGCCATCTTCAGCCTGAGGGAAAAAGCAGAGTCAGTGCCCAGGTGTCCCTGAAAAATCTTCACATCTCCAGCTTCCCAAGGTCCCAGAAAACCCACCTCTCCTCGGAACTTCAACCAAAAATATTTGCTTTTAATATTAAGCGCATAGCTGAGAAATTTGTATGTGATCATTTTTACTATGACAAAGGAGGCTGAGAATATAGTTTAAATTCCATGAACACCATGATAGGGAAAATTGGCTTTTATCCACTGTTTATGAAAGCACTTAATTAAAGAATCAAGTTTTTGTTAATATTGCTCTGGAGACCACTGACAGCCTAATGTCATCAGTTTTCTCTCTCTTTTGAAAATTATAGGTATAAACAGTCCAATTACAAGTGGCAAATTTTTATTACACTATGGTCAATTAAGTTATATATTTGTTTATACAAAACTTATACTCAAATGTGTCTTTAGGATGATTATTAAAGTTGCACCAAACTATCCTTAAAAAGCAGCTACCATGAACTATCACATTATTCTACTACCAAGAATATCTTTTGATATTAAATGTTTTTTTCTTTCTAAAAGACTGGTATTACCCTTTGCATTTTTATAGCAGCTTTATTGAGATATATAACTTACATGCCATAAAATTCAAGTGTACAATTCATTAGTTTTTGGTATATTTACAGAGTTGTGCAACTATTACCATTATCTAATTTTAGAACATTTTTATCACTCAAAAGGAAACCTTATACTCATTAGCGGTCACTCCCTTTCCCAATCCCTGACAACCAACTAATCTACTTTCTGTTTCTATGCATTTCTATTTTAGACATTTCATATAAATGAGTTCATACAATATGTGTCTGGCTTATTCTACTTAGCATAATGTTTTCAAGGTTCATACATGCTGTAGTATGTATCAGTACTTCATTCCTTTTTATGGCCAAGTAATATTCCATTGCTCAGAGATACCATATTTTGTTTATCTATTTATCAGTTGATGGATATTTGAGTATTGCCACTTTTGGTTACTAAATAATGCTTTTGTGGACATTGCACACAGTTTTTACGTGAACATGTTTTCAATTCCTTTGGGTATATGATGAGGTATAGATTAAAGAACACTTTAAAGATTAAGTTGGTACCAGGATGAGAATAAGTTCAAAGATTTTATTCACAGGTTTCTTAGCCCCTAAGACTAAAGAGACATTAGAAGGGGAAAATGAGTTCCCAAATAACAATAAGAGATAAAATCAGAATAATAAGTAATTGCCTAGAGAAATATTTATCTTGTCCTTGGCTTCAGTTTGATTTTAATATCGTGTAATTACTTGGAGAGATATTAAAAACAGTAAGAAAACAATATTATAAATCTGTCTTGCTCTTTTAAGATATAAATTTTTAGCTTTCCTTAGAGTAGAAAATATTAGTGTTTAACAAGGATTATTTTGGTTTAGTGATTTATAATTTCAATAATATATCTTCTACTCTTATGTACACATACTCAACTGCCATTAAAGATTACAATATAAGAATTCTAAGTCACTGAAAATGAAGCAGTATACTTTAAGCATTATGGGGGTTAAAGTAGTTTAAGAATGGAAACACAGAGAAACTTCATAAAACTGGAGAATAAGTAATTTCTTTTTAATATAAGAGGCCAGAATCTTGAACTTTCAACTGGCAGACAACTTGCTACTTTCATCAGAGGTCAAAAAAACTAACGTCATTTGAGAAAATTATGTTATTTCTATGCTCTTAATGTAAAGACAGCACATTGTGAGTTAAAATAATCAGGTAGGACTTCAGTTTGAAAAAAATGTCAAATTCTTTGAGTTGTTCTACCTTTAAACTCAGACATACAGTAAATTACAGATGAAAGACACAAAATAATATTCCCTGCATGGTGAACATTTCTCTCCTATAGCCTACTTGAATCTATTTTCAGTATCTATTTGCTACTAATCTCCCCAAGTTTCAAAGGATAAAAGTAGTAAAGGAAACTGCAAAGTGCACATCTAGGGTACTAGAAAAAAATAGCCATTATGTGATGGCTATCATTTTTAAAAGCCTGGTCTGCCTGAAGAATTGCTTCAATAGCAAGGAAAGAGGCATGTTTTCCCACCTATCATGTAATTTGCCTGGTTATACTTGCATAGAACTCTATAAAGACATAATCTGTGGAAAAAAGAAAAAAGACCAAAGTTTTATGCAACCTATGGCTTTTACTTTTTATTTATAATATACAAAGTACATGAAAAATATCAATTATTACTCTTTAACTTCTCTGTCTTCTTCCTATATCCAGAGGCTTTAAATAGGAAAGAAAAGGCAAAGCAACAAAACAAATTCCATTTACTACATGGAAGGCTGATGTTTCCATGTCTCATTTACAAAGCATCAATAGTAAAAGCCATAACTATCAAAAGAAGGAAAATAATTCATTTGTGTACCTCCTTGGTTCCTGAATCTTTTCCCAGAAACAAAAAGTAAATGTGAGCCATATATTATTGCAGAAAAGAGTTACTTTTTTCTTTTCATAAACTTTTTTGCCTCTTTCAAAAGCTCTTCCACATCTTCCTTCTCTTGGTCTTCCTTTTCTGGTTCCCAGTCAGAATCTTCATCTGTTGGCTCATATTCTTCCTCATCATCTAGGAAGCTGTCACTCAGGTCATACTCATTGGGGTGCCCAACATTGTCATTATCTTCATCTAAAACACTTCTCACTGAAAAACAGAAGATTGGTACATAACACATCAATCACCACTCAACCTGGGATTAGAGACGTCTCACTATAAAATGTCTTCCTGCATGAAGAAGAATGAATTTTATTAATACATAGCTTACCATTACAAATTTCTGGAAAGGGCATTAAAATGACATTTATTATTTATTCTAAATTTTCCTACCATGAGGCTCCTGAGACTAAAATGAACCATAAGATTCATGATAGTGGTTCCTTAATAATATCATAATCATATTCATGATCCCCTATCTTCTCATGTGGTAGAATGTATTTTGTCCCAGTTATTCACTGCCCCTCCTGTGATATGATTATACGTCCCCACCCCACTGATCTGGCCAAAGAAATGTAAGTAGAAATAGCATGTGCCACTTCCAAAAAGAAGCTTTCTGTGGTTCCGCTATTGCCATTTCCCCTCTGCAACAAGAAGAGCATGTCCCAGATAGGGACTGATCCTTCAGCCTGAATTCCAGGATGAGGACACACAAGGGACAGGGCCACAGCCAATTCACAACTGCAACAGGAAGGAGAAATACACTTATGGTAAGGCACTGAAACTTAGGATTGTTTATTAGCACAGAAAACCTAAGAAAAGCTCATTGACATAAAGATATGAGTTTAGGTACTTCAGAAAGTATAGTTTTATAAGTCTAAGATATTCTTACAGGTCATGTTTCAATAAGACCAGGATTGCAATGGTAACACTGTTAGAATTTACAGATCTCTAAATATTATAATACAGGAATTCATCTGTCTCTAAATTCATTTCTTCCCTCATCCCACTCTGTTTTATATTCTTTCCATAGTGAGCAACAGAGCTTGGCTTAAAATAAGGTAGTGAGAGACTCCAGGACAATGTGGAACATTTAAAAAACAACCAGAAAGACTTTATCTGGAAGTCTTCTGAATGGTAGAGGACAATACCTGATGAATGACAAACGTATAGGTTAAAAATATTGTCTGTACTTTTGTATATGCTCTGGTTAACATCTTTCTAAAATGTTCACATGTAAATATAGTTTAAATGAAAATCAAGGAATTTGATGCAGAAAAAAATGATAAAAATGACAAAGAAAGTAATATATCTGTCCTTTTAACTCCTATAATCCAATATATTCATATTTTTCTTAGTATCATTACTACTCATTCCAGAGAATATTTGAGATAGCTTATAATAATAATGATTTAATAATAAAATACTAATAAAAGTAGAAACTAAGAACAGAAAAAATAGAATATATGTATGTCAACTTTGATTTTTAACATAATTATTATAAATTGAGCATCAAATTTCTGTTTCTTGGTAGTCAAGCCTAAAAAGCCTACATAATAACTAGTACAATTCTCATAAAGCAGGAAGCACACCAGTTCCTTCAGGGAAATCTTGCATTACATTTGTCTGTATATATATCTTATCTCCTGCAAATCACAAGAGCATGTTTTATGTCTAGCTAATCTCAATTCCTCATATTTTTTTAATGATGAAATGCATTTAAGAAACATTTGGAGTGTAGTTTGCAGGGAACAGAGTGAGAAGGAAAGAACATCAATATCCCTATTCTTGACTATTTTCCTCTTAGAAGTACCTCATCTACATAACCTTTTTTACAAGACATGAATGCACATTACCACAAAGCGTGTGCCAATGATATCTCAATAAATAGCTTCCTTTCTGATTCAGAAGTTATGTTAACAAGATTTATAAGAAAAATGGAAATAAAGCTGAAATAACTTCAGGTTCTCCTCTCAGCTCGTTGGCTGTTCCTTCTCAGCCTTTGCTGGATCTTCCTCATCTTCCGCATCTCTAGATGTTGGAGTGCCCATGTTTTGGGCTAGGACCTCTTCTCCAACTCACTCCTTAGATAATTCTATCCAGTCTTATATCCTACATTCCCAAATTTATATCATAAGCCCTGACCATTGCCCCGAATTCCACATTCAGTAATCTGAGTGCTTACGTATTATCCCAACTTGGATGACTTACAGGCATCTGGGGCATAACATTTCCAGAACATAACTCTTGAGTTGGTTTGGGAATCTGGTCATTCTCTTCTCAGTTTTGAATATATGAGTTCTCCAACCATCCAACCTTCTAGTTGTTTTAGCAAGAACTCTTGAAGTCACCTTTGAATATACCTTTCTGGAAACCCAACATCCAATATGTCAAGCTACCCTATTGGCTCTACCTGCCAGGTGTAATATATTTACCACTTCTCATCACATGCACTCTAACACTCTAACGCTGTGGTACAAATATTATCATCTTCTTCCTAGTTACAATATCCTCCTAACTGGTTTCCTTGCTTCCATTCTATTCTCCACAAAGAATCCAGAAAACTTTGCAATAGCTTTCTGTCTCACTCTGAATAAAATCTAAAGTCCTTACTTGTAGGTTGGCTTCCCAGACCCTACACAAATGGCCCACTGCTAGCTTTTCTGATCTCCTCTCATTGCCACCCTCTGCTTACTGTCTTTGTTCCAATTCTGTCCATTCTTTGCTGCTCCTAGAACACTCCAAGCATGATCCTCACCAGGGCTTTTGAACTCAGGGTTCCCACCTCCTGGCATATTCTTCCTCAGATGATCACCTGGCTTGCTTCCTCCTTCAGGCCTTTGCTCTAATGTCAATCATCAGAGAGTGCTGCTTTTGCTATTCCATCTGAAATGGCACCTCCACCCCTCACACACCCCTGCTGTTCTGTCCTCTTACACAGCCTTGTTTTTCTTCTTAGCAGCTGTCATCACATGACATCACATAATTGTTTATATGTGCACTGTCCACCTTTGTAAAATACTACAAGAGCAAGGCTTTGTTTCTATTGTATCCTAGCTCCTACAAGAGTGCTTACCATGTAGAAGGCACTTAATAAATATATTTGTTGAATGTATCAATGGATGAATAAATGAACCATTTGCAAATCAACTACTGAATGTCTTTTTTTTTTATTTCAGCTTATTATGGGGGTACAAAAGTTCAGGTTATATATATTGTCCATGTCTCCCCATCCCCCCGAGTCTGAGCTTCAAGCGTGTCCATTCCCTAGACAGTGCTTTTTAGCCTACACTTTTGATCACTAGCCTATGCAGTATTCAATATAATCAATTGCATAAAAGATTTTTATTTGAATCTGCTAAATGAGACGACTTTAAGCCTCAATGACACCTGGAAATCTTAGCAACTTATTGAATAGGCTCATTTTAATCAGAAGAATCTCATTTGTTTCCTCAAAAAATTGTTTATATCCGTCATCATTTACAATTGAGATTTACTTTTATACATTCATGTTCTTTTAACAGGAAGTCCAGAATCTAACAAAACCATCTGTAACAGAACTCAAAGTAAAACTGGCAGTCAAATTTTATCCATTTTATTTCAAATGAACAGGAACTTTAACTGTGTTTTAAGTGAAAGCAACTGAAGAGCCAAAGTCATGACAGGAGTGCAAAGTCAGCTCTAGAATTCAGCTGTGTCCTTTGTTAGTGGTGTTGTATTGATCTTTCTTAACAAGGTTTTAAATGCTGACATGATTAGCTTTGTGGGAACAATTAATTAATAGATTCTCTTGTAGCAAATTAAATTAATGACTTTAAATATTATACAACACAAATGCTACCTAGGTGATAGTTTCCTTTTTTTTTTTAATTGCTAGCAGACTCTGAAGGTATTTTTAGAGAAATTTCTGTTTCTGCCTTTCAGTGTACCTGGGTCAAGGGAGAAATGAAACTTTATTTACTTGGAAAATGCTCTGAAGCAGTGAACTTGTTGATCTCAATTATTACATGAGTTTCTGAATTGTGGGAAAAAAATCTCAAAAGCAGGGTTCTGGAATAAATATGACTAGCACCTAACCCAATTAATCTCCAAAGGCCTTCCCCCACCCTAATTCAGATTGTTCACCACCACCAGCTTCATTCTGGTAAAATACTTGCTTACCATTATTTGCCAAAATGCCTACATCTTTGGTCTGGTCTTTGAGAGCTTCCATAATCTGGCCTTAATACACCCTTTTAGTATCATCCACAGTAACTACAGAGACTCTCCACATCAGTTAAACTGATCCACTTGCCAACTCCAACCACAGCATCTCTACCTTCATGTTCTCCATTGATCTATTATTTACTTTGTCTGGGACGTGCCATACCCAGCCACCACAAAGGTAAGAAACAAAAATGACTGAAATCCTACCACCTTAAAGACCAATTTAACTTAAAATTCATACATCAAATCTACCATGATAATCCCTAGCAGAAAGTGCTCCTGCCCTTCCTTCTGAGATTTTAGAACATCTCACCACAAGCAGGTAGAGCCAGAGCTGGTTCTCATAACCACGGTTGTGAACTGGTTCTCCTATCTCTGGAACTTTGGTCTCATGGAAGACATACAATAAGCGAATAAATGAGTGTGTGAGTAAATGAGTCAATACATAAATGAGATTAAGATTTTGGGGTAATTAGGTCAGCTTTAAGGATTTGAGGTATAAGAAAAACAAGTAAGTTAGAATTCTATGTTAGAGATCTCTAAATTAGGATATATTGATATAATGATACTTTAACATTTAATATTTGAAACACTCCAGACCCTCAATTTATAGATTTTATAAGGGGAGGAGATGTTCTGACTATATTGCCACATAACAATTCTTGAAGGTACATTAAAAATATAAGGCTAAACCTATAGCCTTAAACGTATTGCTTTAAAATATCTATACTTTTTTTTAAAGAAAAACTTATTTCCAATAAAATAAAGTTTTTCCTTTAAAAAGTTAATTGTCTTAAAAATATGTTCTTCATTCTGAAAATACTTCAATAATAATTTCAGGAAACTTCAAAGAAACCAGATATTTTAAACTATGCTATAGGATGCACATTAATAGTTTTAGATAAATAGTTCCTATTTCTATAAAGTTATACAAATGTGTTAAATGCCTTTTCACAGGGCAATGCTATAATTTGTCAATAACATGTTTTTAATCAAATATTATTACTTTATTGCTGGAAAGGAAGCTACTTTAACTACCATGAATACTACATCATTAGATATAGTCCCAGTAAAGAAAGGATAACATACTGTTTTAGCTCAGTGAGTGTTTTTATGTCTGGAGTACTAAAGTGTGTTTCAGTAAGAAATAGTGAATAGAATTCCCTTATAGTGAAATTATTTACATAATTTGATTGCAAGCCCGCTGTATGTATGCACATACAAGTGTAAATAAGCACAGCCTTGAGAGTATGCATTTTACTCTCCCACTCTGTGGGCAGAAATATTCTGTGCTGAATTGACCTCTGTATATAAAAGTGATATGAAAAAGTCAGATTTTGTTAAAGCGGAAAAATATTTGAGTTCAGAAGCAGGGGAAACAGAGGGTAAAACAAGTTGATGTAAATAGGACAGATGGACATTTGAGGGTTGCTTCTCTGGTGTCTGTCCCCTTCCACTTCCTTCCTCAAAACTTTAGTTTCTATTGGAGATCCCTGTGGTGTTAAAGGTGACTCTACCCTGGTTTCAGGGGTGGTACAAACTGATCAGTGGCCATAGTGGTTGGTACGAGGGTAAGAATGTGATCTAGGTCAGTAAAAAGAGTGAACATTATGATTTTTCCTAGGAATCATGAAAGTAAAAGTTGTTCATCTCTCTCTCTCTCCTTAGATGTAAACAGGGGTGCTTATTGTCCCAGCTGAATATGGATATACATAGTCCCTCATCGGGAGAAGAGCCAGCCTTAGGTCGATAAAGACCCTCTCTAAAGACAGAATGATGGAAGGAAATTAGGTCCTTGGAGACATTATTGACATTATCAATGAGCCAAAACAATAAATCTTGTCTAAATCCAGCCCCAACTCTGGACTTTTTAGTTACAGAAGTCAATTATCATTTAGGCCAGTTTGAGATATTGTTTTCAGGTACTTGAAAACAAAAGAATCCTAACAGATACAAGAAGAAATATATACTGTGGACAGTGACTGGGGAAAACATTTGCTATATAAAAGTTCATAGTTGTTTTCTTTTAATCTAAAAAAATAATTAAAATCAGCAATTAAACAAATTCACAGAAGCAGAGATGAAAAAAATCTCATAATAACTGGAAACTGTATCTAGGTTTAACAGGAAAATCATTCAAAGCTTTCATTTTGAGTTTGCTGAAGTAAAATTACTTACCTGGAAGTGCACTATGCCTATATTCTATCTTGTGCTGGGGATTCTTTCTGGAAAAAAAAAAAAAAAAGGAAAGCAAAAATAAGACCCAGTTTTCCAATTACTAAAAATTGATAAGACTATTTAAACTAAACTAGAACACTGACTTACAAATAAAAATTAGGACCTAATAGGCTTCTTATGGAAAGAATTTGCTTTCTAATTACAATATTTACTGAAGGAGGCACATTTCTAGATGCAAAGGCAAGAAAAGTAAACAAGACAAAGTTCTTACCTCAAGAACTTACACTCTAGACAGGATAAGATGAAATATAATATTGTGTTTCTAAAATATATATCAAATACACAAAAATATAATGTAAAAGTATGTATAAAATATATGACACAAATATCAAATATGTATATGTCTCTGTGTATGTATGTTTAGTGTTCAAAAAGATACTTCTAAGACTCTTCTTGAAGTGAAAGAAAAAAAGCATTTAAATAATTTCTTTCCAAAGAACATTAATCATTTGTTATGAGAAAACAGGAAAGTCAATTTCATTGAGAAATTCATATAACATATTCTGAAGTCAAACAGAAACTATTATTTGGGTCAGGGGTGGTGGGTGAACACCTGTAATCTCAGCAATTTGGAAGGCCCAGGCAGGAGGATTGCTTGAGCCCAGGAGTTCAAGGCTGCAGTGAGCTATGATCTGGTCACTGCCCTCCAGCCTGGGTGACAGAGTGAGACCATGTCTCAAATAAAAACAAATAAACAAAAACAAAAAACAAAACCCTACTATTTGAAGACCTATTTTTGATTATATGTACTTATGATCCCTTCTATTATTTTATTAAACAAATATTTGGGCACCCTATATATATAAAACAGACTGTTCCAGCAGCAAAAATTCAAAGCAAATAGATTCATCATGATCCAATTGATTGGCACCTCTCTCTTAGGGGACTGACAAAGCAGGGCTGGGGTACACGGACAATAGACACGTGCTGAGCTGTACAACTTTTTAATATCCTGTGTCAGAAGTAATTATTTTTACATGATAAAGGTTCATCTGTTTATTCATTCAGCAAGTATTGGCTAAATGTTGTACTCCATTTTGTCTCTATGCAGGCACTGAGAATAAAATATTTAACAAGATACACATTCTTGCCCCTAAGGAGACAGAGTCTGGGGGTGGTGGCAAGACAGACATTAGATAAGCATTTTCTTCACTGAGAAATAAGAACCTCTGTGAAGATGGGAAATACTCCTTATACTGTTTTTCAGAACACAGGAACTAAGTCAAGCTTTGGGCTGCCTTTTTCTCAGGCTAAATAACCCTTGTTCTTTGTTTTTTGGGTTTTTTTTTTCTTTTCAATTGGACAAATAAAACAATTTTTAAGAAACTATATAACTTATTTATAAATTTACGATTTTCTATAAGTCCTCCCATTCAACTTTACATTTCCACATCTATTCCAATGGGGAAAAATGGCCAAAGTCTCTGGAAGTAAATCTCCAGCCTAGAACCTAGTCCATGAATCACAGAATGTAAATATATACTCAGGATGATCTCAGAGTGGCTATTCTACCTCCTCCAGGTGGCAGATGAGCAATGTGAGCCTAAGGAGGTGAAGTTCTTGCCCAAGGTCTGTGCTTTCCAACTTGGGTAATGACCATATTAAGACAGAGGTCCAGGTAAACTTATGGACTGAATTTTAAAAACATTTCTAAAATAATCAGGTTATTAAATGTTTCATTTACAAATTCTTTTAAGGGATTAGTGTAAAAACTCTGACTTCTCTTTTTTATCATTTAAAAAAGTGTACACTTTGTGTTTAAAATATTTCATAATAAAAATTTAACTTTAAAAATATTGTATTTTTCTCATCTCTGTGCCTTTGACACTGTTGTAATATTGGTGAACAAAGTAAAATAAATAATTTCTAATCATACAGAACCATCTGCTTTATAAATATTTCTGTGTTTTGTTTCTAGCATTGCGTAATATTTTGCATTCACTCCAAATATTTTATCTTCATCATAATTTGTTGGACAATGAGAATTATAAATTCATAAAATTAGTTGATAAAACCAAGAAAAATATGTCAGCTGATTTTTTTCCTACTCTCTTCCAGCTTGAGAGGCTGCTTTCACCAGTCGTAACTCACCGGGAGGCAAGAGCAGAAGGTACTAACCAGGGAAGCCCATGAGAGAGCTTTTTATTACACTTCTTTTGAGACAACAAATTGTTTCTTCTGGGGAAGTTCACTGAAGAAACAATGTTTCTCAAATTCCAGCTATACCAAATATAATGAATTTCACCTCTGTTGGAGAGATTTTATCAAGGTTGATGGTTAAATGTGACTTTGGGACTAGGGGAACAGACAAATTTTAACTAATCTTTGAAGAATTTTTTCTGGGTGAGTATGGTTGGGGGAGGATACTGTGTAGACCAAATGAATTCATTTTAGAGTCAGTGCACCCAAGTTTCAATTCCAGTTTGGCTCCTTCCTGGTTGAAAGACCTTGGGCAAGACTTGTCCATCTCATTATCCATTATCTGTAAAATGGGGATGGTATAATGTCCACTTCCTAGGGCTGAGATAGGATCACATGAAATAACGCAACGTGAAAGCATTTGATAAGCTTTAAAGTAGCAAACAAATATAAATTATGGTGGCTGTTTTTGTTACATGATGGGACATACATCTGTGATCAATTTTATGTCCTTATAGTCAACTTGCCATGTTCCCAAGCCCCTATATTTTTATTTAGTTCATAGGAGCTTGTTGTTTTAAACAAGAAAATAAAATTTCCATCTATTGCCTTGTTCTGTGACTTATATGACACACCCAGGAAAGCTTAACATTAATGAAATGGCCCGCATTATAAAGCACCCAGTAATGCCCTTCATTATTCTTCTCAGGCCTGCCTTTATTCATTTTTCTCCCCCTTGACATTTTCTGTCCCCTACGGAATAATCTGGACATCAATCTTGTTTAAGCACAGTTTCCTTCTCGTACAAAGTAAGAGTCCAGCTTGGAAGTCCAGTAACTTATTTCCAAAGTACTTCTTGGCCCGATGAGGCAGTAATTGTCATGTAATGACTGTCTCCCAGGAATTATGTTTTACACAACCATCTGAGAAGGAAGCTCTCACCTCCTCTCACCAACACCAGTTTGTTTCCTTTTCATTTCTGTTAAATAGTACGTAGAAAATAGAAGGTCTCATAGGTCTTATAGAAATATTTTCTTTATTTTTCCGTCATGTTCTATTGCCCAGGTTCTTTGTGTTCTCCAACTTCATCTCCTACCCTTGACTTCCTCTCACTATGCTCTAGCAACGCCAGACTACTCATAGGCAGACACGCAGAGAGTGCATTGCTCATCTTGATGCCTTTGCTACAGCCGCCCTGGCTTTCTCCACCTCGTTGACATTTGTGGCCACCATGTCTACTCCAGAAAGACTTCCACAGCTGGAAAAAGATTTCTTTTCTTTTTCATCCTTTTACATTTTAATTGTCATTATGTGTTTGCCTCTCCTACCATTTATAAGTTCATCAAGGAACTCAGACTCCTCCAGCAACTAACATAATCTCAGCACACAGGAGGTTCTCAGATGTTTGTTGAAAGAGAATTAAATTGAAATGAACTTAGATGCTAAGCTTTGTGGAGATAAAGGTTGTGTCCTCTTCTGTTTATTACTGAAAACCAATTCCTATAACAGTTCCCAGAACATGGTAGTCAGTAAATATTTGTAGAAAGGATAAACGAAAGTACAAAGAAAAAAGAAAAAGAAAAATAGAGTGTTATTGCTGAGAGCTGTGGTAACCATGGAATCTATTTTCCAAGATAGATTTTAACTAATGTTACTTTCAATAGTTTCAACTGAAAACCCCAGAATTTTGTAACACTATCCAAAAGAACTTTCTGTGATGAGGGAAATTTTCTGTATCTGTATTGTCCAGTACAGTAGCCACTAACTTCATGTGGCTTTTGAGCACTTGAAATGTGGGTAATATAGCTGAAGAACTGAATTTTAAATTTTATTCCATTTTAGTTCATTTACATTGAAATGTCAACAGCTACATGTGGCTAGTGACTACCATATGGGATGACAGAGTTTTCAAAACCCAAGAAAAGGAAGATCCTTCCTCCCCAGCCAAGATTAATTTAAAATTAACCCCACCCAAACAAACAAAACACCCTCTCTTTTACGGACTGACCCTAAAAAAAGTAAAAAAAATTCTCTAGGTAGAAATACTATTATTGAAAGTATAAGGGTAGTGAGTAAAATCAGAAAGACCCAATTAGAATCCTGGCTCATCCACCTCCCCACATGCTGTCTACGCTTCAGTTTCCCCAGTTGGAAGAGGTGGGTAACAACAGCCCCTAGACTCATATGAAGCTGTTGTGAGGATTCACGAGATAATGTACAAGTCCTTAGTCTGTGGGCTTAGTAGATGTTAAGTGAATAATGTTCGCCATTGATCCACTCATTATTAGCTCAAGAAATAGTCACAGATTCCTTATTACATGCCAGGTCTTGTGTTAGGTGTCAGTGACATTCCTTATTGCTAATACCCTTCTTTTTTGTAACTTTTCCTATAATGTGAGCATTCAACACAGTGCCAGAGTGCAACTGCACAATTAATTAGGGTCGTAACTCAACAGCCTTGAAAAATGGAATAAAGATTATATACAAGATTGTGTACTTATGGTGATTAACCCAAATTTGACCTTTTGATGGAAAAGAAATTCAAACTTGAAAAAAATAAACTGGACAACTTAGGTGTGATGAAAAGAGCTGTAAATGATCACAGCTGTGGTGGTGATTTGTGGGAAGCTCTTTCCTACTGAACATGCTGGTGCAGGTCACTGACTTGTTAAATTCAGTCTTATTAAGGTACAATTAATGCTGGGCATCAGGGAAGGGGGAAACAAGGAGGACATTAATATCAAATATATTCTTCACCTTTGATCTAGAAAAAGATTATTAGTCATTTGAGATTTTTTTAGTAACTTTTTATTTTGAAAAAATTTCAAATCTACTAAAAACAGGCAAGAATAGCACACTGAAGTTGCATATACCGGCATCAAGATTTTTCAAGTGTTAACACTCAACACTGGTGTCTTATTATTACCTGTCCATCTATAGTCATTTAAGATTTAAAGGCTTTTTTCCCTTCATTTTAATATATGTTTGCTTCAGGTACCAAGCAGTTCTACCTTTTCCCACTTTGCCCACAATAGGTAAGTAGGATTATTGAAAAGTTAAATATGGTCTTAGTTGTTTGCTAATAGTGCCTCCTTCAAAAGCTGCTTTAGAAACCCAAGTAACTAAATGTCAGGTTTTAAAAACAGGCACAGAAATGGAACCAAAGGAGTCAACAGAGACTCAAGTACAGTTTATATACCAAATACCAGTTAAAAGACTGCTGACATCAGTTGTCAGGCTAGAATGATTAAAAAGGAGAATAACTTCTTAAAAAGAGAAAGTGAAGACACAGTATTAGAAAGTGGAGGGTAAAGTACTGGTTCAACTTTAAAGTTTCAGAAGGTGGTTCCTCATTCTCTATTATCTTGGAACATCCACAGTTGCGCTCACATACACCATCTATATACTCTAACCTTGCATACCACCTAGGAAAGTCATTTCAGAATAAATGAATAAGAAAAAAGTTTTACATTTGCATATTCCAAAAAGGAAGAACAAAAAATATATTGTGAAATTTTATATTTAAAAATGGGAACAATTTTTCAGCCCCATGTGCAGATTGTGATCTGTCTTCAAAAGGGAAAGTTGTTTCTTTGAGACTTTGCTAATAGTTTCCATTCTTTCCTAGGAGAACTTGCTATTTTCACAAAAAGACTACAATGCAGACCAAAAGAAACTAGTTGAGCTGGTGTTTTTTCACATTTAATTTAGATACAAAACCTCCAATTTAGAACAAAAGAATTAATATCAATAAAATTTTGCTAGCTATTTAATTGAAAATGAAGGAAAAAATATTCTCTGTGCCAAGCTCAATAGTTTCCTATTTTTGGTATTTTCAAATATACTTTATTCTTTTTGATGATAAACATAATGCACAGAATAGATGGACATTAATAAGAAAATGAACCCAAACAGAAAATTTAGTATATTACATGCAAAAGCACATACTCAAAAAAAAATTAGATATGTTTGGTTTATATAACAATTCAAATGGTAAATTAAGCATTCTGGATGCTAAATTCTTAACATTATTCTCTCTTTCAAGGTCCTTCATGATCTCAGTTTTAACCTTTATTTGCAGCCTTATCTTTTGTTTCTATTCTAGGGGAGTAGTTTTTGGTTCTGCCTCATTGACAGGCACTTGCTCATAGCTTTTTTGCCAAGCGTATTCTTCTAACTCTGCACTGCCTAAGTTCAAATCATACCACCTTCATTAAAGCAACTCTAATAATCACCAGGAAATAGCTCCAGAATATATTGACCTATTCAACATTTGGTATCTACCACATAATTTCTTGTACTGTCTTCTAAATTTTCAACACACACAAACACTCACACTTGCACGTGTGTGTGTATGATCTTTGTTTTTTCTCATGTGAGCTGCTGGAGGTCATGAGATTTTTCTTACACTTCTTAATATCTTTCATAGCACTTACAAGAGTGCCTTTCACAAGTCAATTATATTTCTCATAGATCAATCTATCTACAAGAATATCATCAACTTTTTTCCTTCAAAAGTTTTTTTAAATTAAGCTTTCACATGAATTTTCAAAGTGATGTAATATTTTATATTTTTCTATTTTGAAACAGATTTACTGTTTAATTAACAAATAAAAATTATATATATTTATGGTGTACAACATGATGTTTTGAAATACATATACGTTGCGGAATGGCTAAATCAAACTAATTAACATATGTACTACCTCACACACCATTTTTGCAGTGAGAACACTTAAAATCTACTCTCTTAAATTTTCAGGTACACAATACATTGTAATTAATACATACACTGTTATGTATGTATATATGATACATTGCTATATATGATACATTGTTATCAATACCTACATTGTTATGTTTGTGTATATGAGATACATTGTTATTAACTATAGTAACCATGTTACACAATGGATCTCTTGAACTTATTCCTTCTAAATGAAATTATTTATCTGTTGACCAACATCTCCCCAACTGACCTTCACCACAGCCTCTGGTAACCACCAGAGACTTCTGAGTTAGACTTCCCATCATGAGTGTGCAAACATTCACTTTTCTGTATATCCTTGCCAACACTTATTTTTTATCTTTTTTATAATAGCCATTCTAATAGGTGTGTGGTTTTAATTTGCATTTCCTTGATGATTAGTGATGTTGAGCATTTTTTATATACCTGTTGGCCATATGTATGTGGTTTTTAAGAATCTACTGAAGTCCTTTGCCTTTTTAAAATCAGGTTATTTGTTTTCTTGATATCAAGTTGAGTTTCTTATATATTTTGGATATTAATCCCTTATCAGATGTATGCTTAGCATATATTTCCTCCCATTCCGTAGGTTGTTTCTTCACTCTGTTGTTTCCTTGGCTGTGCAGAAGCTTTTTAGTTCTATGTAATCTCATTTGTCTATTTTCACTTTTGTTATACATTTGGGATCATATCCAAAAAAAAAGTCATTGACAAGACCAATGTCATGGAGCTTCTCCCCTTTGTTTTCTTCTAGTACTTTATAGTTTCAGGTTTTACATTTAAAGCTTTTATCCATCTTTAGTTTATTTTTGTATATGGTGTGAGATAAGGGTCTAAATTCATTCTTTTGCGTGTGGATATCCAGTTTTCCCAACACTAATTATTAAAGAGACTGTCATTTCCCCATTGTGTGTTCTTGGCATCTTTGTCAAAAATCAATTTGGTGAAAATGTGTGAATTTATTTCTGGGCTCTCTATTATGTTCCATTGGTCTATGTGTCTGTTTTTATGCTAGTATCATGTTGTTTTGATTATTACAGCTTTGTAGTATATTTTAAAGTCAGGTAGTGTGATACCTACAGCTTAGTTCATTTTGCTCAAGATTGCTTTGATTATTCAGGGTCTTTTGTAGTTCCATACAAATTTTAGGATTGTTTTTTCTATTTCTGGGAAAAAATGTCACTAGAATTTTGATAAAGAATGCATTGCATCAACAATTTGCCTTGGATAGTAAGGACATTTTATAATATTAATTTTTCTAATCCATGCATATAGGACATCTTTTATTTGTGTCTTCTTCAATTTCTTTCATCAGCGTTTTATAGTTTTCAATGTACAGGTCTTTTACCTCCTTGTTTAAATTTATTCCTAAGTAATCACTCTCTCTCTCTATTTTTTTTTTTTTTTCGTAGGTATTGTAAATGAGATTGCTTTCCTGATTTCTTTTTTGGATAGTTCACCATTAGTGTATATAAACATACTGATTTTTATATGTTGATTTTATATCCTACAACTTTATTGAATTCATTTATTAGTTCTAACAGTTTTTTAGTGGAGTTTTTAAGGTTTTCTATATATAAGATCATGTCATCTGCTATATTTTTTCTACTTAATAAGAAAAAAAGATACTTGTTTTTGCTATCATTATTATTTCTTAAGAAAATGATTCTTGAAAAAAGCTTGAAAGAATCATTTGCAATACAAATCAGAAGTTTAAAATTCTCATTGGTTGGAGTGCAAAAAACAGTTTTTAATATTTCTGGACTAAAAATGAACTTTCTTGAGTTAATGCTAATACTTTTTTTTTTCTTTTAGTAAACCCTAATTCTGATGTTTTTCAGAAATCCACCCTTTGAAAGGCAGTTTTTCTATTGGATATATTCCAGAGAATGCCTATTTCTCAACAGGTTGAAATGACTGCCAATGTGCTGAAATTGCTTTGTACTCACACCTATAAAGTTAATAATCAAAGTACTCATTGAATCATTTTACATATACTCAAAACTAAAATATGTTAGAATTTCCTGCCATTAACAATTCATATTACTTCCCCAGGAAACAATGAAAATCTGACACTCATATTAATCAGGCTCCACTACAATCAAGTTCCTCGGATATAGATGGCTCAGCATTGTAAGATACTTAGCTTTAGTCAATCAATCACTCAGGTCAAGTAGGAACACCAAGAGTTCTTCACAAATGCTTAAAAGATATAGAAACCACTGTGTCTTAGACCTGCTCTCATCTGGCTTTTTAAACTTTAGATCACTAGCATTATGTTGTAGAGGGGCTCAGGTTTCGGGATCAGAAGAGCTGAGCCTGAATTCAAACTACACAGTTTATTGGTTGTGTGACTTAGGGGAAGTCCTCTGAACCAAGTCACTTTCCTCATCTGAAAAGCAGATAACATTGATTAACTCACATACGGTTGTTCCAAGGGTTAGGTGAAGTAATGTGTATAAACACCTGTATGTCATTAAGCATTTTACAGATATCAGCTATTTCAATAGACAAAAATCAATTTCACTTTAAGGTATCCAACAATGGCTAGCAATCCTATATGCCAGTAAAAGTAACTGTCAACTAATATTAAATGGCTGAATTTTTCCTTTAATAAGATATACACTTCTGGTTAAATATTCCCCCAGTCACATTTCAGACACTTATATAATATTTTCTAACATTTGGCTTTGCATATTCCATTGTCAAAAATCAGTTATTTCATAACAAAGCAAAATGCCTTTTTAATATATCCGTAAGTCAAGGCTAAGTGGCAACTCTGTACAGCTCTTTGGGGGCATATGAACATTTTAAATAACTTTCAAGAGCAATGCCAAATTCAACCCAGATATTTTTCCAAAAAATGAATGGAATTACTTAATCAAAGTTCATTCATAAATGATTTATATCAACCTCTTTCACAAATGGCATTTTCTGTAACTCAACAGGTCTCAAAATCCTTGCTGGTTTTTTTTTTTTTCATTGTTGTTAATTATTAACAGTAATCTTTTATTTCTAAACAGAAAGCTATACAACCATAACCACATCAGGTTTTTATAAGCTGTTATATTTTAAAATAGATATTTTCTAAAACATTAGTCTTATTTTAGTGAGGTAAGTGCGCAAATAACAAAAAGTTTAGGAAATAGTATATTTTAATACTGCAAGAAACATGGTATTTTATAAATTTTCCCATTATGGCACTTATAAATCTTTGTAATTATAGTGAACCAATGGGAAGTTTGACCCTTTCTAGTATTTCCTGACGATGATCCTATAAATAATGATTAAATAGCAATGATTAAAATAGATCCTGTTGCTATCCATTACATTTATACCATCTGTCAACAAAAATTCACTGAATACCTACTATGTGCCACGTACTGTTCAAGTTTCCAGAGACACAATCAGTAGTAAACAAGCAGACAGTTGCTGCTTTCATGGGGTTTATATGCTGGTGGGTAAGACAGAAAAACAAATACATATTTATAATTTCAGGAAGTGATTACTATGAAGAAAAAATAAAGAGCGACTGAGCATGGAGATATGGGGTAGGTATTTAGGTAAAGAGGCCAGAGAAGGCATTTCTGAGGAGGTGTAGCACATACATATTTGAAGGAAGAACACTCCAGGTGGAGGAAACAGTAAATGTCTTTACATTTGCTAAGGTCCAGAAATGGAAACAAGCTGGAGTATTAGGTAAAACACATGAAGACCAGTTTAACTCAAGGGGAACGAGTAAGAAGTAAAATAGTAAGAAAGGAAGTCTGAGAAGAACACATAAGCCATGGTAAAGTTTGTTATGGGAAGCCTTTGGAAAGTTTTGAGTAAGAAAACAACATGGCATGTCTCATTTTTAAAGAATTACTCTGGTTGCTACGTGGAGTGTGAACTACAGGAGGGCAAGAGAGAAAACAGGCATATCAGTTAGGAAGCTATGGCAATACTCCAGGCAAGAGATGATGGTGGTTGTGACTAAAGGTGGTAAAGAGTAGAGGGAGAGGACCTAAGAAGTGCTCAAGGTTTCTAATATATTTTAAAGGTTGAAATGGCAGGAACTGCTGATAGATTAAATGAGTGAAGGAAAGAGAAGAATCAAGGGTGCCTCTTGGTTGTGGGACTGAACACTGTGTGAACAGTAGAATCATTTACAGAGGGGGGAACACTTGGGAAAGAGTTGTTTTCATGATAAAAATCAAGAGTTCTGTTTCGAATGTAAAAATTTTGTACTGCCTATTATGCAACCAAATGGGGACATTTAAACATATGGATCCGGAACCATTCAATTAAATTAGCTCACCTAGGAAATAAGAACAGAATAGAGAAGGGAAGAGATCTGAGAACTGAGCCGTGAGGCTCTATAATATTTACAAGAAGAGAAGAAGAGGAAACAGCAAAGGCGGCTAAGGAAGAGTAGTCAGGAACATAACTGAGCTGACTTTATGAATATAAATATATTTATCTCTGCTCTGGATTTCTTCATGTTGAATGGAGGCTCCCAGAGTACAAGCAATCCAACCTCTGTATTTTCCATGTTTTCATGAGGAACTGAAACCCAGGAAAACCAAATAACTTATGCAAAGTTATGCTACAGAACTGGCATGACCATAACTAGAACCTAAGTCTGCTGCGTTAAAAACCCTTTATCTCTCCACCTAAAGATTAACAAGACAGTGGTAGCAAGAACAGAATAATAATTTTTATTTGTACTTACTTCCAAAGATTTGGTAACTTAATACCATGATTTTAAATGAACCTAAAGAACTGTTTTACATCAGCTCCTAGTATAGTGAGTAGTACATTTTATTACAGAAGCTCAATATTTATTCAGCAAATAATGGACATCCTATGTTTGTGTTTTATCAAAACAAAATAACTTATTTTTCATTTTTGAAATTCACACTTATTTTAAAACTTGAAGCAAAAACATGAATCCCATATTATCCAAAATCTAGGTCTCAAAATGTACGAGAAAAAGAATGAAAAAATAGTCTTTATTAAACAATGAAAAAGTAAACCAACATAGAATAGGAAGTACTCAATTTGTTAATTGATAATCACAACAATTTATTATTATGTATGCCAAAAAACTCTGACAATTATTATATATGTGTAATTAATACTAAATATAACAAATGAAAACAAATTCATTATTATGAAAACAAATGTATATTCAAACAAATGAAATAAAAACAAAACCACCAAAGACAATCCATTATATTTTATCAAGGCTACATGAATATAACTGATGTTGTTACTGCAATTTCCAAATGAAGTTTAAAAAAATTATAGCCAAGTCTTACGAAAACTGTGTAGCAAGTGATTAATATTTAGTCTAAGATACGTTCCTCCAAGATCATAGCCTTACATATAATTTTAAAATTTTAAGTATGGAAAATGATGATAGGTTACTTTCTCAATAAGCAGAATATATAAAAATGGATTAAGGTGCTACCAACTTTGACTATTCTTAACTATAAATAAAGTGACGGCTGATTCTGGAAATCTCAACTACCTGACAATTAGAGTCTCCTTATGAAGACCTATAAATTTTTGCCTTAAATAATATTACCTGTATTTCCACTAAACACACGTTATTATTTTTTATTAAGTGATTTCTAAATATCATTATCTTGTAGTTTGAAGTGTACATCTCCATCTACACTCAGCCCTCATAGTCGGGTTCAGCATCAGCAGCTTCAACCAACTGCAGACTGAAAATGTTGTCTATGATGACTGAGTTTGTACTGGGCATGTACACTTTTTTTGTCATTTCTCCTAAACAATACAGTATAACAAGTATTTACATAGCATTTACATTGTATTAGGTATTATATGGAATCAAAGGATGACTTAAAGTATACAGGAGTATTTGTGTAGGTTATATGCAAATACTACACCATTTTATATAAGGGACTTGAACATCCACAGATTTGGGTATCTGCTGGTGTCCTGGAACCAATCCCCTAGAGATACCAAAGGAAGACTACACTTTCTGTCAATTAAGATAATACTACAATAACTTGGGATATTTTTCAAAAATAACAGAGGGACTAGCAAAAACTTTACATCATAGCTATAAACCTGGATCAGAGAATAACAAAAAATAATTAATTTACTTACTATCAAATATATGTTTTGAAAAAATAAATTGTGCTGTGGGAAAACATTGTGTTCTTTTGCACGATAGAGGCCATGTTGCAGATTCAATATTACATTTCAAGCACTTATAGTTGATAATTGGCTTCCTTATGTCATCCCTCTTAGAATATATTATAATTTAAAAAAAAAAATTGGGCACTAGCTTCTGAAAACCAACATTTTCATTTGCATGACACATGATTGCCTAAGGTTTTATAATCCAAGGCAATGTATATGAGTTTGACTTTACATTAATACACTAAGTTGGATGAAAATAGATTCCATTCATTTTAGTGTGCATATATTCTCAGTTTACTGCTTAATTTAATGTGTAAGAACAGGAGTAACGCACTGCATAAAATCCTATTACTCACCAGAGGAAGTGAATGAGTCAGAGGCAGGGACAGCAATCACTGGGGAATGCTGGACACTAAATATCTAATGCTCTAATTCGGACAAGTACCTTAAGCTAATCAAATCCATTAGACTGAATGAGTCTTCTGACAAACAGCAGCGTACAGCACACACACACAAATAAATTAAAAAAGCAGGATACTTAAAATGACAGCATCAACTAGTTCTTTCAAATTCTCATTTTTTCAAGTTAATTTTGTTAAATTAAAAAGTGTAAAAAGTGTAAGTCACACAAAATGTTAACAATACCTATAGTCTAGAAATAAGTAAAATTTAATGATAACATATCCTTTACTAAACACCAACCTTCTATATTAGATGAGCTGTGGAAACCTTTATTTTTACTACAATATGCATTTACCTATGTGACCCACATCTCCTCTTCCCTATTTTACTCATGGGATGGAATGGCTGATCATGAAATATATCCAATTATATACAATTTCATGCTTACATATTTGTTCTACAGTGATAAAACTTTGACCTTGTATGACAACATTTGGAAATACATATCATATAAATGTATAAAATTAAGATTATTTAACAGGGTATACAACCCTAAGATAGCTTAGATATATCAAAAAGAAAAACTGACTTGCATATTGGGATTAAAAGGTAAGACTGAGAAGCAAAAATTAAAATTAAAAAATCAAGTTAGCATTCACTTGAAAGCATAATTGTTTTTACTTGAGACTAATTCTTAACCTGTTTTGTGAAGGCAAATTTCTCAGATAAAAAAAGCAAACATATGTCATAGCTCATAACTTTCATCCTCCTTCTAAATGTGTCCTCCATCATGGAAAACAGGCTTATCACAACTCTGCTTTTGGAATATATATTTTTCTAAATATAATTATTTGTTACCAATTTTGACAGCTTGTTTTATGATCTGTGAAACTTCAATATTCTTCTTCTGTGACAATAGGAAAACTCTAGCATGCATATACATAAAAACATGCCTTAAAGCAAATGAAATTAGAACATTTTATCATTTTGATACACAAGGCTTATTTTCTAGCAATAAATAGTAAATGGCTAATAAAAATAACATTCTCACAAATCAAGATTGTTAAAGAATAAATGGATCATAATATAACACTTGTTTAGTTTTAGCAATGATATGAAATAAGTCTATTAGATGTATGTTTTGCCTAATAATGATAATGTGACAAGAGAGGGTATGGGTATGTAAATATATATCATGGCTTCTGCAACTAGGATTTCTATTATATTGTTGACCTGGAAAATTCATAATTTCTTCAATCAAAATACCTTGTGGACTGCTCTTCTCTGGACTGGCCTTCTCTGGACTGCTGCCTGCCCTAACCTCTTTTAGAGACATTGATGACATGAACACAGCAATTTTTGACACCATTATTCTTAGCAAGGATTTGTATTTTCTTCTTATTCTTCTCAACAATAGGTATATTTGGATTTTGCTTTTGAGAAGGATGGATATAGGATATCATGGTGGAATAATACTTTTATTTTAACAACTAGAAAAAAACCTGACAGATTGTAAAAATTATTTATATGACAGAATTGTGGGAGCAGTAAGAATTTTAGATTACCTAAAATTCCAAAGATGAAAAAGCCTTTCCTATGTGAGCTGACAATCAGTGGCAGTTTTTTTCACTGAAGGCATTTACCAATTCTTGGTGTGGGTTAAGGATAAGATTTGAACAAAGTGGAGGAACTTTATTTGAAGAGAAACTAGTAGAGCTTTTCATGCTTTCATGGGGTTGGCATGATAGTTTATAAACTAAAGGAGCCCTAAATACAAAGCTTATTTTTCCCAAGAAATATTTGTTGAGTTTCTGGGAGGTATAAGAGGCTGAAAGTCTTGGTGAACCTCAAAAAAGCAGCATGATATCTCCCACTCATGTAGTGTTTCAGAGACAAAGTCCCACTGGAGGGAAGGAATCTGTAATAAATACATAACCAGTCTCCCCTCAAGAAACGTGCCAAAATTTAAGATGCATGGGTGGCAGGATGGGCTGAGCGCAAAATCTCCAAAGAGAAGTTTCAGAGCTAAGAAGACAGAGACCTGCCTCTCACACAAAAGTCTAGAAAAGCCACACCAAAGGAATAAGAACAAATCAAAGACGCACTGCGTTTTAGTAAAACTCTAAACTAGCTATCATCTATCTAAATCTCTGACTAGACAGAGATGACTATCCCCTATCTGCCAAGCAGAGGGGGGTACCCTTACTCGTGGAAGATAACATCTAAAATTCCAATAGTTATTTTAATAAATAATGTTAGGATTGCAATAAAAGGTTGCTGGACACAACAAAAATATGGCCAAAAATCAAGAGAAAAAAACAACATAAGAAGCAAAACCAGAAATATTGGTTAGCAAATAAAAACTTTATAATAACTAAGACTGATATGTTAAAGAAAAGAGCATTAAAAGGGGCGGAATGAATGAAAAGATGGATAGTTTGATCAAGATGAGAATTTATTAAAAAAAATTAAGTGAACATCTTAGAATTGGAAAATACAGTACCTGAAATTAAGAACCCTTTGGATGAGTTTAACAGCAGGCTAGACACAAGAGAAGAGAGGATTAGTAAACTCCAAGACAAGTCAATAGCAAATATCCAATCTGAAGCACAGACAGAAAAAAAAAAAAATGGAAGGAACAAAATAAGCAAAAGAGACATGTGGGACATGGTCAAAAGGTTTAATACATGTTCCATTGGCATGCAAGGAGGGGAAAGATAGATGAGGTACTAGCCAAGCAATCTCCCAATATTAATAAAAGACATCAACCTGAGAAAAAGCTCAGTGAACCTGAAATAGGGTGAATACCAAAAACAACAACAACAAAAAACCTAGGTACATGTTAAGCTGTCAAAAACAGTATTTCCCCAATTACTAATGACACTAAGTACTTGTTCTTAACTTTTTCCACCACTTCAATTTCCTTTTGGGCAAAAAGCCTGTACGTGTCACTAAGCAATAGCGATTTGGAAAATCTTTTCATGTGTTCTGGATATACGCTAACTATCAGTTATGCGAGTTGTAATTTTTTTTCCCTACTCTATGGTTGTTTTCACTGTCTTAATTGTTGTATACTGATGGATTCTTTTTAAATCTTAATTTTTTTTTTTTTTGAGACACAGTCTCACTCTGTTGCCCAGGCTAGAGTGCCGTGGCATCAGCCTAGCTCACAGCAACCTCAGACTCCTGGGCTCAAGCGATCCTCCTGCCTCAGCCTCCCGAGTCACTGGGACTACAGGCATGCGCCACCATGCCCAGCTCACTTTTTCTGTATATATTTTTAGTTTTCCATATAATTTCTTTCTATTTTTAGTAGAGACAGGGTCTCACTCTTGCTCAGGCTGGTCTCGAACTCCTGACCTTGAGCGATCCACTGGCCTCGGCCTCAAATCTTAATTTTAATGTAGTCAAATAAATAAATGTTTTCCATTTTAGTTATTGCTTGTTTTAGAAAATAATTCCTGCTCTGGATAACAATAATTTTCTTTCTTGTATTATTCTTTCTGGGTTTGGTATCAAGGTTATGATGGCCTCATAAATGAGTTGGGAAATATACCCTCTTTTACTTCTTTGGAATAGTTTGTGTAAAAATTCAGTATTTTCTCTTTAAATGTTTGTTACAACTTGCCATTAAAACCAAACAGATCTATAACTCCTTTGGTAGAAGATTTTGAATTATGTATTCGATTTCTTTCCTCTTACAGGATTATTCCATTTTCTATTTTTTCTTTTATCTGTTTCTTAAAGTTGAATTTTTCTAGGAATTTATTCATTTCTTCTAAATTTTCAAATTTATTGGTAAAGTTGATCATAATAGCCTCTTATTATCTGCAGGATGTTCTGCTGGAATGGAACACTTACTTTTCAAATGATAAGGCATAAGCCTTTGATTTTTCTTTCTGGTCTCAGAAGTTTATTTTGCCTTCTTAATGAAAACCCACAATCATAGAAATAGCAACAACTTCAAGGAGCTCAGTAGATTCAATAATCTGTATTCAAAATTATCTAAGAAAGATGGCTGTCTGGAATTAGAGCTCTTTAAAGCTGAAATCATTACTTCTTTCTTTGGTAGTTTGGCATTTCAAGTTCACTAATTCATTAAGCAAAGTTGCAAGATACAAGAGTAAGAGTCCTTGCTGTCAAGATACTTGGCTGCTTGGAGGGGGAGACACTCTGGTAAAGAAACAACCTCATGAGGTAAGTTCTACTTTGTGCATGATACAGACAGGACCAGATGCTATGCAAGCAGAGAGGAGAGGTACTCATACTCTTCTTTTAGGATTGAATTTTATGTGTTGGCAAGAATAGGGGAGAGTAGGAGCTGAGGAAGTAGAGGGAGGCAGAGCTAACATTCCAGATGGATTTATACGTCACACTTAGGAGTCTGAATAGAGTGTATGTTGGGGTAGCATCAACAACTTTTAAATGATCTGATTTGCATTTCAGAAAGTTAAAAAAAAAATTCAGGTATTTATAATATTTATAATCTCAACCATTTAGAATTACCTAGAAGAAACATAATCCTACCAATTAACAAAACAAAAACCTGTTATCTATGGAAGTTTAAAAACTAAAAGTATAAGGCTTGAGAAGAGAAGCTGCCTGTTTCTCCTAGATAAATAACAGAAATTAGGGAGAAAAAAAGTGGGGCCAAACATCTCTGTTTACATACCTATAACAAGATGCTCCATAGGGACATTCAGGCCGGTCCCCAGTCTCATCTTGACCCATGATTTGTATACCTCCATAATCGCTATCACCAGGGTGGCTGAAGTGTTGAAAATGGACTGGATTCTTCCTATGAAGGTAACAAATATACTGTCAGAAAAAATAATTAATAGAATATTCTGGATTTTTAGTGGATATAGCAGAAAACCAAGCAATACGCATCTGATTATTCCAGAACATGAATCAACATGCTACACTGACAAGATAAATGGAGATGACATCAACGTGCTATGTTGATGAGATAAAGTTGATGACATCTAGTCAATATAGAGCTCTCATGGTAACAGAATACATTTCTGGTGTCATGTGACAGGTTGTGAATATCAATGGACAATTTGCAAACATTACTAAATATAGGACACATGTATATAATTATATAATATAAATATCATAAACATACATAGCCTTTAAAAACTTTTAATAAAGTGAATACATCTATGCCCCCTCTACTAAGATAAAAAACAAAATTACCAACATTCAAGAAATTCCCCACATGTCCCCTTCCAATCATTAAACCCATTTTATTACCCAATAGTAACTACCCTGCCTTCTAAAAGTGTTTCTCAAACTTTTTGGTCTCAAGACTCTTTTGCACTCTTAAAAATGATTAAAACCCCAGAGAGCTTTTGTTTATGTAGTTTATTTGCCCTATTAGAAAATTCAAATGAGAAATTAAAAACATACAGTTTTGGATTTAAATATAACAATAATAAACCCTTTACATATTATCATAAATAACATCTTAACACAACTCTTCCAAGAAAAAAATTCATAGAGATGTTGTTTTCATACTGTGGAAATTTCTCTAATGTCTGGCTTAGTAGACGGCATCTGGCTTCGCTTCTCATATCTGCATCTGTATTCAGTCATTAACAATAACACACATGATGTGATCCCAAGAAACTCTACTGTACTCTTGTGAGTGAAAGAAAGACAGTGAAAAAGGCACACACAAACAACTCTTAGTATAATGATGAAAATAGTTTCAATCTAACAGATTTCCCAGAAGTGTTCTGAGGACTACCAAGAGTCTCCAGATCACACTTTAAGAAGTGATAGTATATTTATAAAACAACAGATCAGTGTTGTTCTGTTTTTTAACTTAAATGGAAATATATACTAGTTGTACTTCTTTGAATTTGCCTTTTTATGTTTGTATGATTAATTGATGTTGTTGTTTCATGTAGTAGTAGCACATTTATATTACTATATAATATTCCATTTTATGAAGCTAATACAATTTATTTATCCATTTATTATTGATGAACTTTTGGGTTCATTCCAGCCATTGACTTTTTTATAAATAATAATACAATGAGCATTCTACTATAAGCCTTTTGGTGCAAATATATATGTCTTTTCCTGAGAATATGGTTAGGAGTGTTCATAGGGTATGTATATGCTCAGGTTTGATAAATACTGCCAAATTTCCAAAATGATTTTATAGACTTTCACTCCCACTAGCAGGTTATTAGAAATCCAGTTTTTCAACCACCTCACCAATATCTGGTGTTGTCAATTTTTTTAAATGTAGTAGTATTTATTGGCAAACTATGGACAGCAGGCCAAATCTGGCCCACTGCCTTTTAAAAAAATTTTTTTAAATTGTGGTAAAAAATGTATAACATAAAATTTACCATCTTAAAAATTTCTAAATGTACAGTTCAGTAGTGTTAAGTATATTCACATTGTTGTGCAACCATTCCCCAGAATTTTTTCATCTTGCAAAACTGAAACTCTATACCCTTTAAACAACAACTTCCCAACCTTTCCTTCCCCTCCCTTGGTATCCACCATTCTAATTTCTGTATCTTCTCCCACCCTGGTAACTGCCATTTTAATTTCTGTTTCTATGAATCGGACTGCTCTAGACACTTTCTACAAGTGGAATTACACAGTATTTGTCTTTTTGTGACTGGTTTATTTATTTTTTTAGACTGGTTTCTTTTTTGTATTTTATTTATTTCAGAATATTATGGGGGTACAAACATTTAATTTACATATATTGCCTTTGCATTACCGGAGTAACAGCTGCAAACATGCCCATTCCCCCAGACAGTGCACACCACACCTATTAGGTGTGAATATACCCATCCTCTCCTCCCCCCTCCCCAACACCTGATGAATGTTTCTTCCATATGTACATATAAGTGTTGATCAATTAGTACCAATTTGATGGTGAGTACATGTGGTGCTTGTTTTTCCATTCTTGTGATACTTCACTTAGTAGAATGGGCTCCAGCTCTATCCAGGATAATACAAGAGGTGCCAGATCACCATTGTTTTTTGTGGCTGAGTAGTACTCCATGGTATACATATACCACATTTTATTAATCCACTCATGTATTGATGGGCACTTGGATTGTTTCCACATCTTTGCAATTGTGGACTGTGCTGCTATAAACAACATTCAAGTGCAGATGTCTTTATTATAGAATGTCTTTTTTTCCTTTGGGTAGATGCCCAGTAGTGGGATTGCTGGATCAAATGGTAGTTCTACTTTCAGTTCTTTGAGGTATCTCCATATTACTTTTCATAGAGGTTGTACTAGTTTGCAGTCCCACCAGCAGTGTATGAGTGTTCCTATCTCTCTACATCCACTCAGGAAAATCAGTAAGAAAAAAAATCAAACAACCCCATTAAAAAGTGGGCAAAGGACATGAACAGAAACTTTTTCAAAAGAAGATAGACTAATGGCCAAGAAACGCATGAAAAAATGCTCAACATCTCTAATCATCAAGGAAATGCAAATCTAAACCACAATAAGATATCACTTAACTCCAGTGAGAATGGCTTTTATCAAAAAGTCCCAAAACAACAAATATAGTTCATTTCACTTAGCTTAATGTCCTCAAAATTCATCTATGTTGGAGCATGTGTCAGAATGCCCCTGCCCTTTTAAGGTTGAAGAATATCCCATTGTATGCATATACCACATTATGTTTACCCATTCAAAATAAAGTAACTATAAGCTAAGATCGATTAAAACTAACATGAATCATTATCAAATGAGTAAATTCATTATGATCTTGATAAAGCTTTCAACCATCTTTAACAAAAACAAATCACAGTTGTAAATACTGTTATGGACTGAACTGTTCCTCCCCACCACCCCACAAATTCCTAATTCCTATGTTGAAGCCCTAATTCCCAGTGTGACTGTATTAGGAGACAGGGCCTTTAAAGAGATAATTAAGGTTAAATGAGGTCATAAGGGTGAGCCCCTAATCCAATATGACTGGTATCCCTATAAGATGAGAAAAAGACATTGGGAAGGTATGCATACCAAGAAAAGGGTATGTGGGCTATAGTGAGAAAGAGGCCATTTGGAAGCCAAGGAGAGTGGTCTCAGGAGAAACCAAACTTGCCAACACCTTAATCTAAGACTTCCAGCCTCCAGAAAATACATGAGAAAATACATGGTTAAGCCACCACCTAGACTGTGGTATTCTGTGATGGCAGCTCTAGTAAACTAACACAAATATTACACAGGATTTTTCAAAATCCAAAGTAATAGTAAGTTTATATACTTCTATTCTACAGGTTTTTACATTATACTCAAATGTGAAATTAAGCCATTGCAAATAGACAAAATTGTGTATAAATGCATAAATTAGAATTATTGAAACAGAAAAATACAGTTATTCAAGTGCTAAAATGGCAATGCATTTTAAAGAGAAATAATAAGAATGCGAAATTAACAGCATATGTGATATAAATACCTTATTGCACAGAAGACAACAAACTACTGGAATGCATTAGGAAGATATTTGGTTTCAAAAGTTGGAATGCAAGGAAATACTTCTGAAATAGGGCTGCATAATTAAAAACAGGATACTATAAACATTATGTAAATATAGCCTAAACCTAAGAGATTATAATTTGAATTCACAAAATATAAAACTAGAAAATATAGTATGAGGTAATTAAATGAAGTAAGTATAGGATCAACCAATCAATTCAGAAAATATATATTCAGTTGTTTTAAAATGTACCATGGTGATTCAAAGCACCATTAGAAAAACATAAAGAAAAATGCCCAAATATAAGACATATAAATACAACCTAAAATTATTTTAATAGTTATACTGTACACAACAATGATGTATGAAACCATCTCTCTAATATCTAATAAGAGATTAAATAAACAGGTATTTGGGTCTGAGAGATTCAATTTTCAAGTCTGGATTCTCCAGTATTCAGATCCTTACATTAGTCAGAATGTCTACATATAAAACATTTAATTTCCGACTGTATCATAGAAGCCTCTGGCAGTAGTTGCTAGAATGCATACTGAGAAAGTACAAACCAATAGAAACATGTTAAAGCTCCTAACTTTTATTTAGGCCAAAGGGGTTTATTAGGTTTTTAATATACTGTAGCATATATCTACATAGCTACATGCTATTGAAATAATGAAATTATAAGATACCCATAATTTTATTTTACCTGTAGCAGTTGGCCCCATACATGCAGGATGTCCTTTTGACCTGGTTTTCTTCAGAACCTTGTGGAACTGAATCAGTTGACTTTGCATGCAAAGTTTCAGACTTGGAGGGATCAGAGCTAGACTCAGGATGAGATCCTTGAGCCTCATCCTGGAATGACTTGCCTTGGGCACCTGAACAACTCTCAGAACAGCTCACTGCTTCATCTTCTTTATTTGGTGTGCCTTTAGTGATGGTTTTATGTTTGGAAACCTTACCAAGTTCCTCTATTGGAATTTCATTTCTCCGTGTATTGGTCTTCATATTATTCATTTCTGTGTTACTTAATATAATGGAAGAAAATGATTGTGGCATTTCCTATAAAACAAATATGAAAAAATCAGAAATAAATGAAACATTTTTAAATGAAATGTATAAATTTGAATGCAGAAACATGAAACTAACTATAGGATCTATGCAATATGTAAATTTTTAAAACAAAGATTCATATGTTAAAGTTACTAAAAATACCACTTTTCTGTGTCTCTAGTTTAATAACTACCAGTTTTCAGTTATTAGAAAATAAATTTACTGTTGCATTAAACCTTTACTGTAATGTCAAACATTCAGTGGAAAATAAACTGAAAAATACAAATGAACCATAAGAAGACATACACTTTCATTTGAACATAATTTTTCCCCAAAACAACTCTTAAATGTCACTCACTGTTCAACAATGTGTCATGCTTTTAACATGCTTTTAACATGCACTGCCCTTATAATTTCTTATAAGTTACTGCAGTACTTTATTTCTACACTCTAAATATGACTGTGATTTTCTATAGCTCAATGACAAAATTGTTCTGCCCTCATGGAAAAATTTGCATGAAGTTATGTTATGAACAACTCAGAAAAAAAAAATGATTCCTTTGAAATGGTCTGAAGAAAACCTAACTCCAGTGAGAATGGCCTTTATCCAAAAGTCCCAAAACAACAAATGCTGGTGTACATGTAGAGAGACTGGAACACCCTTACACTGCTGGTGGGACTGCAAAGTAGTACAACCCCCATGGAAAATAATTTGGAAATACCTCAAAGAGCTAAAATTAGAAATACCATTTGATCCAGCAATCCCACTACTAGGCATCTACCCAATGGAACAAAAGACATTCTTTAATAAAGATATCTGCACTTGAACGTTTATGGCAGCACAATTCACTATTGCAAATATGTGGAAACAACCCAAGTGCCCTTCAATCCATGAGTGGATTAATAAAATGTGGTATATGTATACTATGGAATACTACTCAATTACAAAAAACAATGGTGATCCATTGCCGATATAAGCACCTCTTATATTATCCTGGCTAGAGCTTGAGCCCATCCTTCAAAACGAGGTATCACAAGAATGGAAAAATAAGCAACACATATACTCGCCATCAAATTGGTACCAACTGATCGACACTAAGGTGCTCACATGGTAGTAATATTCACTGGGTGTAGGGAGGGTAGGGGTGGGTAAACTCACAACTAATGGATGCGGTGAACATTGTATGGGGAAGGGCATGCCTCTAGCCCTGGCCTGGGTGAGACAAAGTCATTACTTGTAACCAAAATGTTTGTACCCCCACAATATACTGAAATTAAAAAAAAAAAGTCTCAGTTTAACCAAACTAAAGGTGTTTTGAATCAAGTAAATATTCTCATTAGCACTGCAGAACTTTTCTAATTTGTGCTTACCACCAGCACAAAGAGTAAGCTTAGTCTTATCCTGTTAAAAATGACCTCTTAATACTTCCTGTGGAGTAGAAATATTGCTCAGATAAACCCCAGTCCTCCTGGTAACCATTTCTAGAATTTGATGACAACATATCAGATACATATTAATGTTCACCCCCATTTACAACTAAGGACTCATGTATGCTGGCTGCCATCAGTTGGTTTTGGTAACACTTAATATCTGACAGCTTAAATTTCTTAAGAAGATATTACTGGCATGACTTTTTTTGGGCTAATTACTTAAGTGTTTTGATATATTTTCCTTTTTTTTTTTTAAGAAACATGGTATATAACTTTAAAATCCTATCCAAACTGACTAATGGCCTTGCAAAAGGAACCTAGGTCTTATTATGGTTCTTGCACAGTAACAGATAACCTATGGGAAAAGCAATCATTTGGCTATCTCTTGTAGCTGAGCCTCTGCTAGTGGCATTCATGCCATATCCTTCTAAAATATACACTCTTTGCTCCCAAGCTGCTCACCTACACCCCAATCTTATCCCTTTCCACTACAAGACCAACTGGTACATGTCAGTGACTGGAATGCTGGGGTGGGAATCCGGCAATACTGACCCATCTCCTTACTTGGCAGTCCCCTACCAGGTCAGCCCTCCCCTATGTTCCTTGTTCAGGTAGCAATGGGATAGGACAGCAAATCCACTGGCTAAGAAGATGTCCAATAAAATGCTAGTGTTTTGCTCCTGTTGGTATTTCCAAACTTTACAAGTAATTCTCTAAGAGCACCACTCTTCTCTTGATTTTAGAAAGGAAGGAAATAACTTCCCACAAACACTGCATTCCTCTAAACTTTAACCTTCTGTACAAAGTCTGGGAGTGAGATGGCAAATACTTCTCACATCTTTCAATAAGCCCTACAGGGAAAGGGCTGGTCCTCACTGCTGGGGCTCCTTTCAAATATGAAATACTTAGTACTTTTGTCCCCAGCTTTGGGCCTCAGCAGCAGTTTTGGGACAACAGGGAAACAATCCCACTCAATACCCTATCACATTCATTACATAAAAAAGGCCAGGCACAGTGGCTCATGACTGTAGTTCCAACTGGTTTAGGTGGCTGAGGCAGGAGGATCACTTAAGGCAGGGGTTTAAGACCAACCTAGGCAACAGGCAAGACCCTATCGCTACAAAAATTAAAAAAATAAAAATTAGCCAGGCATGGTGGCATGTGCCTGTCGTCCCAGCTACTCAGGAGGCTGAGGTGGGAGGATGGTTTGAGTCCAGGACTTCAAGGTTACAGTGAGCTCTGATGGGATCACTGCACTCCAGCCTGGGCGACAAAGCAAGGCCCTATCTCTAAAAAAGAAAAAAAGAGGCTGCAGTGGCTTATACCTGTAATCCTAGCACTTTGGGAGGTCCAGGCAGGAGGATCACTTGAGGCCAGGAGTTTGAGACCAGCCTGAGCAACATAGCGAGACCTCGTCTCTACAAAAAATAGAAAAATACACCTGTAGTCCAAGCTACTCAGGAAGTGGAAGTAGAAGGATTGCTTCAGCCCAAGAGTTTGAGGTTGCAGTGAGCTATGATGATGCCACTGCACTCTAGCCTGGGCAACAGAGCGAGACTCGTTTCCAAAAAAAAAAAAAAAAAGATACAACTAGGGAAGTGGTTAAATATTCTTACTATGTAACACTATGAGACATTGAAATAATAATTACATATATAAGGATGTTTTTAACTAAACAGGAATGTACTATGATGTCATTTAACTTTTTAAAAATTCCTTATATAGCTATACGTACATTTATTTGTGTAAATCCGAATAAAAAGGTTTAGAAGGATATAAACCAAAATATTAGTAAGGCAATAGAAGGATGAGGCAAATCAAGGCTGTCACTCTTTACTTCACATGCTTCTGAATATTCTATTTTTGACAACAATCATGTATCATTTTGCCATTTTAAAAATAAAAAGACAAAAAATGAAATATAAAAAATGAAATGTATAGCATCATATTTCAACTCCCTCTATTTCCATGAAGGTTCAGAGACAGATTTGTTTTATTAGAAAAAAATTTAAATCCTCATAAGGAGTACATTTAATATGTTAATTTATTCCAAAAGAGAAAGGAATGTTAAAGTCACAACTATCAATACTATGGATCAGTTGTTCTCAAATATATTTTAAGAGGCACAAATGCTAGAATTCTTAATGCTTTTTATGGAACTCCATGAAATATTGATATATAGTAGACCCTTGGCATTCAAGAATTTAACATTCATGGTTTCAATTATTTATAAATGACCCCAAAACATCCATTACATGCAGTAATTTGTAAGTTTGCTGAGACATAAATTTGTACTGTGCCAATTACAATGTTCATGAGCTACAGCAAATCACTGAACTGGCAAGTGAGGGAACAGGAAAAATGGAAGGTGCTCTGTGCTTGGAAGAAGTAGGAGAGAGACAGAGAGCTCCATAATTCCTAAGCATCCCACGGTGTTTATTTCTTAGATTAGATAAAAATGTGAAGGATTAAGTATGGAGGCCAGATCCCCTACAATGTAAAAATACATATTAGAGACCTCAGGGACCTAGAAGCAGGGAGCCGGTGGAAGGTGACCTTGGTGCTTGAAGGAGGTGGGAATTAAGTCTATAAAACAGCCCATTAACTTGCTCAACTAGCCCTTCTCCTGCCCCTCAACCATCTGAAGTTTTATAATATACTACAAGGAACAAGAAATAACTTCCACCTAATACAAGTCCAATGAAGTAATTTGTTGTTGTGTCCACAATGCTACTGGCAAGACTGTCTCTGCTGACCAATTACCTTAAAAATCCTGCATTAATACCATTAAGCACTCACATGCTAAAAACTAAAAAATCCTAACTTCAAGCCCCAATTGCATGTCTGAGCTTCAAACTCTTATATTCAACTACTAGCTAAAACATTTCTTCCTCAATATTCTATGCACCTAAAACTCAAAGCGTCAAAACTGAAATTCTGCCCTTGTATTCTCTACCATAGTTTCTACCAACACAATTCATCCATTCATCCTAGCCAGTTATTTGGAAATCACTCCTTCTTCCCCTCTCTCCTCAGATTCAAGCAACAAGGATTACAATGTTGCTTCCTAAATGTTTTTATAATCCAATGCCTTCTTACCATCCTTCAAGTCCCTGCCATAGCTCAGATGCTCTTTATCTCTTGACTGCATTAAAGCCACAATCTCCTCCCTCATCTCCCTGTCTTTCATCTTGTTCTCTTTCAGTCTCTCCTCCAGGGAGCTTCCAGGATTATCCCTGTGGCTGAAAACATTTCAAGTTTATCCCTCTACAAACTGGTCCCACTGCTGTCTTCACCCTCATCTCACACTGCCACCTACCTGGGACCTGGTAACTTGCTCTGACCAAAAAAATTCAGCAGTACTGACACCATACCAGTTCTAGTCCTCCACCTTAAAAAATCTGGCAGCTTCTACTTTCACCCTCTTGGGATCCAGCTGTCAGGTAAATATGCTCAGTCTAGACTACTTGATGGTAAGTAGAGGCAGGGAGGCCTAACTGGCCCTCAGCCCTTCCACCAACCCTTGCCAGGGCAACATTCAGGTGAATGAAGCCATCCTGGATGCTCCAGCCTCAGCTGAGCTCCCAGCTCAATGGAGCCCAACTGACACCAAATATATGTCATAAAAAAATTGCCCAACTGAGCCCAGTCAACCCAGGGAATTATAAAAAATAATAAATCAGGCCAGGTGTGGTAGCTCACACTTATAATCTAGGAGGCTGAGGTGGTAGGACCCCTTGAGCTCAGGAGTTTGAGACCAGCTTGAGCAAGAGCGAGACCCTGTCTCTACTATAAATAGAAAAATTAGCCAGGCATGGTGGCACATGCCTGTATTCCCAACTACTCAGGAGGCTGAGGCAGGAAGATCACTTGAACCCAGATGTTTGAGGTTACTGTGAGCTAGGCTAACACCACGACACTCTGGCCTGGGTGACAGTGAGACTCTGTCAAAAAAAAAAAAAAAAAGAAGAAGAAGAAGAAAAAATCATTGTTGTATTAAGCCTAAGCCACTAAGTATTGGGGTAACTTGTTTCATGGCAACAGACAGCTGATACACTTTACAAAACTATTTTGCTTGTTTCAATTAGGCTTCCTTCTGTCATTTACCACAGAGTTCTCATTACATGACGTAAAGCAAATACCATGGTCTTAGGCTGCTATAACAGAATATCACAAACTGGGCAATTTATAAAGAATCAAAATTTATCCTCTCACAGTTCTGGGCCCTGGAAAGTCCAAGATCAAGACACCAGCATCTGGTGTGGGCCTTCTTACTACATCCTTACCTGGGGGAAGGTGGAAGGGCAGGAGAGAATGAATGTTGTGTCCTCACATGGCAGAAGAGTGAGAGAGGGTGAACCCACTCTGGCAAGGCCCTCTTTTATTTGTAGAGATAGAGTCTCGCTATGTTACCCAGGCTGGCCTCCACCTCCTGGGCACAAGTGATCCTCCCACCTCAGCCTCCACCCCCAGTAGCTGGGACTACAGGTGTGCCATTGCACTCAGCTCCTGCAAGCCCTTTGTAAAGCAGCAAAAATCTATTCATGAGGGTGGCGTCCTCATGACCTAAACAGCTGCCCATTAGGCCTCATCCTCTCAATACTGTTGTATTGGGGATTAAGTTTCAATGTGAATTTTTGGAAGGGACAAAAGCATTCAAACCATAGCAACCATACTTTTCATTAAATTAATCAATTCGAGCACCCTCATTTTTACTCCTAGGTTAGACAGTTATAAAACTGGTAAGGAGTTATAGAAAGACATACAGGAACTGATGAAAAGAGCAAATGTCTTCATGAAGACAAGTTACTAGAGTCACAAAACTCTTATACACAGTCTAATGTGTATGGTAGAAAAAATCCATCGTACTCAAAATAAAAAGACCTATATTTGAGGCCAAGGTTCTAGCAATGTGACCTTGAGACTCAGTCTGCTCTGAATGATGGTAGCTCTCAACTTTGAGGGTACATTAAAACTGAGAGAGTTTACTTAAGACACCACTGACGCCCAGGCCCCACAGACCAAATGAATCATAACTGCAGGAACAGGGCCCAGTTGGGAGAAGGTGATTTCTGTCCTTTCTTTCCACTGCTATTCTTACTCTTCCCTAAAAGAATGTAATTCATTCTTTCCAAGTAAATTGACCCAACTCTACTCTATAGGCCTGGCCAAACTGTTTTTCAGTTCTTTGTCATTGGCAACCTCTTACCATGAGACTAGACGGGTGAACCAGCCTCTTGTTTTCTTTCTGACCTGCTCTGCACTGTAGCCACCCCTTCAAGACCAGCTGTTCATCAGTGTTAGAACTGAAACTGGGCAGGGATGAAGGGTGAGCTTTGTAAAGGCCCTGCTGGGGTTTTCAGTTTAAGGCATGTTCTCCGGCCCTGCTGTATCAGAGAGCTCTGCATAAAGGATTATGAAACTTTGAGCCTCCTTTCTTTTGTGCTAGGAAACGTAAATCTCCCACAGAAGCCACAAGGGAAAAAAGAACAATTGGCCAAGTAGAGCTCAGGCATTTCTGGGACCTGGCTGTAATGCTTCCCTGATGTCATCAAAATGTCAGTAATACCTTGAATATCTTGAATCTACTGCTCCTCTCTACAACATATCAATTAAAAAGATGTTTCTCAAAGCTTTTCTTGTGATTATCAAACTTTATGGGTTGGAATAAACAAAGTAAAACATGTATACTATAGATTTTCTTCTGAACAAAATAAGTTCTCTTCTCGAAAAAAAGGGAAAGTCAATTTCTACGTTCATAGTTCAGAGAGTAGAGTGTATGAAGGCTCAAAGTTTATATAAAACAAGTTTTATTTTAATAAGTTTTTAATGGCCAATATACATGAGCCAGAAAACATTTTATTTTCATTTATTAAACCTGACTCCATAATTAAGCAAAAAAAAAAATTGAGTCTACAGTGACTAGACTGAACTTCTCTAGGTGAAAGAAAGGCTCCAGTGAGAAACTATTTCCTCTCTCTGGGAGAGGAGGCAGGAGCAGGAGAGTATATAAAAGGATGGACCTCTAGGGTAGTTGCTAGCATTTCAATCATTTCAGTACACACTCTTCTAAGATCAAGCCTTTGGCTTTCCCTAAGACTAAAAAGACAGGGATCCACAGAGCTCAGCCACTGGTCTACAAAGATCATGAAAACTGTCATCTTAAGCCAAAGCTCTCCAGAGAAGAAGAATGCCTAAACTTTCTGCCCGGGGGGCCATCTCTATCTTTCTCTTTTTAAATGCTTCCAATAAATAGTCATTGTTTTCTTTAAGTACCCAGTGTTACATAATGCATAATTCAGCCAGACCATTCTAGTGAGTTAGCAAAAACTGAAAGAGGTCTATAAATACTGTAAGTTAGCCCAGAAGTGATCCTGCAACAAGGTGTAAAGAACTACTCCATGATTTGTTTTTCTCTCCACACTTAGCAAGAAAAAGGGAGTTACATGCAGTCTGAGGATGACCAGTGAAATAGGAGAAGCCAGATTTTCAGAATGGAGGTACCACATTATGACCAGAGTCAAGTGGCCTCCACTTTTTTTTCCAGTCTGAAAATTTCTAAATGTAATATCTTTGTTTTCTACAACACAAATACTATATTAAAAATTAGTTTCAGCAAGTCAAAAAAAATTGGGGCTAGTTATCATCTTCATAGACTCAACAATAAAAAGAGTTTTGGTTTCTCCTTACTATATACCACATATAATTAATTCCTAACTAAAACACATGACAAAGAAAATAAACAATCAAATAGTGAATTTTTAAAAATCACCTTGGATGAAAGGACAGACTCTTCCTGATTAGCATTTTTGGACTTTTTTCCTGTGTCTTGTTCTGCTGATGTACCTTCTGAACTTCCTGATGAAATTAATCGCTTTCTTCCTTGCTGTATTATATTTGCTTGGGTTTTATCTTTGCAAATTCCTTCTTTTCCACTTCCCTGGATTACATTATTATCTTAAACACACACAAGCAAACACGTACACATAAAGAAAAAGAAGAAGAAAATTATCTTCTGTATGTTCAAATGTCAATAATCCATATCCGGCCCCCAAAAAAGGGGAAAAAAAGATAAAAGGGCAAGTAAAATTAAAGTGCCCTTTATAGTAATTCCAACTTGAAAATACTTATTTTCAAATCTCAGAAAGTATTACACAGCACAGTGGCCAAGAGCTCCAGCCCTGGAGTCTGCCTGGCCAAGATGCTAATGTGGGCTCCATGCCTTAACTGTTTCACCTCACCTTTCTCAACTTTGGTTTACCATCTGGAAAACAGGAATTATAATAATAATTCATGGAGTTAGTAGGAACAGTAAATGAAGTAAGACATGTAAACTCTGCAGCAAAGTACTTTATACATGGTAGTTAAATATTTTTTAATTATAACATTGAACTTCTCAAACAGAAAGTTTGACACATAGTTATCCAATCAAATTTACATACACTTATTGAGCCCCTAATGACCACAGTGAGGAATTCAAGTTAAGTTATCTTAAATACAGAAAAGAACTCAAAAGAACCCAAAAGGGAGAGTGACCACTACAGACTTTGCCAATGAAGAAAATAAGTCACAATAACAATGGACATTGTATCCCATAGAATACTCAAAGTTTAATACAGTTAGCAAATCTAAGTCAGTATCATATTTTGTTAAATTCATGAATCATTTAATCAGAAAAGAAGAAAGATCAACTTGTTTTAAGAGGAACATATTCACGGCTAATTGTCCTTCTCCTCTACTTTAGAATGATAGCTTCATGAAGGCAGAAACCTTGTGCCTTGTTCACTGTAGCCCTTTGTGTCTCTAGCACCTGGAACTGTGTCTAGCACAAAACTGGTGCTCACTAAAGATTTCTGACTAAACGAATTATGAACATAAACAAAATTTATCCAAAGAGTACCTTAAGAGCTGCAACAGAAGTATGTAAAGCAATCTGTAGTCATTATTCTAATGTTTTAAAGCAGGGGTTAGCAAATTTTTTCTGTAAAAAGCCAGAGAGTAAATAGCTGAAGCTCTGTGGGCCATATAATATCTGTCACAACTACCCAACTCTGCCTCTGTAGCATGAAAACAACCACAGATAATACATACATGGATGACCATGGCTGTGTTCCAATAAAACTTTATTTACAAAAATCCAGCCCATAGGCTGTAGTTTGCTTAGTCCAGTTCTAAAGCGCATTTGAGTAGCCTGAAATAATATTCCTTCTTTAAGTTCAGAAAAGAAATGTCCATGGAATACTGTCCATATTATCAAACAGGAATATCAATTGAACCAATATAATAATAATGTATTTATCAAAGGAAACTTACAAATAAACTATTCTAATAACTAAACTTGGCCTAAATTACTTAAATATTCATCATGAATCTAAATTAGGAAGCATTTCACATCATTTTTAGAAACTATCAAAAATAGTACTTAACAGGACTTGGTATAACAAATGACCAAATAGTACTTAACAGGACTTAATAGTACAACAAATGACCAAATACTACAAGTTATGAATTAATCAAACCAAGTGACATAATGAGCTAATATATTGCTTACTATGCTAAGAACTATGAAATGTAAATTAAATAAGACACAGCTTCTGCTCAAATTGTAGTTTACCACATTCCAGGTGCCAGACATGTACATAAAATTCTAAAATTATATATATGTATTTATAATATTCAGTTCTTCAAAATTCCAAATTCTCTACCACAAACATTTCCTCTAGGCAGCAGAGGTGATTTCTTTTTGTTTGGGAAAAAGCCATTTTCATATTATTAAAATGGCCTTCACAAAGAGTGTACAAAATAAGTAGCTTAATTGGCTCACAACAATCTTCATATCTGGTATAGCCAGTATTTTTCTAAATCCAGGATAGGTACAGTTAAATAACAGGAATATAAAAGAAATTAACTATTAATACAAATTAGTTTTTATTTAACTATCAGTAATGGCACTTATATGAACTGTTATACTATTACTATATGAATGATGCTGAATTATATGCATACATATCATTAAAAATACATCCATCCAATCTTATTCACCACAGAAACCACTCCTAACAGCAATATTAACAATGTGATGTGTATCCTTCTCAACTTTTTCCTAAGTTTAAGCAAATATATTTACAAATAAATATATGTAAACACATACAGGACTAAACATACGAATGCTTTTACGTCCGTGGAATAAATATCTAGAATTGTAATTTCTGGATCAAAGTGTATTGTATAACTTATGTGCATATATGGTAGTAACATTCATTGGGTGTTGGGCAGGTGCAGGGGGAGGGGATGGGTATATTCACACCTAATGGGTGCGGTGCACACCATCTGGGGGATAGACATGCTTGAAGCTCTGACTCGGGCAGGGCAAAGGCAATATATGTAAACCTGAACATTTGTACCCCTGTAACATGCTGAAATAAAAAATAATAATAATAAAATTTAAAAAGTGTGCTGTATATTTAACAACATAGGAGATATTAGTAAATGACTTTAAAAAGCTATACTAATTTATATTTCCACCAAGAATGTTTGAAAATACCCATTTCTACCATCACTGGATATTATGAATTGCTTTAATTTTGATGAGTTAATGAATCAAAAAATGGTAACTCGTTGTTTCAATTTACATTTTCCTATTAGACAATAAAGGCATATATTTATGGACTATTTGTATTTATTCTTTTGTATGGCATGTATAATGCCCAAAATTTCTACTGAGTTTTATCTTTTTTGTTACTAAACAGACAATTTTTAAAAACCTTCTTTCTTTTGTAAATGTGGCAGATAATATATCTCAGTATATTGTTTGCCAGTCTGTTATTTGCCTCTGACTTTATTTATAACATCTTTTTCATACAAATATTTTTAAATTTTTATTTAGATAAATCTGACAGTTTTTCCCTCAAGGGTCTAGGCTCCCTATCATCTTAAGAAGCCTACAAAAGTAATAAAAATTATTTTTCTTGTATTTCCTTCAAATGCCTTAATAGTTTTAATTTTATATTAAGATTGTTAATTCAATAGAAATTTATTTCTGAACATGGTATGAAGTAGTGCTCTAGTATTATTTTCTTTCAAATGGAGAACCAAATTTTCCAACATCATTTATTGAATAACATATCTTTTCTACATTAGCTTGAACTGATAATTTTTTATAAATTAAATGTATACATTTTGATCTGTTTCTGGGTCTTCCATTCTTTTTTTCACTGGTCTAACTTACCTATTCCTATGCCAGAACTATTAACTACTAAAAGTAGGTACCAAGCCCAGATTGCGAGGTAGGAGAGTTTCATGAAGAAATATGTTTTTTATGTCATTCAAATTGTCTCTGAGCATATATAAAAAAACCTCTCAATTCATCTTCTACAAAGCTGGCATAGCTCTAACATTAAAATCTTACACAGATGGCATACATGGAGAAAAGTACTGACTAACCATACGTATAAATATAGATAGAAATGTCCTAAACCAAATATTAGCAAATCTAATCTAACAGAGTATAAAAATAATAATCTACCATGATAAAGTTAAACTTATTCCAAGAATACAAGCATGGTACAATATTAGGATATCTACCAACATCAATCATTAATTACATTAACACATGAATATACAGAACTATTTCTATACCAAAAAATTTTCAAATAATTTAACAGTTCTTCGTAGAAAAAAAAAAGTAAAAATAAAAGGAAACATCCTAAACATGATATGGCTATTTATCAGAATCTAATGCTAGATTAAATGCTAAAATACTAATAGAATTTCTTTTCTGTTCTTTTTTTTTTTTTGAGACAGAGTCTCACTGTGTTGCCCCGGGCTAGAGAGTGCCGTGACATCAGCCTAGCTCACGGCAACCTCAAACTCTTGGGCTCAAGTAAGCCTCCGAGTAGCTGGGTAGCCGGGACTACAGGCATGCGCCACCATGCCTGGCTAATTTTTTCTATGTATTTTTAGTTGTCCAGTTAATTTCTTTCTATTTTTTAGTAGAGATGGGGTCTTGGTCTTGCCAAGGCTGGTCTTGAACTCCTCAGCTCAAACGATCCGCCCGCCTTGGCCTCCCAGAGTGCTAGGATTACAGGCGTGAGTCACCGTGCTTGGCCCTAAGAAAATTTCTATTAAAAAACAGGAATAAGACACAGATGCCAATTTTATCCATTTTCATTGAAAATTTATAGGGTCCAGTTAATAAGACAAGAAAAGAAAAAAAAGCAATAGATCAGAAAAACCAAAATTATCATAATTCTGTAGATAATATTGTACAGCCAGAAAATATAAGAGATTCAAAAACTATTAGAATTAATTAGATAATTTGGCAAGATTGCTGGAAGCAAAGTACATAGAATAACTAGTGCTTTAAGTAAACTTAAAATGTGAATTTTGAACTGTACTCCAACTAAAACAATGTTAGCTCAGTATTTATAAACTGCATTGAATTGCCATGTTGAAAATATTCCAAGTACAAAATTAAATGCAAACCAAATGGTTCAGGGGACTACTTCAATGTGCATCAACATTTGCAACATTTTATGACTCCATGTTGGAGGGTTAGAAGATGGGGGAAGTGTACCATGACAACAATGAAAAAATAAAAACTCCTTTTTCAGCCTACCAAGAGTGTCATAACTTAAGAGTGATGACTAGTACACTAGTCCTGATACCTGGAAGGCTGAGAGAACAGAGATAATTGGAGATCAAGAAAGAGGAGGCTCAGAAAGGCTTTGCCTAAATATATTCACTTCTCAATCACTAAGGACATGGAAAAACCTTCAGCCCAGGTCTGAGAAATTCATGATAACATCCAAGAGCTAGTACCTGGGACATAGAAAATAAAATAAACTAGAACTATATTAGCTGAAAAACAGAAAGAATAGCCTGATCACAGCAAAATTCACCTACATATATGGATTAAACCAAGAGTTAAATTGAAAGAAGATTCAGGAGAGAATGTAAAACCATGTCAAACAAGGCAAACAAACAAAAACAGGACATATTAAGAGTAAATCTGGGTGACTGTACAATGATATGGCTTAAAACATGAGCTTTAAAGTCCAACAGAGCTAAGTCTCAATTACAGTTCTGGAATTCATCATATGATCTTGGATAAGTCATTTAACATCAATTAATATGATTTGTCCTTGTCCTAATAATTCAAAAGGTTCCAAAATATCAAGTTGGTGTCAGATAATATAAGTAAGTATCAATCACCACAAATATAGTACTAAAGCTACAAAATACTTTAAAAAGTTACCTATATCTAAATGAGCCTAAAATACATCCTAGAAATTGAATTTTTCAAATCTCTAGCATTGGCCTATTGACCTGGGTCATTTATTACTTAAACAAATAAATAAAACAATTTTTAAAAAAACTATACAGCAGAAAATTTTTCATTATTTTAACTTTTAATTAGCAGGATTCTAGTGTACTAAACTGTCCTATACTTCTAAATGTTTCTGTCTTTAAAGGAATTAAATAACCGACAGTCTTGCTCATATAAGTACTTCTCCTGAAGTCTAAGTTTATAAAAAGATGTATCTGGATCCAAAGACTTCTCTATCTTCTTTTGAAGTGTTAGCATTGTAAGTACACTGTATACTATGTAATATTCCTGTACAGACCAAGGTCAAATAACTCGCATTTGTATTTTCAAGATAAGGTGCCCAAAAAAGTGCTTCAGATTTTATGTGAGACATCAATCAAGTGAAAGCAAATGTATTTGAAGCAAAATATATTTTGGACTACTATAAGCAGGTGGTGGCACAGAGGCGGTACAGTACAAAACAACTGTAAAAGAAAAGGACTTGTCTGCAGGGAAACATTTCACATTGATCCAGTTTTTGGTCAAGTAAAGTTATTCTTTCTGTTATCAGAGAAATTGTTCTTCTGATGCAAAGAGCCTTCCCCTCCCTACTACCATCCCCCATTTCCTTCCTGCAAATTGAGGATCACCACACTTAATGAGAGATGTTATTGATAAAAATATATTACACATGAAATAATTGTCAGAGAGAAGGGTAGATTGAAAACCACTGTACTAGAAAAAAACTCTTACCAGGAAACTCTAACCACATCCCCCCAACACATAATCTATAGCTTACTTTTACCATGAGAATAGTCTGATTCTACTATAATCTAAATTATCATTAAATAAGGTATATTGTGTGTATAACATGTTTGATCAAAAACTTTAGAAGACTTCTATAACTTCTATGCAGATTATGAGAAGCACTAAGGGTAGTTACATTTCAACTAAAATATATATTCAGTTGTGCTGTTAATTTATAAAAGAAAATGTACAGGATAAAATGGCAGAATAGCTTAATTGAACTAATCATCTCAAATAAAATCATGATAAATTCAGGATAAAATACTAAAAAACAACTATTTGAAGGCACTGGAAAGTGACCAAAAAGACAGAGCTGGAGAAGAATCTAACCTTGAAAAACTGACTACAACCTATGAAGTTTATGAATTTGCAGCTTTTCTCCTGAGGCATTCCTCAATTCATAGGTGGCAGAAACCTGCAGCCCTACTACTAGCTTGAATGGTCAGAGGACAGAGAGTGAGGTTAGTAGAACAGACAGAAGGTTATAGATAAAATCCTGAAAGGAAGGTAGCCTCAGAAGGGGCAAGAAACAAACCCTACATATAAAATTGACCCCAATTCTGGCTGACTGCTAAACTGCATGTGTAAGGGGGAAATCCACACAAAAAAGCAGCAGCTGGAAAGTGAAAACTAAGTAGAGATAGCAGCTGCTGCCCACAAGAGAAGAAAAAGAGTTTATGAATCCAGCCAAATCAATTACCAATTAGAACAAATACATTTCTTCAGAGGAATATAAAATCAAGAGCTTCTATATTATTCAAAACATCCAATACATAGGAAATGTGATCCATGTATTTTTAAAAAGCAACCAATAGAAACTAAACCTGAGATGACCAAAAAGTTGCACCCTGACACAGACTTTAATGCAGCTATTATAAATATGCTCAAGGATTTATAGGAATACATATGTGTGTATACACACACACACACACAATTACTGAATAAATGGGGAATCTCATCAGAGGAACAGAAACTATTAATATACAAAAAAGAACTAAATAGAAATTCCTAAACTGAAAAGTACAATGACTAAAATGAAAATTTGCTAGATAGGCTTAACAGCAAATTAGAGATGGCAGAAAAAAAGAATCAGTAAACCTGAAGGATTATCAACAGAAATTATCCAACCTGAAGAACAGAGAAAACTAACAGACTTAACAGATTACTGGGACAATATCAGGCAGTATAATATATATGCAATTAGAAATCTACAAAAAGAGGAGAAAGAAAATGGGAAAGAAAAATATTTGAAAAAATGGCAAAAAATTTCCAAATCTGGTGAATGACAGTCAAGAAGCTAAATGAATCTCAAGAAAGATTAATACAAAATAGACCACACCTATTACATATTAGTCAAATGACTTAAATCCAAAGATAAAAATCTTCCAGCAAAGAAAACTTTAGGCTCATATGGCTTCATCAGGAAATTCTGTCAAACATGTAAAAAAGAAATACCAACATTTCATAAATTCCACTATGGATCAATGTCTGTATCCCCTCAAAATGCATATGTTGAAACCCTAATCCCCAATGTGGCTGGCGTTTGGAGATGGTACCTGGGGGATAATTAGGTCATCAGGGTGGAGGCTTTATGAATGGGATTAGTGACCTTAAAAGGGGATAAGACCAGAGCTCTCTCTCTCCACATGTGAGACACAGAGAAAAGGCAGCTGTCTACAAGCCAGGAAGAAGGCCTTCACCAAAATACAACCATGCTAGCACCCTGATCTTCAACTTCTAGCCTTCAGAACTATGACAAAATAAATGTTTATCATTTAAGCCTCCTAGTCTATGACATTCTGTTAAAACAGCCTGAACTTAAGCAAACTCTTTCAGAAAATAGATGAAAGAGTAATACTTCCCAACTCATTAGATCAGCATAACCTTTATATCAAAACCTGTCAAAGATACTACAAGAAAAGAAAATTATAGATCGATATCACTAAGAACATAGATAAAATCCTTAACAAATCAATCTAAGGAATATATGAAAATAGATAATACATCATTTTCAAATGGTCTTATCCAACAATGAAAGGTTGATTTAATATTCAAAAATCAATTGACATAACCACTACGTAAGTGGAATAAAGAATAAAAACCATATGATCATCTTATTTGATATAGAAAAAGCATTCAACAACCTTCAACACCCATCAAGATAAAAACTCTGAGAAAATTAGAAATAGAAGGCAACTTCTTTAATCTGAAAAAGGGAATCCATGAAAAACCTACAAGTAATATCAAATTTAATGAAAAAATGCTACTTTTCCCTGAATATCAGAATTAAACATGTCGACTACCACCAATTCTTTTCAACACTGTACTGGATTTCCTGGACAATGCAATTAAGAGGGGACAAAAACAAAGAAAGAAAAGAAAAGAATTCTGCACACCATCAGAATAGCTAAAACTTATATATGTACTTTTCCTTTTAGTTTATTTTTGAAACTTTTCACAAATAAAATTAAAAAGACAATGTTCAGATTTGGGAAGGTTTCGTATTTTTCTAGTCAGTTTTTGTAATACTATGCAGAAAAACCTTTAAAAAGCACTTTAGTACCAAAGTTCTATTTGTTCCATTTCTAACATTGTATCTCTAGACCTATTACTAATACTTTCAAAAAAGTAATACTACATGGCAGAACTGATACGATTTTAAACTATTTATATAGGTATCTGACCAACTTTTATATTAATATATGTATGTGTGTTATAGATACCCATCATTTCCTTGCTGACCATACTCTCCCAGAAAACCTGGACCTGGGGGATGTGGTTCAAAGTGGTCCAAACAGATTCTTTTATCTAGAACTTAGAGTAGAAAGTCAAAGTATACCAGTGATTGGCAGGCAGTCAAGGCTTAAGGAGAGGAGAATTTGGCCAATGTCAGAAATCAGGCAAGACAAACCCATATGATATGTCACAGGTGAACAGAAATGACCATCCCTTGCAGCGAAAAGTGAGAAACAGAAGATAGGTCATGTGTCCACAGAAGAGAAGAAGAGACAGCCTGTCTCACATGAAACCTGATTATAAGTCCTATGCTTCGATTTGGAGAGTCACCCTGACTAACATCACAAATCTCCCTTTAATTAAACTGAGTACATTTCTGTTATTTCCCAATAAAGAAGTTGCTTAAATAAGATTTTTTTTTTTTTTTGAGACAGAGTCTCACTGTGTTGCCCGAGCTAGAGTGAGTGCTGTGGCGTCAGCCTAGCTCACAGCAACCTCAAACTCCTGGGCTTAAGCAATCCTTCTGCCTCAGCCTCCCGAGTAGCTGGGACTACAGGCATGTGCCACCACGCCCAGCTAATTTTTTCCATATATATTTTTAGTTGGCCAGATAATTTCTTTCTATTTTTAGTAGAGACGGGGTCTCGCTCTTGCTCAGGCTGGTCTCAAACTCTGACCTTGAGCGATCCACCCATCTCGGCCTCCCAGAGTGCTAGGATTACAGGTGTGAGCCACCGCGCCCGGCCTAAGATTTTAAAAATCTTGAAACAAGACATAAATCCTTGTGATATCTACCATGACAATGAGCTGCATCAGGACACAGGTCACATATTCTTTGAATCCCCCAGCACATAACATTGTGCATCTGACACTCTTTTATTTAATTAAGTTAATTTTCAACACTCTTACTGTGCCAGCCTTTTATCTTAGACATGTTGCCAACATGTTTGTTTGAAAATCTATATTAATGTAGGTCTAGCATATAACAGTATTTGTCTAATGGAAAAAAAATTATTAGGGTGGTATTTGATAAACAGCATAAAATAATATCTTATATTTTAAATTAGACTTCATGTACATACCTAAAAAAATTTTAGGCTAAGCTATGCCCTTACACAACCACTATTCTATAGATATAGATTATAATGTTTGTTTAGAAAAACTTTCAAAGTCTGTTTAATGTTTTCTTGAAAGTGACCATTAGCAGAAACAAAAACCTACCTCCACTGATGACTGGTGCTGAAAGGTTCTGATCACTTAAATTTTCTACTAACATCCAAGCAGGAAGGATTCTTTTCCTCTGGGCAAGATCTGGCTGCTGCTTACTGAAGTCTCTACATTCACCTAGAAAAGACTAAAAAGGTATCTATATATTAATTACTAAAAAGAATCATGCATCCTTAATGAATTTGTAAAATTATTTACTTTACAGAAAACTACCATTAAAATATCCATCTGCAACTATGAACTGAGTTAATCAAATTTCTTACAAAGAAATTCATTAACTCTATTAGTGGAAGTGTTGGACTAGGGTGATATTCTCTAGAACTTAACTTAAAAACAGCAAAAGCAGATCAGTGCTAGCAATATTGTCATTTCTCCCCTTGAAATAACTTAGAGAACATGCATGCTCTCGATGGATGAAAACCTAAATTTCTCACCACACTCTCTATGGCAGTAGTGTGGGTCTCCGTTATTTCTGTGCTTCTTTCCAGCTGTGAGGCACCAGTTGTCTCATCAGGTAAATTAATCACAGGGGATTTTGGTGTTTCATTAAGTATGTCATCCTCATCAAGCATTTGACTGTTTCTATAAAACAAAATAGAAATTTTTTTTCTAATCACTTAAATTTAACATGCTTCTGCTGCCAACCATGTCACTGTAAATGGGATTCTTCTGAGTCCATTTGACTGATTAGTTGTGCTCCTTTTCTCAGACTTGGCAGAAACAAAAAAGCAGATTATATTATACTAGGATAAAATATATAGACTAGAACATGTTCTTCATCTTCTGCCTATGATATTGCCATTAAAATACATTAATCTCTATAAATCATGGGCTTGGGAACCACAATTATTTATGAGCTGTGTGGCAGCCATCTCTCTCAAGGCTTAAAAGCGATTTACTTATTTAATATTTGGTCAGATAGTCCATGAAAATTTAGATCACAATCCAACATCCTAAGAGATAATGTAAACTGCAAGGGCATCACTTAAGCTAGTTAGGCTCTTGGAGAAAAAAATAAATAAAATCCTGAGTTTAAGTTTATACATAGCTGCTAGCAGAGTTCTGGCCAGCATAGCCACCTATGAAATATCCCAAACTTATAGTACAACTCCAAGGTAAATGTTCTGGAACAGGAACATCCATGGTCACATGTGGAACATACTAGCAGAACCAATTACCTCATACTCTCTGCAATGTGCAGAAGATCATCCAAAGTTGGATCATTATTACTTATGTTTGAATAGAGATGATCCAACACATTTATCTTTTTGAAAATCTGAAAATCTAGATGAAATACTACTCAGAATAAAAAGGAATGAACTACTGATATTTGTGCAACAACACAGATGAATTTCAAAGGGAGTTAGCTAAGTGAAAGAAGCCAGATACGAGGGTACGATTCCATTTATGAGACATCCTAAAAGGGTAAAGCTACAGCAACAGAAATCAGATCAGTGGTTGCCAGGGACTGGGGGTGGAATGAAGGGATTTTCTATGAAGAGGCATAAGGGAACATTTTGGGGAAATGGAAATGTTCTATATATCATTGTGGTGGCACTTAAAACGTGCCAAAGTGCATTGAATTGTACATTTAAAAGGGATGAATTATACTGTCTGTAAATTATTCCTCCTTAAACATGAATTTTATAAAATTGAAGATATAATATTTTAGAAATGTGTCTGGCTGAGAAAAGTCTAAATAATGGCTTGTTTTATTTGTTTGTTTTAGTATTTCAATAACCTCTTCAAAGGCAGACTTGAAATTCAATGGCAGGAAGCAGCCAAAAGAGAAAGCTTACTTAAACTAAATTACTATGCAGCACCACATTTTTTGTTCAATAAATATTTTTTGAACATCTTTTAAACACAATGCCTTACCATCTGTCAGGTACTGTGCCAGGCACTGGGGATATAGACTTGAAAACATGATTGCCCTATCTTAGAAAGCTCATTCCACTACAATATCCAGATCCATCTAACTCATAAAATAAATTATGATTTTTTTCTCAAATTTTCTTAACATTGAATTTGAAAAATATTAAGAAACATTCAAGAGTAGTGCACTAACTTTTCGTAACTTACAGTATTAGGAATTAAGCAATTTTGTCAATTCCATTTCTAGTTTATTTTCTATTCTGGCATAAGTTTGAGACTAATACATACACATTCTATAGTCCCTAGGTAATTTTTTATTAATATTTACCAAAAATAAATGTAATAATAAAAAAATCAATCCCAGAACAAAATTCTATTTAATGTTTAGTTCAAAAGAAATCAAAGTATAAATTATTCTATTACACCATTATTTAAATATCAAATACTGTCACTGTGATACAGATATGTTTTTATTTTATCTTCAAATACCTCTGAGTAATCAACTAGCACAGGATTCATAATGCATTATTACCAGAATTTGTTAAATAAAAAAATCAAAGCTTGAAAATTTATCTAAATACAGTATAATAAAAATAGTTATTATTTTTATAATAGCTTTATTAAAAACTAATTCACATAACCATAAAATTCATCCTGTTCAAGTGTACTATAGTGGTTTTTAGTATATTAACAGAATTGTACAACTATCACTAATATCTAATTTTAGAACATATTCATCACCTCAGAAAGCAATCCCATATGCACTGGCAGTCCCTTCTCATTCCCTCTTCCTCCAGCCCCTGGCAACCACTACCCTACCTTCTGTATCTAAGGATTTACATTTTCTAGATATTTCATATAAATGAAATCATACAATATGGGCCTTTTACATCTGGTTTCATTCACTTATCACATTTCAAGACTCATCCATGTCGTAGCGTATATCAGTATTTCATTCTTTTTTATGGCTGAATAATATTCTGTATGAATACACCACATTTGTTTATCCATGCAACAGTTACTAGACATGTGGGTTGTTTCACTTTGGGGCTATTATGAATAATGCTACTGTGACCATCCATGTACAAGTTTTTATGTGGATGTATGTTTTCAATTCTTTGGGTTATAGACCTAGGAATGGAATTGCTGGGCCATACAGTAATTTTAATTTTGAGGAACTGCCAGAATATGTTCCAAGGAGACTGTATCATTTTACAACCCCACCACAATGTACAAAGAGTTCCAGTTTCTCCACATCCTCACCAACACTTGCTATTATCTTTTTGATTATGGCCATCCTAGTAGATATGTGATTTTGATTTACATTTCCCTGTGACTAACGATGTAGAACATCTTTTCATGTTCTTATGCCCATTTGTCATCTTCTTTGGAGAAATGTCTATTCAAATCAGTTGTGCTTTTTAAATTGAGTTGTTTGCCTTCACATTGTTGAGTTATAATAATTCTTTAGATATTCTGGAAATAAGTCTGTATGATTGTGTCCACCTACTTCTACAGGTCTAGTTTACCCATTCTATAATTTAAAATCTAACAAAGCCAAATGACCTCCTAAGGACTAACTCAAAAAACTAGTGTATGAATTTTAACCATACCTCAGATAACAGTATGTTTATTCTAATACCTCATTTCCTCAGTTTTTCTATTCTATATTTTCTGCTATTTTATAAGAAAGAGGAGTTATATAAATATATTTTAAGTCAGAAATTAATACCTTAATAAAATTTAAAAAGCCAAAAAAAATGAAGAAAATGTACTCAATTTCAAATTAACTATCTTGGTTACTGTTAGATGGGAAATACATTTCAAATAAAATGGTAAAAGACACCATATATGGGAGCAATCACTACTGAGGAATAATAAGTTTCCAAAGTCAAATATTTTCTAGAAAAACACACACACACATGCATTTGTGATGGCTAAGGAATTAGATTATAAAAATCATCACTTACTCTCATTTCATCAGACAATCTTACCTTAAGGTACGTTCCATGTCCATTTCAGAGTGTGTAGACAAAACACGGAAAATGTATTTGTCAACTAACAAAGAAAAACTATCTCCAGGATTCAACCAGCGCCATTGATTTGTCTTCAGTGGTAAAAGCTGGCTCTTCTCAGAAGACTGATAAAAACATGGATTTGTGTGTATCTATCAAATAAAGAAAGAATATAGTACAGTAATGTTATATCTCAAAATTATGATAAAATACAACTAAATATGAATTTTGGTATCAAAACAAGTTAAGTTTAATAAACCTGGCACTTATATAAGTACCATAATTATTTTTCATATATAAAAGAGGAAAAAAGTTGTAATATACCTTCCATTTCTTCAGGAATCAAAGATAAAAACAGAGTTATCAATTACCTAGTTAAAAGATTTCTTCTATTTGCTTAATAGAGACAACCGGACATTGGAAAGAGAAACATTAAAAATAATTCTCAGTATAGAAGCTGAATCCCCCATCTTTTATATCCAAAATGCACTAACCCCCTGATAATGACTAGGTTCTTTGCCACTTATTTTCTCCTAATAATTTACTACAATTAAAAAATAAGACACTATGGAGATATGGTTTGAATGTGTCCCCCAAACATTCATGTGTTAGAAACTTAATCCCCAATTCAACAGTGTTGAGAGGTGGGACATATAAGAGGTGATGGGGCCATAAGGGATTGGTTCTCATAAATAGATTAATGTTATTATGAAAGTAGGTTCATTATCTCGGGAGTGGGTTTGTTATCTTAAGAATGGGTTTGTTATAAATGCAGTTTCAGCCATCTCTTGCACACCCTCTTACATGTGCTCTCTCATCATGTGATGACTTCTGTCATGTTATGATGCAGCAGGAAGGCCCTCACCAGATATGGCTCCCTGATCTTAGACTTCCCAGCTTCCAGAACCGTTAGCCAAATAAATGTCCGTTCATTATAAATTACCCAATTTCAGGCAATCTGTTACAGCAGCACAAAACCAACTAAGACATATAAGAAAGAAGAGTACTTTTTCCTCAGCTGAAATCATTTAATATTTAAATTATAGGTGGTTAAACATTGGGCAGTTAGCAAATCCAGCCACAAAGAAAGGGAACCGATGACTGTGGTCCATGATCATCTTTCCCTTTTCCTAAAACTGTCCATACAAGAGATCCCAGAACTAAAAGCAAAAATTACATGCTAAGAAAGTCTAATGTTTGATCCTTCAACTTAAACCTAAACATATACTACTTATCGAATAAGTTAAAAAATCAAACTATATGTACTCCAACTAAAATGGTACATGTACTAGAAGTCCAAAAGGTAATTTTTAAAAAGTTATAAAGTAGACAAAAGTCTAGCAAAAAGGGAGAAGACATACACATAAAAAAATCTGAAATGAAAACAATGACATAGTTACATAAAAAACAAAACATTTGAAAAATAACAGAATACTGTGAATACTTTATACCAATACATTTGTAAATATGGCCAGAATTGACAATTAACTAATAACACCAAACTGACTTTTTTTTAAAAAAATATGGTTATGTGTATGTATATGTGGTTTATTTGAAAGTACTTAATTATAAAAGGAGATCAGATTGGACCTATATTTCAAAATGCAATCAATAATTTAAAACCTTTCCAACTCTTCCCAAAACCAGACCTAAGTGGATTTAAAGATCTTTCTGAATATCCAACCTCTTCTTGTGACCAGAAAAAGATGGAAAGATCCCCAGTTCCTTCAATGAGACAAGTTTAACTTTGATTCTAACAGTAGACAAGGACAGACAAAAATAATAGCAAACCCAAACCCACAGTGATTTAAACAATATAAGCTACCTATATGAGAGACATATTATTGTTGTGTGCCTTTCTTTTAACATATCCTTGGGATTATAAATGCAAACTTAGGTGTGCTATAACTTTAGAAGTGGTGCAAAGGATGCACTATCCCTGATGAAATGGAACTAAAATACAAATCAATTTTCTATAGCTTTCTCTTAGAGTTATTAAATATTAAAGTAAGATTGATGTGTACCCAAAAAAGGTACCTTTATTTTCAGTGGTGTTTTTTTTTCAATTTGGAAAGCTTTTTTCAAAAAAAAATCAGTTGAGGAGAGGCTAAAGGCTATTATAGTATTTTCCAGATATTTTCCAAGTACATTCATAATTTCATGTGAATAAAAACAATAGCAACTCAGAAATTCTGTGAAACAGAAAAGAACACAACAAACTCAAAGGTATATATTTTGAGGATCAATACCAAACAAAAAGAAATCTAGAATTTATATGTAGCTATAGAGTTACTGTCCCAATCATCCAAGAACCAAAATGAGTAAGATTTTATTAAAATGAAATAAAAGCACTGGCAGCTATGAATCCACCCTGAGGATATAACCAATCACTGGCAACACAGTCATTTATATAGAACATCATCAGTTCGCCTTTATAATGCCTTTTCTCCCTGCTGATACCAGACTGTAGATTAAGTTTAAATGACACATAAAAAAGCTAACATCATCTCCTCATGAGCTAGCATTATCTCCTCATGTACTATTTCCAAGAACTGCTGAAGAGCTAGAGCATTTTTTAAAGGAGAAATATTAGAGGGGAAAAAAGGCAGAAATTCATGCAATTCAAAAGTATAAATTAGTAATTGCCCTAACTGCATTCAACTACCATTGTCAAAGCTATCTTTTTATTTGGTGGTAGGTTTGATTTCCAAATTAAAGGAAAGCAGAAAACATTTATTCACTTAAACATAATTTGGAGTATACAGCATACAGAAAGGAACATCATAACAAAACATTTGCTATATTCATTTATATAATATTATAAAGTTTTCTTAACTAAAATTTCTCTCTCAACATTTTATTATAGTTGTATATATAACTTGCTTTATCAGATCAAAGAATTTGTGACAAATCAGGGAACAGATGATAAATGATATTTAACACACATTTAGCACATATTTAAGATAAAATGAATGAAATAGAAGTCACCTGTCAATCTCATTCTCATTTTCAAGATCTTAAAACTTCCATTAACAATTAAAGTCAGTTTTAGAACTTCTCTAAATTTCTCTAAGTTGTATCTTTTATCTACAATAAGTAGTTGAACAAATAAATCTATTTCAAGAGAGAACAGGCATTTTATTGAAACTATATTAATATTTTAATAAATAAGAAATCAAGCATTACATAGATCAAAAGACATATACATACACACACACACACACACACACACATATATATATATATATATATATATATATATATATAGCCAAGACCAAGATGCAGCTTTCCTTCAAGTAGCATAATATAAACATAATTCTTGGGATAAAATTCAAAATTCAATTACTTTTCTAAAATAATAATCAAATTCTAGTACTATAGTTGTACATTTCCTTAAAAATAAATACGCTTTTTCAGGTCTTCCAGTGTTTGGTAATTTGGCATTACAGAAGTAACTGCAGTATATTGTCTTATCCTTTATACCTTCATGTCGTAAATGTGTCGTAATAATTTTTTAAAGACATAATAGTACATGTAAGGCATTATGTGTGGCCTCACCACTCCATTTAAGAACACGAATTTTACCATTTCCTTCAAGGTCCCTTGTGAACCTTTCCCTATCCTATTCTCTTTTCAATTCCCTCAAGGTAATAATTATCTTGATTTTTGTTTATCGCTCCTTGCTTTTCTCTATAATTGTACTACTTTTGTTTATGACCCTAAATATATTGCTTATTTTGTAGGACTTCAAATTTTATATAAATGTATTCATAGTATATATATTTTTCCAATGCCTGATTTTATCATTCGATATTATGTTCTAAATTTTAATCCATGTTTTTCATGTTTTCACTCTAATTTATTTACCTTGACTGCTGTGGTATATTTAAATATATTACAGTATATTTATCAGTTCTACTGTTCACGGAAATTTATGTTGCTTCTAGTATTTTTGCTATACAGTTTTGCTATACAATATTGCTATGCAGTTTCTTTCATCTACCTCTTAGTGCACATGTGTGTAAGGAGCTTGTAGTGAACACGTCTTCATCTTGAAGAAATGATGTTGACCTATTTTCCAAGGTGGCTGTACCACCTAAGCTCCCACCTGCAGTTTATAACCATTCCAGTTGTTCTATATCCTCACCAATATTGTAAATTGCTAGACTTTTTCATTTTTGCCAATCTGTTGGGTATCAAATGGTATCTCATTGTGGTTTCACTTGCATTTCTCCACTTAATAAGGAGGTTTAGCAGCTTTTCATGTTTATTAGACAGTCAGGTTTCTACTTTTGTAATATGCAACTCAAGTCTTCACCCATTTTTCTGTTGGATTATTTACCTTTTTCTCATGGATTAAAGGCATTTGTTATATAGTCTGGATATCACTGCTCTGTCAATAACATGTGTTTTAAATATTTTGTACCTGTTGTATTTTTCATTTTCACTACAGTGTCTTGACAAACGAAGCTTCCTAATTTTAATGTAATTGGCATTTTTCAATCTTTCTTTTATGGTTTCTGTACATTATATTCTATTTAAAAACCCTTCTCAATTCTAGAGTCAAAAGGGTTTTTTTCCTTTATTTTAACAGTTTCATAGTTTAGACTTTCACATTTAATCCACCTGGAATAGATTTTTGGGTATGGTTTGCAGTAAAGGTCTAATTTTTTTCCAAACACATAACAAACTGTCCCAGTACCATTTATTAATAAAAAGTCCTCTTCCCCACTGATATGCAACACCTGCCTTGGCCCAAATCAAATTTCTATATACATAAGTCTGAATCGAAAGTTGTTTTCAGTTCTAAAATTTTATTCAACTGAAAGCACTAAAACTTCTTATTAAGATAAATCATCAATTAGTTTTAACTTCAAAAAGTTTTTTTTTTTAAACAAGAGAACACCAAATGACAAGAGAATCCTCACGTGGGAAACATAATATAATGAAGAAAAATTACTGCACAGGGTTCAAAGAATCTGAGTTCTAATTCTCATTCTACAACTTGCTGACTATGCAAGATTAGACATTATCCAGAAGGCCATGACATTCTAAATTGTCAAAAAAAAAGTGTACCAAGAAAAGGGTACAAAATATTTACCTTTCTCCCATGTATAAAAGTCACATTTACTAGACGGTTTGTAAAATTATACTAAATAATATTTCAAAGATAAATATAACAGAGGCATAATTTAAATACACTTTATCATTCCAAATTTTATAATTGTATCTATAATCTTATGAGGAATTTTTGTTCTAGCTTCTAATATCACATTTACTACAGTTTGGTGTACAAAAGACACTTGTTAATGTTAGACACAATTGTTTTATGATCTGAGTTCTGTCTAATTAAAGATCCAGAAAGAGGAAGAGTATTTTCAAAAAGGAACTTTCTTTTCACTGAACATTACTAAAATCCCACATGGAAATTTGGCCCACTACATACTGGATAAAATTTAACTCAATGAGAGCATTTTTCATTAATAAAATCACCTTTAGTTTAGGCATATTTATTTTATATTACTAGTACACTTCTCAGTAGCCACAGAAGTACAAAATCTATCTGAATACTTTTCATCCAAGGATATACACAACTCCAACTAAGCACATTTATTAAGCTAATTTGGAAAACATTCTAGTTTTTAAGTATAAATGTCCTTGATTAACACTGAGAAAAAATGCAAATAAGTTTAAAATATTCATGCATTAGTAAATATGATGTTTTTCTAACGGCCTATTTTTTATATATAAAAATTTAATGCCATGTGAATTTTGTTATAAGGCCTTCTTCTTAGCATTGAGTAAATAAAGTGTATGAAGAGAAAACCTGATATTTATTCAGTTGTTCACAATTCAGTTGATTAACTTGCTCACAAATAAATGTGCTGATTTCTTAAAATGGATCATTTCACTATTTACAAATATTCTGCTACTATAAATTTTTCAGATATCACTTGGAGCAAAAGCAAAGCTGCAAAAACAATAAGAGTTACAGGAATTAATCCAGTTGCATTTATAAGTGGAGTAAAAAGTATTATTCATTATTTTCTGTGATATCCGCATACATAGTTATCAGCAGGATTTGAATATTAACAATACAAATCCACAAATGTCTATAAACCTACTCAGGAGCTGAAATTCTCTGCTCTGGTATTTAAAAAAAAACAAACTAGAAATTCAATCATCAAAGACTAGTTAAATGATATACCTATCAAAAAATAAGTACTATGAGTTCCTCTTTTCATTAACGTGAATTAAAGAGGAGTGAATCTAAATCTTATAGAAAGTCTGATCTTTCACTTGAGGAACCAGGTGTATTAATAGCCATAATTGCTATTTTGCAAAAAGTAAATCTAAACTATTAATAATAATACATTCTTATCAGAAAAGGTGGATAAGAATTTAGAGATCCCTATATTCTTTCCCTTAATGTGTTTAGTAACAACAGCAAAAACCTTTTTTATTTTAGGCCATGGTAGTTCATTAGAATGGTGTTAGAAATTCACTACTAGAAAATAACATACTTTTGTCAAAATCCATGATGTCGCCAGGCCTAGAAATGCTACCTATAGTCCCCACCATAACATATACTCATGCATTCCACAAATATTAATTATCTACTATGTGCTAGGCATCATGTTAAACACTAGGGATACAAAGATTTGTCAGAGTTCCTCTACTCAAGTTTATCATGCAGTAAGTCTCATCTAAGAAGAATAAGAAAGTTGGAAAGGATCCAGAGATGAATAACTTAATGATAAATACAAGGGTTCCCACAGGAGTGCTGACTACAGATATTAACACTAAGACAATGTAGAGTAAGAATGAGACACAAACCTTTTTAAAAATTATTTATTCAAGGTTAAGGCAGAGTGAATTCAGCTTAGTCAAAAAATTTCCCAGTACAATTAAAAAGATGCTTTTCAAATCTAGGAATAATTTAACATAGGGTAACAAAAGGAAGTACTCTCTGTGTAAAGAAAAGAACATGACAGGCAGCTGTACATAAAAGATGAAAATACAAATCGATTTAAAAATGTTATAAATTTATGAATTTAATTCCATAATGATAAGTTTACCACCACACCATCTAGTCTAAAATAAATGGACCCTCACACACACATTTCATTCTCCTATACAATAGATTCTGCAAATGAAAGGGAGTAATTACAGACTATATTCCTGGAAACTAGCTGTCCCTGCAAATCATCAGTAATTCTGCATCAGTAAACTATGAAGCACACAATTCAAAAAGTCTAGCCCTCAACATAAATTTTCAAATTAAAATTATTTTTAAAACTCTAAAGTTGAACAAGGTCTAAATTTTAGAAATATTCAACTCCACATACAGAGATATATAAATTTGTAAAAATACAATCCTATAACATTTCAGCAACTGTGCTCCTTACCCCACCTCAACCAACCAACCATTACATAATTATGGGCTTTCTTATGGGGTCTTATTTGGAACATCTAGTTATAAACAAAATCATAATATATACGTAAACTAGCATTCATCTTTCATTAAAATTGCAACTAATGGCCAGAAATGGTGGCTCATGCCTATAATCTCAACACTTTGGGATTACAGGGTCCCAAGCAAGGTGGGGGGATCACTTGAGGCCAGGAGCTCAAGACCAGCCAGGGCAAAATAGCAAGACCCCATCTCTACAAAAATTTTTTTTAAATTAGGCAAGTGTGGTGGTACATGCCTGTAGTTTCACCTACTCAGGAGGCTGAAATGGGAGAATTGCTTGGCTTTAGCCAAGGAGTTTGAGTATGCTAGGATCATACCACTGCACCTCAGCCTAGGCAACAGAGTGAGACCCTGTCTCTAAAAAAAAAATAAAAAATTCTGACTGTGTAAATGTAGCATTGTCCCATGAGAAGATGCAGCTTTAATAGTTTAGATCTTTGCCTCCTAATTATCTTCTGGCAATGAGAAGGATATACTCTGACATTAATTCCCTATTTCCATAACCTGAGAAAATAAGCACCTCCAATCAGGAACCCAAAGGGTGAGAGATATGCAGTTAAAATAAATCATTAATAACATATTTACCGGTTTGATTCGAAGCTGACCACCCACCACCTCAAGAATGGCATGTCTTCTGGATACTCTCTTGTCTGTTATCTACAGAGGAAAAAAAAATTTAAATTTCAAGCATAACCACCTCCTTAAAAAACAACAAAACAAACAAGCAAACAAAGCCCTTAGCAATGTTTCTGAAATCAGCAGGCTATTTATTAAATGTATCATTCATTCAACAACTGTATATTGAAATAATTGTCTTCCTTTAACAGATAATGAAACTCAGAGATTCAGAGACCTGCCCAAAGTCATGGAAGAGTAAATGACAGAGCCAAGACTCAAGCTTAGGATCTAATAGATCCCAAAACCTTACATAATAGTTTCCATTCATAACAGACATCTACTGGGGATTTTTACCAATAATATTCAAAAAATGAGAGAATATCTACATCTTAAGTACTTATCATGAAACATTTCAAATACAAGAAATATACAGTATGTTATAATGATGAAGGTCCTAAAAGGAGGTAGTCTGGTAAATATAAACAGTCTGACTATACAGGCTTTGAGGTCAGGCAGGCCCAGATCAGGCAGAACTGCACATTTATGCTCTGAGGCCATCAGTAGCAGTTAAGAGATCAGGAAGGCAGGAGAGGGAATAGTGAAAACCAAATATTTACAGTGAAGAAGAAATTAGCATTTTTTAAATATTTGCTTCCTGTTTTAAGCCAATGGTGTTCTATATATGCTCGCAATCTTTGCTGCATTCCAAAGTTCAAAAATTATTTGTACTTTAAACACTGAAAATGCTAATCAACCCTTCCTCTTTTCACTGTAAACACAATAGCTAATATTACCTTTTTTATTTGCAGCTTATACATAATGAAAGCATGTTAGGCACCAATTTCACTTAACACCATAATTACCTCACCCATCTCTTGGTTACCTTAGTATCTAACATTTGAATTCTGTCATTATCCACATCAGGACTAAAATTATCAGGAAAAACAGACCATGGTAACACATAAATTCAATTAAATCCATTAGTTCCGCAAAAATGTGAAACTGCCAGGAATCAGTACTCATTTTTTTTAACCAGATAGCAGTTACACACATAGGGCTGTGACTATGTACAAATAGTAACATCAAGCATCAGAATGAGTACCACATAAGTGAATTTTTCACAAACTAAAGTTAATTTTTAGAACATTTGCTAAAATAAAATATATTAAAGATAGTTCATTTAAAATACGTCTATTATTTAAATGATACTATACTATATCTTATACTACTATACTATACTATATACTACTATATATATACACACACATTATATATATAATACTATTATAAAATACAATGGCTACTTCAGAGAAGTAAATATAAACTAATAATCTTTTCTATCAGAAAAAGGGTAGAAATTTAAAGATTCCTTTATTTTTCCCAGAATGTACCTTAACAATGGCAGGTATCTGATAACTCAGTTTATCATTTGCATAGAACTTTCATTTAAACGTTAAGACTCACCGTAACACTGTCACAGCTATTATTCATACTTTACATATTTAAAAATAAAAATAGAAAGCCTAGAGAATTCAAGTAACTTGGTGCTATAGTTTGGATGTTTATCCCCCAAATCTCTTGTTAAAATTTGATCCCTTATGCTGGAGATGGGGCCTAAAGGGAGGCATTTGGGTAACGGGGGGTAGATCCCTCACGAATAGATTAATCATGCCTTCCCTGGGTAGGAGGGTGAGTGAGTTCTCACTCTCATTAGTCCCACCAGAGCTGGTTGTTAAACAGACCTGGCACCTCCTCTCTCTCTCTCTCTCTCTCTCTCTCTCTCACTTCCTCTCTCACCATGTCATCTCTGCAGCTCTCCTTTGCTGCAACCTGAGGCTTTCGCCAGATGCCCAATCTTCCAGCCAGCAGAATTGTGAGCCACATAAACTTTTTTTTCTGTATAAATTACCCAGTCTCAGTTATTCCTTTACAGCAACACAAAACAGACTAAGACACTTGAGCAGGTCATTCTTCAGGTAGGCAGTACTCCAAATCCACTCTTATTTATAAAAATAGATAACACACATGAGAAAAACACTCATGCATGACTTCACCTACATGTGATCATTCAAAAATAATTTCAAGAAGTTCAAATTATTCTGTGGCCAGGAGTAAGAAGTTCCTATTTCTAACTTGCATATCAAAATCTCATTGTTACCTCAATAATACAAACCAATTTTCTAACAAACAGAGTAATAAGCTGTCAAATATAAAACCATGATGTATGATAGTTACTATAACAGTCCAGTTTAGGTTTCTTTCTTTCCTTTTTTAAACTATATTTTTGCAGGAAGCAGTAATGGACTTTTCCTATCTCCCATCTTTCTTTGGAGTAGGCTTCACTGACAGTACAAAGACAAAGATATTTAAAGGAATACAAAAGTATAATGTGACCCCTAGTGGACAAATGATTTCATGACAGTGTACTTTCATTATAAACTGCAAATCTCTAGAATACAAAAAAAAGTGCTTTAAAGCATCTTTGAAATTAACATCATTCAGACATTTAGTTATAAGGCCCCTTTAAACCAAACCTCTAAATAGAACAAGCTGCATGATAATCATTTATGCTTTCTCAATGGGAATCTTAAAAGTTTAATAAATTATCATTAAAATATTTTAATTTCAGGATAGGGGTATGGAGGAGGGGTGAGGAAGAGGTAACATATAGATTATCCTAAAGATCCAAAGACCTGCTTTATTTAACAGCCTATCACTGCCCCTTGTGCAGAGTGAATATCCAATACATTCTTATTAAATTAATTAATATGTGAGGGTTGGAATTTTCAGCCCCACCTCCCAACCTCCAGGGAGGGAAGAAGAGCCGAAGGTTAAGTTGATCACCAATGGCCAATGGTTTAATCAATCATGACTATGTAATGATGCCTCCATAAGAACCCAAAAGGGTCAAGGTTAGGAGAGCTTTCAAATAACTGAACACGCAGAGGTTCCTGGAGGTTGGCACAACTGGGGAGGGCACAGAAGCTCTGCACCCCTTCCCATATCTCATCCTGTGCATCTCATCTGTATTCTTTGTAACATTCCTTATAATAAACCAGCAAGTATAGGTATTTCCCTGAGTTCTGTGAGCTGCTCTAACAAATTAATCAAACCCAAAGAGGGGGCCATAGGATCCCTGACTTATAGCAGGTCAGTCAGAAGCACAGGTAAAACAACCTGGGGCTTGCAGTTGGCATCAGAAGTGGGAGGAAGTCTTGGGGACTGAGCCCTTAACTTGGGGGATCTGAAGCTGTCTCCAGGTAGATAATTTCAGAAGTGAATTGAGTTAGAGGACACCCACTCTACTACAGAACTGATTGCTTGCTTATTGGTGGGGAGAAATCCCACACATTTTGTCACAGAAGTCTTCTCTGTTAATTGCTGTATTTTTTTTCCACTCAGAATATATACATGAAAAGTGATTCATTACGCATCTATTACAGTGGCCAAAATCCACAACAGTGATAACAACAAATTCTGACAAGGTGGCCAGCAACAAGAATTCTCATTCATTGCTGGTGGGAATGCAAATAGTACAGCCACTTTGGAAGACAGTTTGGCATTTTCTTACAAAACTAAACACTTTTAATATACAATCCAGCAACTGTGCTCCTTAGTATTTACCCAAATGAGTTGAAAACTCATATCCACCCAAAACTTGCACATGAATGTTTATAGCAGCATTATCCATAATTGCCAAAAATCAGAAGCAACCAAGATGGCCTTTGGTAGGTAAATGGATAAACTGTAGTTCATCCAGACAATGGAATATTACTCATCACCAAAAAGAAATGAGCTATCACGCCATGAAAAGGCATGAAGGAACTTTAAATGCATATTAATAAGTGAAATCTGACAAGGCTACATACTACATGATTCCAACTCTATAGCATTCTGTAAAAGGCAAAACTATGGAGATGGTAAAAAGTTTATGGCTGCCAGGGGTTCGGTGGAGGGAGGGATAAATAGACTCAGGAGATTTTTAGGGCAGTGGAACTATTCTGTATGATGCTGCAATAATGGATATCTGTTATTATACATTTGTCAAAACCCATTGAATGTACAATACCAAGAGTTAACCCTAGTGTAAACTATGGAGTTTGGGTGATAATGATGTGTCAGTGTGGATTCATCAATTGTGACAAACATACCACCACATTGGTGTCGGACGTTGATAGGAGGGAAGGTTGTGCATGTGTGAGGGCAGGGGATATATGGGAATACTCTGTACTTTCTACAGTATTTCTGTAAACCTAAAACTGCTCAATAAAATTTATTTTAAAAAACTAATATACAAAAAAGCAGTATTTGTAAAAGTTAAATGGGATCATTGATGTAATGTGATTATCCTACAAGATTCATCAGTACTTACCCAACTATCCAATATACCATACACTTGGAACTTTAGAGCCTTAAACCATACATTCATTTAGCCTGAAGGGCCCTTCCCTACCTCCCACCCACTCTCCATCTATCAAAATTCTAACTGTCCTGACACTTCAAAGTCTAGCTTGATATGCCACCAAGTTCAAGAAGCTTTTCCTGATCCCTCATCTTCACTGTGGGTTCCTTCATATATCGCCCTGTACCATGTAACATCATTCCTTTTGGCTCATGGTATTGAAACAAAAGTTTTCATTCAATGTGACCTTTTAAAAATCAGGGATTATATCTAAAAATCCATATTTCCTACTGCTCTGGAAAAAATATCATACCGTTACAAGATGGGAACAGGAGCAAGTAGCAGGAACTGCTTTGGAGATCCCTCTCCTTGTGGCCTTCCCAAACTGAGGCAGAATTATTGTCATTTATCATTATCCTTGTGTTGTTCTTTTACTCCCTCCCACTTCACTCACTCAAAGTGCCTGCCTGGTTCCAGTGTCCCCATTTGAGGTTCTAACCCTGTTTAGTTACTTGCTTATACGTCTCTCACACCTATTTAACTATATGTTTCTTGAGAGCAAGGGCTTGCTTCTCCTTCACCTTCCCTTCTTCTATACTCCCTCCCATCCAACCATAGTATACGAGGGCTGTCCAGAAAGTATCCAGCCACTGGTAATATAATTTCTCACGTTACATGGCTGGATACTTTCCGGACGGCCCTTGTGCATTTATCAACCATTTTCCGAATTTGGTAAATTATCAATCAACAAAATAGGAAAAATGTTAATATCCAATTCATTATGAATGTTGCTCTTTAAGCTGAAGCAACTGGTAACACTGCTTCTTTACTATGTTTAAATTCACTTCAAAACTTGGTGATATCCTTTTTCACATCTAAGTAAGTCACAATTAAGCTTTTTTTGAGGGCAAAGTGAATGAGAGGCTAAAATGTAGAAGTTGAAGGAAGATATCATGTGTTGAGGGCCTACTATGTGCCAGGCATTGGTACTAGGCGAAATAATTAAAGGAGGGAAGGGCAAACCTAGAAATAAAAGAGGTGGCTGGGAAGAAACAGTGTTGGACCAAGTAGGAAAAGCATGCCAGGACAGCCAGTAGGATTCCGCAACAAGAAGTTACAGTACAGGGTTGCCAGGTCATAGAGTGGATACTTTGTGTAAATGTTGTGGAACACTTACAATATTCTTGGAAGTGATGAACTGATGCCACCTGAAGAGTCTATACTGAAGCCCATGACCTTCCCTGTCCCCTAACCAGGGCCACTTATCTTTTTAAGCAAATCAGTCGATTCAATTACATCTGCATTGAGAATGTCTCAGTAAATACCTGATGCTATCCTATTCCTTGGAGGAAAATAGATCATAAAGAAATGTGTCTCAAAAATCTCTGCTGTCAAAACAGATTTAAGACAAATTTGAAATCGGAAACAGATTTCATTTAAGAGTATAATCAGCTTTAATTAAAGCAAAACCATGAAGTGAATAATTTGGCCTAACAGTACTCTGTTGCTTGAGATGCTGTACTGCAAAATTTTTTGTTTTGTTTTGTTTTGTTTTTGAGACAGAGTCTTGCTCTGTCACTCCAGCTAGAGTGCAGTGGCATCATCATAGCTCACTGCAACCTCAAACTCCTGGGCTCAGGTGATCCTCCTGTCTCAGCCTCCTGAGTAGCTGGGACTACAGGCGCGCGCCACCACACCCCGCTAATTTTTTTCCATTTTTAGTAGAGATGGAGTCTCACTCTTGCTAAGGCTGGTCTCGAACTCCTGAGCTCAAGCAATCCTCCCGCCTTGGCCTCCCAGAGTGCTAGGATTACAGGTGTGAGCCACCATGCCTGGCCTACAAAACCTTTTTAAATTAAATTTTTTATTCAAGATAATTGTAGATTTATATATAGTTGAAAGATATTATACAAAAAGATCTCTTGTGCCATTTACCCAGTTTCCCCCAATGGTAACATCTTACAAAATTACAGTACAATATATCAAACAAGGATACTGATATTGATACAGTCTAGATACAGAATATTTCCATCATCACAAGAATCCCTCACGTTCATGTTGCAATTTTATAGCCATATCCAATTCCCTTATGCTTCCTGCCCATTTCTTTAACCCTTGGCAACCACTAACCTATTCTCCATTTTTATAATTTTGGCATTTCAATAATGTTATATAAATGGAATCATATAATATGTAACCTTTGGGACTGGTTACTGTTATCCAGGATAGTTCTCCGGAGCTTCATCCTGTTATAAAACCTTTTAATTGATGCCAATCATAAAACAGAATTAAAACCTAGTAAACAAAGACCTGGGGTTCTCTGATGACTCACATGAAAGTATAGGACACAAGAAAGATTAAATTTCACTATGCTCTGCTCTAAGTGGCAGTTTTCCTCTCTGCTGTGTTCTCCTACCACTGTAAAGATATAAAGACATTTGCATTGTCAAATTATTAATATTACCAAGACTGGTTTACACATTAGAATTACAAACCTTTATCCTTGTGTAGCCATTAAAGTTTGTGAAACTTGTCTCAGAATAACATAGCCAGTTAAGTAAGAGAGTTCAAAAATCATTCTTATTAATATTAACCATTTCAGATATATACAAATTTACAGTGAACTTCCTGAGTTTTCCCACTTACAACTAAGTCTTTGCTCTCTCACATTACAAAAAAAAATATATATATACTGAATGGAATTGCTGTTGTTTAAAACATTAGCCCTTATATTGTGTTTTAACCACTGCAGAGAAGAAACAAGTGCATCTGTCAGCTTCAAAATCTAACAAGCCACAAAGTGGTTTGTTTGTTCTTCAAATTTTTCCTTCAATGCATTTAGGATGTCATTCATAACCACTCTGATATCTGCCAAACTTGGCAACAGAATCTCATCAGTGAATACTTATTTAAAAAGTAAAAGCAAAATCCTGACCAGGTAGTTGACCAACTTTCTATTCCTTACCATTTTAAAAAACAGAAACCAAATAGGCTCATCTCACATTAGCAAGCCTAAAACACAAAGAACAAGCTACAAACATTGAAAGGGTCTGCAACCTATCACATGTTTATAAAACACAGGCCCAAAATTCGCTTGTCTTTTAACCAGACCCACAGTACTCTACTGGTGACACAATTTCTTAAGCAAGTCAAAAAGTCCTTAGTTACCAGATATACAATTACTAGATGAAGCACATATTCTATTAATAATAGTTTCTAACCTACATATTTAAAAGAAAAAAGAAAATAAAACCTCCCAGGCAGTTATTTCAAATGTTTGCATAAACTAATAAACTATGGAGAAAAGTAACAAGATATTATGTAAACATTTAAATAATCACTTCCCCAGTAAAAAAATAAACAGCACGTGAACTTCTACTTTCCCAATAACCTTACTACACATACATGTATATATACATACACCCAACCCTTTAGAATCTACTTCCACAGGACAACCTTAAATTACCATTCCTTTTCCTGCTCCCAGAAGGCTCCTAAGGCTAATACCATTGATCCCATTTAAACACTGGATGTTAACCGGGATAACAGTCCACACTCCTTACGCCTTGTGTTAGCTCACTGACATGAGTCTGTTACTCCAGTCCCAAGGGAAACTTCTACAGGGGCCCATGTCTTATTCATCTTTGTATGCCCCACAGGGCTAGGATCTGCAAACTGTCCTGCACAAAATGGGCACTAAACAAGAAACGCTGAATGTTAAGAAGAAAAAAAAATAGATGCATTTAGGAAGAGATCCATAGGATTCAGGCATGCAATATGCAAATTTTCTAACTCCTGAACCTCCCAGAGTAGAGAATATTTAGTTTAGTGGCAACAATGAGTCCACAAGCTTTTGTGTAACCTCTAAGAAAACAGATCTGTGGCTCAATTTTTTCACCTGAACAATGAGGTTAATAAAAACACCTGGTTCATAGGGTTCTGAAAGGATTAAAGAAGTTGATAAACATAAAGTCTCCTTACATCAATGAATGGAAGACCACAGACACGACTTAAGGGGTAACTACTAATATGACTAAAAGAGCGTATTACAATAAAAGTAAGGCTCACACAGCCCCGCAAAGGAGGCCAGAGTTTAAAAGAAATTAGCCTAGAGGAGAGAAGTTCACTGGCTGGCACACTTTTTCTGTAAAGGGCCGGACAGTACTGTAAATGTTTTAGGCTTTAAACGAGACGCAGTTTCCTGGACCCTTGGAGTAACTATTCTGACTGAAAAGCTAATAGGTTTTTTGTTTGTTTACATTTTACATTTTAAAATTTAAGAATCATTGTTAGTTCATGAATCCATACAAAATCAGGCTGGATTTGGCCTCTGGGTCCTAGTTTGCCAACCCCTAAATAAGATGACGACGAGAATACAGTGTTTTTTAAAGGCAACATAAAGAAATGGTTGTGAGTTGATTAAAGTTGACTGAGAAACGTGCTGCCTCAAACTTCTAAAATCCAGACAGGCCGGACTGCGTGGTGGGGAATCAGCCCAGGGCCTCAGGAGTCAGCAACGACCTCCCTGTGGCTCTCGGGGTCCGCCGAGCCCCCTCCCACACTTACTCCTAGCAGCGGCCCGCGGCCGATCACGGTCTCCCCGGGCGCCAGGGCCACCCGGGGGCCCCCGTCCTGCGGCTGCAGCTCGAAGCCCCCGAACATCGCGGGCGAAGAACTGCGCGGGAGACGGCAGCCGTTTCCGCCTTCCACAGACACGCGTGGAGCTTGCCCAGGCCCCGGGAAAAACACGGGGGAAGCGGACAGCGAGGACTCCTCTCGGCAGTGCCCAGTCCTGGCCCCCGGAGAACCGCCCCTCTACCCAGCCCAGTGACGCAGTCGGGGATTCCCCCATCACGCCGCCTCAAAGTTATTGTTTAAACCCCTCCCCGACCCCATCTCCCCGCCCACCCTCTTTGGGGGACGCCGGACCTTGTAGTCCCTGGCGCCTTCCTTCCCCTCCTTTCCCGAGCGGAGCTGCCCAGGAGAAACTACCGATCCCAGAAGGCAGTGCGCCCCTGCGGCTGCGCGAGTGCGCGTCAGCAAGGCGGGGCTAGAGTTTCTGTGGGGCGGGGAAGAACTGTGCGCAAGGATTCGAATTTCGAAGGATTTAAATAGCGAAAGGAAAAGCCATCGCGGCCGGCCCACTAGGTAGGAGGGTCTTCCCTTTCCGCAGGTGTCGTTGTCAGCGTCCGCTAGCTCGCGGGCGCGCCCTGGGCGCAAGCACAGCCTCCACTCAGCAGCCTGGAGCCGCGGTGACAGTCAGTGCTGACGGTTGTCATTGTTGTTTACTTGTCACTGCCTCGTGTCCTAGGGACTAAAGCATCTGCAGCCTGAGTGGGGCAAACTAGGAGGGTGGTTCAGACGGGACGCGGGGTAGGTACCCGCGATCTGCGGGCTCCAGACGGGGTGGGGTCTCCCCGTCCCCCTCACGGCTTTGCCTCCCGATTGATCCCTCTCTCCCAGTAACAGTTGAAAGGGGGACGAGCTCTTACCTGACTGGAGAGTAATTCAGCACAACTCGATTCATAAAGGAGAAAGGGCAGAAGAGGGGTAGTTTTCAGGCACCCAGACAAAACTGGACTTAGAAGCAAGATTCCTAGTGAAATTCTAAGAACCTCCCCAGGATATCTCCTGTTAAATTCAAAAGCCTTCATTTGCCTCCTGTGGAATTCCTGTAACGGGATGAAGAATTTTATTCCACCAGTGAGATCCTGGGAGAAGTAGCAAACATTGAATACACTGTCACATTCTCCTAATAACATAGTGGTTTGGCTTTGGTTTGTTTTTTATCGACGGTGGGAGGAGCCAATGTATGTGGGGAAAACTTGCTCTTGACTTCGTACTTTTGTTTTTACTAGTTTACTTTCTTACTTCCCCAAACCCTCAAGAGGAAATCCTCTGTTGAACATAAGCATTACAATGCAAACCACCACAGCTCATTTGGATCAAAAGCAACCTAATGAATGGGAGCCACCATGGTCTTGGCAAATCCAGAAACATATGGCTGGGTAGCACATCTAGAAAAGGGAATTGTTATTAGCTGAGTAAAAGAAGTATTTACTTGAATCTGTTTAAGGTATCTCCATAATGCTTTCCACAGGGGTTGCACTAGTTTGCAGTCCCACCAGCAGTGTATGAGTGTTCCTGTCTCTCCGCATCCACGCCAACATGTGTTGTTTTGGGACTTTTTGATAAAGGCCATTCTCACTGGAGTTAAGTGATATCTCATTGTGGTTTTCATTTGCATTTCCCTGATAATTAGGGATGTTGAGAATTTTTTCATATGTTTGTTAGCCATTCTTATATCTTCTTTTGAAAAATTTCTATTCATGTCCTTTGCCCACTTTTTGATAGGGTTGTTTGATTTTTTCTTGTTGATTTTCCTGAGTTCTAAATAGATTCTTGTTATCAGTCTTTTATCTGATGTGTAGTATGCGAAAAATTTTTCCCATTCTGTAGGCTGTCTGTTTATTTTCGTGACTGTTTCTTTGGCTGTGCAGAAGCTTTTTAATTTAATCAGGTCCCATTCGTTTATTTTTGTTGTTGCTGATTGCCTTAGGGGTTTTCTTCATAAATTGTTTGCCTAGACCAATGTCTGTGAGAGTCTTTCCTACATTTTCTTCTAGAATTCTAATAGTTTCCCACCTAAGATTTAAGTCTGTTATCCACCGTGATTTGATTTTTGTGAGAGGTGAAAGCTGTGGGTCCTGTTTTAGTCTTCTACATGTGGCTATCCAGTTTTCCCAGCACCATTTATTAAATAAGGAATCTTTTCCCCAGAGTATGTTTTTGTCTGCTTTGTCAAAGATTAGATGGCTATATAAGGATGGTTTTATATTTGGATTTTCTGTTCTGTTCCATTGGTTTGTGTCCCTGCACTTGTCCCAATACCAAGCAGTTTTAATAATCACAGCTTTGTAGTATAGTTTGAAGTCTGGCAAATTAATACCTCCCATTTTGTTTTTGTTGCTTAAAATTGCTTTTGCTAAACCGGGTCTTCTCTGGTTCCACACAAAGCGTAAAATTATTCTTTCTATATCTGTGAAAAATGATGTTGGTAATTTAATAGGGATTGCATTGAATCTGTAGATAACTTTGGGCAGTATAGTCATTTTAACAATGTTGATTCTTCTGACCCATGAGCATGGTATGGTTTTCCACCTATTTACATGTTCTGCGATTTCCTTCCTCAGTGTTTCGTAGTTCTCGCTATAGAGGTCCTTTACCTCCTTAGTTAAATATATTCCTAGGTATTTTATTTTCTTTGTTGCTATTTTGAAGAGTATTGAGTCCTTAATTTGGTTCCCCATTTGACTGTTATTGGCATATGTGAATGCCTCTGATTTGTGTGTATTGATACTTTACTGAATTCATTGATCAATTCCAGGAGTCTCTTGGTTGAATCCTTGGGGTTTTCTATATATAACATCATATCATCAGCAAAGAGTGAGAGTTTGATCTCTTCTTTCCCTATTTGGTTTCCGTTGATTCTGCTCTCTTGCCTGATAGCTGTCGCAAGGACTTCCAATACTATGTTGAAAAGTAATGGGAACAGTGGGCAGCCTTGTCTGGTTCCAGTTCGAGGTGGGAATGCTTTCAGTTTTTTTCCCATTCAGTATGATGTTGGCTGTGGGTTTGTCATATATGGCTCGTATCATTTTTAGATAGGCCCCGTCTATGCCTATTTTGTTAAGTGCTCTTATCATAAAAGCGTATTGAATTTTGTCAAATGCTTTTTCTGTATCTATTGAGAGGATCATATCATCTTTATTTTTGCTTCTATTTATGTGGTGAATTACATTTATAGATTTGCGTATGTTAAACCATCCCTGCATCTCTGGGATGAAGCCCACTTGGTTGTGATGGATTATTTTTTTGATAAGCACTTGGATTCGATTTGCTAGGATTTTATTGAGAATTTTTGCATCTGTATTCGTAAGGGATATTGGTTTGTAGCTTTCTTTTTTTGTTGCATCCTTTCCTGGTTTTGGTATCAAAATTATGTTGGCTTGGTAAAATGTGTTGGGGAGAATTCCATCCTTCTCGATATTTGAGAATAGTTTATGTAGGATGGGCACCAGTTCTTCTTTGTAGGTATGGTAAAATTCAGGTGTGAACCCATCTGGTCCAGGGCTTTTGTTTTTGGGAAGGCTTTTTATTGCTGTTTCGATTTCAGATCTAGATATTGGTCTATTCAGGAATTCTATTTCTTCCTGGTTGAGCCTGGGAAGGATGAGTGTTTCTAAAAATTTGTCCATTTCCTCCTCATTTTCCAATTTGTGTGCATAAAGATTTTTGTAAAATTCATAGATGACGTCATGTATCTCTGTGGCATCGGTCGTGATTTCTCCTTTCATGTTCCTGATGGAGGTTATTAGAGTTTTTTCTTTTCTGCTCTTGGTTAGCCTAGCCAGAGGTGTGTGAATCTTGTTTATGTTTTCAAAGAACCAACTTTTTGATTTATTAATCTCCCTTATGGTTGGTTTGTTGTCCTTTTCATTCAGTTCTGATTTGATCTTAATAATTTCTCTCCTTCTGCTGGGTTTGGGGTCGGTCTGTTCTTCCTTCTCCAGCTCTTTGACTCTATTCATTAGATTGTCTATTTGTAAGTTTTCTGTCTTTTTGATATAGGCATTTATGGAAATAAATTTTCCTCTCAGGACTGCTTTAGCTGTGTCCCACAGATTTTGATAAGTTGTGTCTCCATTGTCGTTTAATTCAAAGAATCTTTTGATTTCTGTCTTGATTTCTTCATTTATAAAATAATTGTTCAGGAAAAGGTTATTTAGCTTCCATGACTTTGAGTAGGAATGAGAATTTCTGTTAGGGTTCATTATTACTTTTATTCCACTGTGATCTGAGAAGATGCATGGTATAATTTCTATTTTTTTAAATTTTTTAAGACATGCTTTATGTCCTAGGATATGGTCAGTCTTGGAGAATGTCCCATGGGCTGATGAGAAGAAAGTATATTCAGTGGATTTTGGGTAGAATGTCCTGTAGATGTCAGTCAGGCCCATTTGTTCTAGCATTCTGTTTAAGTCCTTTGTTTCTTTGTTTATTTTTTGTTTGGAGGATCTGTCCTGTACTGTCAGTGGTGTGTTAAAGTCTCCGACTATCAAAGTCCTGTTATCTATCATTTTGTTCAAATCAAGTAGAGTTTGCTTTATGAATCTGGGTGCACACCATTCGATCCAGCAATCCCATTATTGGGCATCTACCCAGAAGAACAAAAGTCATTCTATAACAAAGACACCTGTACCTGAATGTTTATAGCAGCACAATTCACAATTGCAAAGATGTGGAAACAACCCAAATGCCCATCAATCCACGAATGGATTAGTAAACTGTGGTATATGTATACCATGGAGTATTACTCAGCTATAAGAAATAACGGTGATACGACATCTCTTTGGTTCTCCTGGAGAGAATTGGAACCCATTATATTAAGTGAAGTATCCAAAGAATGGAAAAACAAGCATCACATGTACTCACCAGAAAATTGGTTTCCCTGATCATCACCTAAATGCACATCGGGGAAGGATACCAATTGGATATCAGACTGAGACGGACGGGGGGTGGGGGGAGGGGATGGGTGTACGCCTACATGATGAGTGCGTTGTGCACCGTCTGGGGAATAGTTATGCTTGAAGGTGCTGACTCAGGGAGGTGGGGGATGGGGGGAGGGGATGGAGGTATGACTACATGATGAGTGCCAGGCACACTGTGTGGAGAATGGACATGCTTGAGGCTCTGACTCAGGGGGGTGGGCAGGACGTGGACAATGTATATAACCTGAACTTATGTACCCCCATGATGAGCTGAAATAAAAAAAAATAAAAATAAAAAAAATCATATATATATATATATATATATATACATATATATATATATAAAAGTATTTAGCTGTATCTTAAACTCCTCCTGTACAGCCAACCCCTGTTATAAAAGGAAGTGCAAAATGGAATAAAGTGATTTTAAGTAAATATGAGATGTCTTTATATGTAAAAGTAGCTCAAGGGTGGTGATGTACCCAGCCATGCTTTCCACTGATTTTGAAAGCCCACACAATTTACCTTAGGTAAATTAACTGAAACTGGGCTTTAAATCTTGGGTCACATGCCATACTTAGCTGAGTTATAATCATTGTTTATAGTTGTTACTAACTGTTGCTTGATGGCCTTTGTGACTGTTATCCGTGGCTCAAAATTAACTATGCATGTAGGATAACTTCAAGGGGCCATTTCTAAAACACTAATCTTATAATCGAATTTAGTATTTGAGACTTTGTGTCATAACCCATATCTTATCCTCTTGTCTATTTCAGGTAGTGTTTGTGTCAAATGTGAGCACCTACCCCTTAAGTACAAGTAGATAAACAATTTTTATGTAAACAATTAAAAGTCCAGCAGCTTTATGATTAAGTCACAAATTGCAGATGAAGCACTTAAGGACAAGGCTTCAGTTCCTGCAGATAACAAGCATTCAGAAGTTTAATAGGATTGACTCATACACATTTTCAAAAGTACTTTCAATAAATACTTGAATGTGTTCACACAGTAGTCATTGCTACTACTAAACTCAATAAATATGGTCTGATATAGAGAATCATTTCTCTTTTTAGATAATGTTCTTTGGGGGGAAAACCCCAAAATGCTTAGAAACAAATCCATTTGCTAACAACATTTAAAAAGAAGAGAAATACCATGTGTTGAGCACCTCCCATGTACAATTCAGGTGTAGCAGAGCTAGACGTTTTATACATCAGCCCTGTTAATCCTTGTAAGAAAGGAGCAGCATTGGCTCATTTTACAGATTAAGAAACTAAAGTCAAATAAGTTAAAGTTCTTTAAATCATACCTCAAAAATATTTGACTCAGTAGGATTTATTGCCTGATTTGAAAAAACTGAGTATGTTTAAACTTTGCCTTTTAGATTACATATGAGGATAATTTACTAAAACATCAAGTTATGCAGAAAAACTCCAAGAAGAACAATAATTCAAGAGTTTCTGACATAGAATTCAACTCTGTGGATGCTAAGAGGAAAAAAAACGAGAGTCAAAACAACTTTGTTGAAATGCTGCCTCTAGAAGTCACTTTACGAATTTTCAGTCTGCTAGACATTCAGAGTTTGTGCAGGGCTTCATTGACATGCACGAGCTGGAATAATGTAATAAAAAACAGTGACTCCTCCTTATGGAAACCTCAGTGCTTGACTGTAAGAGCTGTGTGCCCAAGAGAAATAGATGACGATCTAGAAAGCGGTTATTCCTGGAGGGTAAGTTTAATCTTTGCTGTCTGCAGTGTTTCTGATGGTGCTGTGATAGCAGATTTGAGCCAATTCTAACTTCTGCTTGGAGGGGATAGGATTGCATATGCAGAAGAACCTGCAGAGCATGTTGACTGTTGGAAATAAAGTTCAGTTATTAGTCTTTTCCTGCTAACCATGCTGTTTCCACACTATCATTCATCCTTTTGCGTTTTTAAAATTCTAAATTCAGGAACTTTCCTCTTAAGAAATTGACTACTTCTTTTCACTGCACTTTGTCCACGATCCTCAGTGAACTCCGTGGCTCACTCTGTATACATACACATATACATACGCACACAAATTTATTAATATATGTGTATATCAATGTAAATACTTAATCTTCTTTTTAGCCCTATCAATCATCTTCTCTAGTTTTAAACAAACTCACTAACCAACCACCCACTACAATCTTTTTTAATGAGGATGATTTACCTCTTTCAGGTAACACTGGAGAGGAATTACTGGAAGAGTAAAGTGAAACATGAATGGCTAAGTGGCAGATACAGCAACATACGTTCTCCCACTAGCCTACCAGAAAAAATTATGTACCCAATGGATGCAGATACATGGGGAGAAATTTTAGAAGCAGAACTGGAAAGATAAGCAGAAAAATCACAAACAGTAACTTTTGTGATTTTGAGCACCTCCCATGTGCAATTGAAACAGTAACTCAAATGATACAATTCAATCCAGCAATCCCACTACTGGCATCTACCCAAAGGAAAAGAGGTCATTTTACAAAGAAAGCACCTGGACCCGAATGTTTATCGCAGCACGATTCACAATTGCAAATATATGGAATCAACCTAAGTGCCCATCAACTAAGGAGTAGATAAGTAAATGTGGTATATAGACACCATGGAGTAACACTCACGCATAAAAAGGAATGAAATAAAGTCTTTTGCAGCAACTTGGATGAAACTAGAGACCATAATTCTAAATGACGTATCTCTGGAATGGAACAACAGTTACCGCATGTTCTCACTTATAAGTGGGAGCTACACAAAGGGTATATATGGTCATAAAGTGGTGTAATGGATATTGAAAACTAAGAAGGGGGTAGGTTGGGAGCCACTTAGGGATAAAAATCTACCTCTGGGGATGCCATGTACTATTCTGGTGACAGATACACTAAGAGCCCAGTCTTTGCTATTATATGATTCTTTCATATAACAAAAAACACTTGTACCCCCCCTAAATCTATTGAAGTAAAAATAATCTGGCCAATTTTGTTTTGAACCTAAAACTACTCTAAAAATAAAGTTTGTTAAATAAATAAATAAGTAAAACTCAAATGACTCTTAGGTTGCAAAAGGTATATCTTCATTCATTTTTTGTTGTTCACCTTTTACATGTTTAACATCTAAAAGAAAATAAAGTAGAAAATATTATAAAAGTAAAGCTTTATTTTTATTTTGTACTTTATTAAAATATATTTTTCTGGTTTTATTGTAATGTGGAAAATAATGAAATGTTATTTTATAAGAAATAATATACTGATAATGTCGTTTCAACTGTATTGTTTCTTGTATTTGTGTTAGTATATTGCAGTACTTTAAATGATGGATTTTGATTGGTATTTTTAGCTTAATAATTTAAAAATTCAGGAAGCCACTTGAAGAAACTAACTTAAAGATTCACTAGGTAACAGACAACTACAAGCATAGGAAGACTAGCTAAGTGAAATTAATAACAATGAGTTTAAATGAATAATAAATTTGCGTTTCAATAACTTTAAAATTTCTGTTTCAGTGGAATCAGATTGAATTGCCAATTGTGAAACTATTTTAAAATGTGTTAAACCTGTGGTTTAGTTTAAAATTCATCTGACTTTTAGGGCTAAATCTTGTCAAATTAAGATTCCCATTACTTTCCTACAAACCTGGGATTGCTCTCAGGGGCAGAAAATTTGTGAAAAGTTTCCAGAACTCTTAACTACCCTCAGAACTGCCACATTATTCATCTTGGTAAAACTTTCCTCGGACACCCTTATGGCACCATCTAGTGTACTGTTCACACATACAAAGACAAAGGACGTTCAACTCTTTTTGTTTGTTTTCTCCATTAAAAGAAAAAAAAAACCTATTATTCAAGAACCCTTAATACTTGACTTAATTCAAGTTTATGACTTTTGAGGAAACTTTATTTTAACATTTGTTTCTCTTTTTCGTAAAAGTAGATGATATAGTACTCACTGTACTAGATTGTTTATTCTGAATCTGTGGTCAGCATCATAGTAAAAAGTGTCTATAAAACTTTTTCTTCTTGAAGTCTGCTCTATAGCATGAAAAACAAGAATCTGAGAAACCAGTATTTAACAAATAGGCAAATATTAGAAAGATGCCCCACTGTATACAAACTCCCTTTATTGAATCAAGCAGTTGATAATTGATTGTCTCCTACTATTTCCTTAGAGTTGGAAGAGGCCCTGAAAATCAGGCAGCCCAGTCTCCGGGACTATTTGGTAAATTCCTCTATATTAACACTGGGCCGTTAGTCATCCAGCCCAAGCTCAAATACTGTGCTTCTAGTGATAGGATCTTTATTATGTCATAAGAGTCCTATTGTATTCTAGGATTGCTCTGATTATTAGAAATTCTTCATCTCTGAACTGAAGACCACCTCTTTGTAACATTTGCCTACCAGTCCTGGTTCCACCCTCTAGAACTAGACTGATTCAGATCTGTATGATTGCCGTTCAAATATGTACAGACTGCTAGTCTGTGTCTTTCTACATCTTCTCTCCAATTCCTCTACTAATCAAAGAGTATTATTTCTAGATTCAACACCATTCTCTTCTGTCCATGCCCTCTTAACAAAAAGAAAGTATCCTACTAATTTTATTTCATAAGAGATGATATAAAAGTGCTTTGAAATTTTGGAAGTAAAGGGAAAATTAAAACTATAAGCATTTTACTGACTAGCATCTGTGTACAATAGCATGTTTTTATTTGTTTTTGTAATGGATGTGTATTATTTTTGTCTAACCCCCTTACTGTGTATCATCTTCATCTGTTAATAGAGGTCATCCTAATTAGGGAAAATCGCCCTTCTCACTTCTTCCCCATATGGGCTTTGTACATTATCTCCTCTTTCCCAGCCTCTGTGTTTAGTCCTGGGATGCAAACATGACTCAAACCACCCTCTTGAAGAGCAGGAAGAGAGAAGCCCTCTCTTCTTTGGTGATGAAACTGTTCCCTACCACACAAAGAAAACAAGTCCTCAGATAGACAATGTGGAGCCAACTGGAGAGAGAAACAGTTGCAGAGAGAGGCCTGATTGTATTCAAGACCCTGGCTCCAGCCATTCCCAGTCTGCTCACCTAAACTAATTCAAATTGAGTGTCCGGCCTCACACTAGGAACCCTGCCTGATATGGTTCTTGAAGCTGGGATTACTACGATAATCTCTTAACTAGTGTTCCTCACTCCAGTTCCTTCCTCTTACTTTCAGCAATGTAATCTTTCTAAAACTCCCAAATTAGGATTGTCACCCCTAACTTAAATTTCTCACTACATTCAGGTAGAAATCAAAGTTCCCTTGTAAAGCCCATAGGTCCTTTAATGATGTGGTCTTCCTACCTCTCTAGCCTCTTCTCTCACAACTGTGCCATGCTATAACTCACCAGGGACCACCTTCATGGAAGACAATCCTTCCATGGATAGGGAGGGGGGATCCTGGGATAACCCAAGCACACCACATGCATTGTGCAGTCTAACCTCTCTGCCAATGGCAATCTGCACTTGGAGCTGCTGCTCCCCAGCACCAGCACCACCACCCCAGCTCCCCCACCCCAGATCATCAGGCACCAGACTTTCTTTAGGAGAGCACAACCTAGATCCCTGGCATGTGCAGTCCACAGAAGGGCTCACATTCCCATGAGAATCCAATGCTAACATTTGTTGTTTGGGGACTTTTTGATAAAAGCCATTCTCACTGGAGTTAAGTGATATCTCATTGTGGTTTTGATTTGTCGCATTTCCCTGATGGTTAGAGATGTTGAGCATTTTTACGTATGTTAGTTGGTGATTAGTCTACCTTCTTTTGAAAAGTTTCTGTTTGTATCTTTTGCCCACTTTTTTTTTTTTTTTTTTTTGAG